>NW_028288779.1:695000-1042500 GCF_059628265.1 Tinamus guttatus
ATATGGGTCCTTCAGCTGTAAAGAATTTCATGAAATGGAAGTTAAAGAAAAAAATTAAATGTGAATTGCTTTGAAAAGCAGAGGTAGAGGCAATAATCAATGCCCTACTTCTAAAGGTATGGAGTTGTCAATGACAAAAAGAAGGAATCTGGGAAGGGCTGGGGAAATTTTACATTTTTTAATTTTAAATGCACATAGCTCCTAAATATTGCACTCTGAGTTTTGCATATTAGTTTTTATTTACCACCATGAAGCATTTAACCACACTAACACCAAAACCCATTATTTTTATGAGCCTAGTTTGTCTTCCACTTCCAAGTTAACTTGTTTAAAAATAAGGCACTTTACACCCCCGAGCCAAGGTTTTCATAAGATGTGGTGCTAACTTGCCTCTTAGCTCAATGTAAATAATCAGCTGGAGCAAGCAGGGACAGCTCTGCTTTCAGACTATAACCACTGTTATTCCCTGTTCAAGGTAGTGCTCTGCATCCAAAGTTAAATCATTAACTTCTCTTAAATAAACATGGAGATTTTGTGCTGTAGCATTCAAGGTAACAAGGGACCAGAAGATCTTTTGGCTTAAGGAGAACCAGAAAGGTTGTCAGGGCCTCTGTTCTTCCACTGCTCAAACCATCATCTAGGGAATTCCATGTGTTTCTAGCTTTTGTGGCTTTGCTGATTAAGGTTCTTTTACTGCACAGATCTGTCCTGGACTTAAGTGCTGGAACCTGGGCTTCTCCAGGACTTGGTCAGGAACAGAATAAGATCCTATGGATCTAAGTTTTGGATTTGCTTGTCTCACGTGGCAGCATAGATCAAAACCCTGTTTCTAGAAACACTAGTTTCACAACAGTGTTCCTCTCTCACTAAGGTATTTGCTGTAAGAATCAACTGATCTGAAGCTTTTGAAGCCTTCAGAGCTTTTTAGGTATCTATATGGATATGACAGTTACAACTATAGCTGTGCAGTCTATCCTGTATATCAGATTATTTTAACACTAATGTAACATTTAGAAATAACACACACCTAACAACAACTTGGTGGATGAGTAACAAATTATCTGGAAACTAATCATATCTGTTTCCGCCTCATTAGAGAAGAATCCACTGCAAGGTACGTGTCAAAGATTCAAGGCATCCCCGACAAGTCTTTAATTTTCTTTAGAGTTCTTCGCATTCAGTAGTGCAATCACAAATCAACAGAAATGTGCAATTTATTTTTAATTAAATTTTTTTAAAAAGAAAACAGATCAAACTGAATTTCCAAACAAGAACCTGACATGTGTGTTACTGTTCTTAAAATTTTGAATGTACATTTATTTCTTCTGTGCATTTAACTATCCATTCTTGGGGAAGAAAAAAAAAAAAAAGCTGGTTCTTCACTGGATCTAACCAGTGTAACTGATTCTTCCAAAAGCTAGAAGTGAACAATAGATTTTCAGACTCAGGGAAAAATGCACCTCTGAAGTTAACATACTTCTATTCTCATGTGCATGCACTTAGGCGCTTGTGCACAGTGTTTCCCTCTCAGTACAGGAAACTAAATCAAGCTCCTAGATGTTCAACAAGGGGGCAAAAAAAAATCATAAAATATCACAGGTAAAAAGATAACTTAAGGATACCTCAACATTTACTTTATTTAAAAACTTTACAGATAAATACCTAACCAGAGAAAATTTATAATAGGCTCTGAGAGATAATGTTCTACATCTGCAGCTCAACAGTGACTGCAGTATCAGTATTACGCTCTCATCTTTGCAAGAGAGGTTAAAAACAGTTTTGACAAACTATTGGCAAGGATAACATAGGATCATCCTATAATTTGAGCAGGCTTAGACCAGGAGAATAGACCGCATGATTTGAAGAAACCTTTCATGCTTCTTTATTTGGATCCCACAACCCTGCCAGTGAAGGCAACAAAGCTGATAGAAGATCAGCCTGTTTCTTATACACACACACACAAACACACACACACAAAAAGGGATTAAAAGTGTTTCTTCTCTAATTTAACAAGCATTAGATCCTTCTTTTTACTCTATTAAAATTATCTTTTATATATAGTTTTAAAAACAATTATTTCATCTACCTATTTAACAAAAGAAAAAAGTAAAGCTTATGGGCACATACGACGTAACTTGACTGAAAGAGTAACACTTTGAAAAGGATTTCTACAGTTTCTTGTTACCAGTGTTAATTATCAACAACAACAGAGTCAAAGGTTAATGTCATCTTCCAGAATGAGAAAATGGGAATATGAAAGCGGAAAGGGGGATTAATACAAAAGATCAGCATGAAAGCGAAGTCTGAATGTTGAAAACACAGATCGTGCACCTTTTATGCTCCTAAATGCATGTCTCCTCTATTTTCTGTTATTCGGTGATACAGTTAGCTCTAAGCATCATATTATCCTGTTTCTTCTTTTGCTCTCTTTCCCCTTGTTCTCTCCCTCCTCCCTTTGCTCAAGGAAATACCTGAAATGACGATAACTCTGAGATCTTTGCTTTTGACGTCATGCAGCAGGTCCTCCCGAAGCGACTGCAGCATGGACAGCGACAGTGCATTTCTTTTCTTTGGATTGTTCAAGATAATGTTTCTGCAAAAATAGAGAAAGGGGTGCTATAAAAACTGCATTCATAGCCCTAGCGATA
Organism: Tinamus guttatus; assembly: GCF_059628265.1. NCBI lineage: Eukaryota > Metazoa > Chordata > Aves > Tinamiformes > Tinamidae > Tinamus > Tinamus guttatus. The sequence continues at coordinate 697,649 of NW_028288779.1, forward strand.
GGAGGGGTGAACTCCTGATGCAGGCAAACTGTGTTTGTATGTCACAACCCCGTGAGGATGGGACTAGGGGCCTTTTCGCTCATGAATCCAATGAACCCTCAACCTCATTTTATCCTACATTTTATGCTATGCTCCCTTTTTGTCCCCACAGGCACTACTTCTGGGCAGTTTGTCGGCAAAGCCCTGTCCTCCTGCCGCCGCTCCACTGCCACGCCGGGAGCCGCCAAGGTGGCCAGGGAGGAAGGCCCCGGAGAGGCCGCAGCGGCGGCTGCTGCTGCGGCGGGAGAGCCCGGGCGCCATTTCGCCTGTGCCGCCCCGCAGGGTCCCCCCGGCGGCCGCGGAGCCCCGTGCGCCGTGCCCGCTCACCGCACGCCGTCCGCCTGCCGCGTGGCGGTGAGCTTCTCCGCCGGCGGCCGCCCGCCTCCCGCCGCGGCGGCGGCGCTGCTGCTGCTACAGACCGCGGCGCGGCGGCCGCCCAGGGCGCCCCGCAGCCGCCACAGGCGGGCGGCGGCGGCCATGGCTTGAGGGGCGGCGCCCGCCGCTCCGCGCCCATTGGCGCCCCCCGCGGCGGCCGTTACCCGCCTGCAACGGCCGTTAGCGCCGCCCTGCGGCCGTTAGCAGCCGCTTTCACCCAGTAGCGGCCGTCACCGCGCGCCCTCCCCCCGGGGCCGTTAGTGGCCGTTACTCCCCCCAGCTGCCGTTAGCGCCTCCCTGTGGCCGTTATCAGCCATTAGCGGCCGTCACCGCGCGCCCTCCCTCATCCCCATTAGCACGCCCCCGGTAGCCGTTAGCAGCCGCTAGCGCCTCCCTGCGGCCGTTAGCAGCCATTAGCGACCGTTACCGCCTCTCCCCCCCGGGGCCGTTAGCATCTCCCGGGGCCGTTAACTGCCGTTGCTCCCCCTGGGGGCCGTTAGCACCGCCTTCCCCGTCCCCCGCCCCGGCCGTTATCAGCCGTTATCAGCCATAACGGCGACTGTTACCCCCCTTCCCCGGTCCGTACCGCCCCCCTGCGGCAGTTAGTGTCTGCCGCGGCAGCCGTTAACGGTCGCTAGCAGCCGTTATTCACCCCCGCCACACACACCTCTGAGGGCCCATCACCCCCAGCACCCCCAGGAGTTGGAGGAAGCACCCGCCGAAGCCCCATGTTTGCACCACGTTCTGACTGCAGGAGTTTCCCTGTGTGGGTAACTCAGGGAAACTGAGCTCAATAAATTCCACACGCCTGTTGAGGAGTAGTTTTCCTGTGCTTTACAGCACACAAGTTAATTACAGTCTTTACCACTGAATCTTGCGGTTCAGGGATTTGAAGGTGCCGCTGCTTCCCCGTGTGTGTTAATTGCTCCTGCTTTGAAACTGCAGGAAAAAGTGGCTGTCTCCTCCCAAACAGACCTGCACGTTACTGACAAAATCAGGAGTAAACTCCATTTCTTCCCCCAGAACAAGCCACCAGCTATAGTCTCTGGGTTGGACTGCTGGGTTTGGACATCTCTAGAAGAAATGTGTTTTACAAGGCGTAAGATGGAGAACTCTGCTGGCACTGGTGCAAATGGGTAAAAAGTCAACATTAACATATTTGAACAGAAATTAAGAGGCGGAATTGCAGCCATTAGAGCAGTGAAATCGTAAAAGCCTTCCTTGTGACCAAAGTCACGTGGAGTCACATGGATCAAACCCGGCTATTTTAAGATGGAGCTCAAGAAGCTTCTGAATGGGATTATATGATGTCTGGGCTAGGATACCTGGGGGCTGGACCTGGGGAGGTAGCTCCCTTTCCTTGTCAGTGTTTCTACAAAACCCCCCAAAGTCAAAATCAATAGATGGATTTACTGCACAAATTCCCCGTAATTCCCTGTAAATATGAATCTGTGTTACTACCTTCTTCTCTCCCTGTTACTATGTGTGTGGTTGTAGCATTGCAAGGTATTTCTAGGTCCAAATGTGGATCTGAGTTTCACCAGTGAACCCCCACAGTTTCTTCTGACTGTACTAGTAATCGCAGCTTCTCAGTTCTCAGTATCAGCCTCATAAAAAATACTGCAATTCGGTGCTTAATAATATATTTACTTATAAAATAGTAACAAGCTTTGTGTGGTGATGCACTTTTTGCTTACTGTTTTTATATTGCCTAAAGCAGTAATCATCTGCCTGATCACTGTTTTGTGGCTCTACTGTAATAAAAATAATGTTTTTATGTGCATTCAGTAAGTGTGGAGGGCCACTGAGAGCTTGGCCTCGGCTGGGCTTTCCCTACTTTCCTGTTTTCATTTTCTCAGGGTTCTTTGTGCTTCATGGTCATACACCAAAAAGTTCTTCCAAGAGTTATTTTTTAATATATGATGGCAAAAAAAAAATGCCCATTTAGGAGAAAAACAGATCTTTATAAATTGATCACAAGTGGTTTTCGGAGTCACTCCTTGTCATAGCAAAGGCCCATACACAAAGAACACCCAAGAACACAAGGCATGGACCGGCCCCGCATCTGCAACCTTTTCACCATCTCCAATGAATTTTTTTTCCCATCTTCTCCAAATAGCTTGTTTTTGATATAAAGTATTTCCTGCTCCCTGGGAATTCTGTTCTTTTCCACTTTGATTGGCAGCCTCATGTTTCCTTTCACACCCACCCCCACTACAGACTTCTTTTTGGCTGCAGTTTCCCCTTTGCGTTAAGCAGACCGGCTGCTGCCTTCTCTGAGAAAAGTGTTGAAAAGAGCTTTCCAATTTCAGACAGACTTTCCTTTTTATAGCATGTGCTAGCAGCCTTGTGCCTAGGGCTGAGCTGACATTTCCAACTGGAGACAAGCAGGAGCCAGCATTGCAGGCACCAGACAGGGCTTTTCTTACCTTTAGTTTCATTGCTTTTTCCTACAAGGCATATGATAGGGACGTAATGTTACCCCGTCGTTAGGAGCCTACACTTTGCTCACTCTTGTCTCAGAACTGCTTGCCTTAAACTCGGGCCCGGTGCACAGGAGTTGCACGGAGATGTTGCACTGCACAAAAGAAGCAGTTTATGTTAGTCACACAAGGACATGTCACATATTGGTGCAACTTTAGAAAAGAGGGGCCCTCTTCATAGTCATTCAGAATGTGTTATAGGATAACGATGATCAGACTGTTCTAAAAGCTCAGTTTCCAAGAGAAAGTGGTATTATTTATTAATTACTGCAACTCAAAGACAGTTTTAACTGTATGACTGCTGTGAGTCCCCAGACAGGCCATGCCCTGTATGGCTGTGACAAAGCCGCCAGTGTCCTTACAGCTGTGATGCTCCGATCCTTTTCCCTGTCACTGTGTGGCAGCACTTCTCCACGCAATGAGAGCGGCTTCCCTTCAGCTTGGAGACCTGGACCCTTTTGTCACCAGAACCTCTCCCTATTCTTTATTTGCTGCTTTTCTCTTATTCTCCCCACATGGGTTTTTCATCCATCATTGTCCCCACTTCCTGTTAAGGAACTTTCATTTAAAGGGAGTCCTATTTCCCTGGTTTCATTGTTAGGTTTTTCTTATATACTTTCCAATTATGAGAGTCTTAGGATGTGGACAATGATCAGAATTACAAAATACTTGTGATACTATAACAGAACTGTAAAAAAAAAAAAAGAAAAAAGAAAAAAAAAAAACAAGGTATTCATTCCTATCCTATGTGTATGTAACTTTATGTTCCTAATTTAGATACTGGATCTCCCAAGTTCCTTATTTAACCAAGGGAGAGAAATGCACTAAATTAGACGCCTGCTCCGAATGGCTCCCCAGGCTGCCTGCTTCTCTCTATTGATTACACAGGGAGCAGAGGGAAACCAGCCAGATGCCTCTAGCAGATGGTGTGAAATCCCTGCTGCCCCCATGAAAGGGTACGAGTGCTGATTGCATCCCAGGGAACTTTTGGAGTTTGCTGGAAGCTTGGAATAGCAGCACCCTCCAAGCTTCCTTATCCTCTTACTTTGGATCTCGGGATACACTTCCAAGTGTCGGTGTGTCTCTGCTGCAGTTATATCTAAAACAACTGCTGTGGAAGAAGAGGTAAATTATAGCTGCTAGTGGGAGCCAAGAGCAAAACTCTCCATATTGGAGAGTATCTGCTTTCACTTGCTTGGCTTCGTGCCAAGTCACTGCTATCATCATTAACTTGCACTACAAAATCACTCCCACTACCCACCTTGTCTCTCCTTTCCGAGTAACTTCCTTCAAATAGCAAAATATGTTCAATTTTTCTGCATGTTCATCTGCCTCCTGCTCTTTGGCCAATTCTCAGTTCTCAATTCTCATTTCTCAGCATTCGTTCATTCCTTTTCACCCCATGAAAACCATCAGTGCCATTAAAACTGCCAAAATTACTCATTTGTTTTCTTCAGATTACAGAAGTCACTATATAAGAATCGTACAAGTGTGAGTTATATAGGGAAACAGGAGGAACAACAGCACCCTAATAGTGCTGTTCTGTTACACAAACCTTTTCCCCCCAAAATCCTGCACGCTGCACAGTGTAGAGGGGAGATGGGGGCACCAGGTCACAGTGCTGTGGGCACAGGGAAGCAAGAGCTCTATCGGCCCCAGCTTTGCTGTTTTCCTTTTCAAGGCCGTACGTGTTAAATTTGCAGTGTGTTGGCACTAAGGAAGAGGCGACGGCTTTATTGAAAGCAGCTGTCTGATACTGTGAAGAAACATCCTGTAACTCTCCATGTCAAAGTGCTCGTGGTTCCTGTTTCCAGGCAGAGGAAGTATTCATAAATAACGAACAAAGAAAATTATTCTCTATTTGGAGAATGTTAACCCGCAGATGAAAAGGGATCATGATCTAGGATTTTTTGTTTGTTTGTTTGTTTTTGAAGAAAAAAAATAGTTGGCGGAATGATGATGTCCGCCAGCCCCCCAGATCTGTCAAGGCAGTTGCGGGGAGATCTTTGGGTCTATTCTCTATCCAGGCAGGAGTGTTTGTAAGACAGGTGGATACGTCGGATCTCTGAGAACCATAACCTGCTGTCAAATGTAGCTGACGCTGGCAAGGAGCTCAGCAGGGACCAACACTGTGATCCTATTTCCAGGGGAAACGAGGCTTAAACAACCTTCCCAGTAATGCTACCATCTCCTCCATGCAAAATTCCGCTATCATTTTCTTGTACTACAGTAACACTACAGTAAACTACAGAGATATTCATCACTATATAATTGTTTTTATTGAGATTTGAGCTTACTATACTGGAAGATTCTTAACACAGTACTGGTGTTATCCATAATCAATGAACATTTTAATGAACTAATTACATTAGTGAATTTTTAGAGTTCCATTTACTTTAAACAGCTGATTGACTAATTTATATTTACTTCCCCTTTTTCATTCTACTTGTACAACCAGTGTGGGCTTGGGCTTCACAAGACAGAGGAGAGAATATGCAAAAACTTTTCTCTATTCTCATCTGTTAGGAAGTCTAACGCTTCCCTGAATTGCACCCTGCTTAATTCCGCTAACATTAATTCACCTAAATCTGGATATATTATTTGTTCAAGTAGAGCTGTATAGTATGCAAAACATGAGGGTTTGGCTAGGCCTGCTTAAAATAATATAGTTTAGTATATGCCTTATTTTCTATTTTAAAACATGGCTACCAGCATTTCTCCATCATGTGCTCTGTCCTGGAGGAGGCCAAACAAGACCATTTCTAGCTAGTGCTTTATTTCAGTTCCACTTTTTTTTCATTTCTTCTTGTTGTAAGTTAGGGCATGATTTTTGTGCTCTGATTCTTGCCACATTCAGCTCTAGAAATATGGGTACCTCAACTGGTATCACTGTTCCCAGCAGGAACCTTCAGGGAGGTGAACAGCGAGGATTTGGATGTCTGAGATAAAACAAAGCTGCTTATATGAATTAACTGTGTCTGTGAAGTTTTTCAAGTTCTTCACGTTTTTCAAGAAACCCCGGGCTTAGCTCTTGACAGTGGCACAAGGTTTCACTTGAATTGCTGAGGACATAAAGGCGCCTGACTTTGCAAATCAGCTGAATTCCGGGTTTATTTGAAGCTGATGGCAGGATTCCTCCTGATATCACTGGCACCACATTTTCATCAACAGTCTTTCTGCACCTGGTACAACATTTTTCAAGCACTGAAACTAGTGGCAAATCATGAGAGTTCATGAAGACTTTACTTTTCACTTTTTGGATACGGAGCACCAAGAAACACTGGGCAGTTTCACAGCCCCACCTGTACAAAATAGAATCAAATAGCACCTTTGTTCCCTAATGCTCCCAAAACTGCAAAGCAACGTAAGTACGTTAATTTCCCATCTTTTGGGGAGTAGAAGGTAACTATTATTCTTCATCACACATTAATGTTAATAGTAATTGAGGTCTAGATCAATATATAGAAGTGAAATCACAGGGATATTAGGCTGGTAAATCATATTTATTATATGAGTGCCTCAGGATTGCGAAAATATGAGTTTCTCCCCTGACAAGACACTACTCCCTGCTCAAAAAGTGCCCGGAGAAAAGCAGCTTCATATATACATGCAAAGTGTCAGCAGCAACGTGATAGCAAACATGAAGTATTTTGCTAATACGAGACTAGTTATGAAAATATAAACAGAAAGAAAAGAGAAAGGAAAACAGATACTGAATAGAGAGGTTTTGGACTGCATTAGAATATGAAGACTGGAGTGAGGCTGATATAAAGAGATTTTGAGGGAAGGAGGTGGAATAAACCAACAGTGAATGTAGGTAAAAGCCAAGCCCAAACTGCACAAGCGGCTCTGGGAACAGAGCTCTCCTGCCTTGGCAGCTGCTCAGTTGGTTGTTTTTTCCCCATCTAAGAACTGGTTTCCCCAGAAGCGGGGACTACTTGCATTTTACATGTGAGTCAGGACATCTCCTATTTTTTCCTTCTTTCTGAACTTCCTTTCTAAGAAGACATAAGGGTTGGAACATGCACTGTACATGCAAGGAAGTCTGTAGTTACATATTGAAAATATTGGCCCAGTTCAAATTTAGGAACCAAAACTAAATTTAGCTGGTATCCATGAGCTCAATAAGAACAACTTTACGCTGTTTTAGATTGAATCTGTCTGCTCATGGCCTCATGGATCACCGTGACACAAATATAGAGATCTCTCCTTATTCCTTCACTGCATCAGCTCTGTGCCACCCTAGGGTTTGTCCTACATCAGGGGAGTTCTCGTGTAACATATGGAGCTGCCTAGTGGTTTCTTCCATCTGCTCGTGTCTCCCAGAGCAGGGATTAGAATTTGTCTTGAGGGATCCCCATTTTCTCAGAGAGCTTCATACTGGTTTATATGGATTTACATGCATCCAAGTGGATACTTTGGTCCTGTTCAGGTTACCAGATCTGCATAACTTACTACTGCTCAGAAATAGTCTTGGAAACCTGTTATCAGGATCAAGAGTCCCTAACTTCCAGTAGGAAGAGGCAGGTTTTTGACAAAGGTTAATTCTCATCTCTGTGTCATCAAGCTTGTTGCTCCCCTTTCAGTTCAGCCCAAATTTGACAGCTGGGGAAGATGTGACAGAAGAACTAATCTCTTAGAACTAATTTCTTTGCGTGGATGCTTGCCTTGTAGCTGTATTCTGTCCGAGATTCTGACTAAATCAAAAGGCCTTGTTTGGTTTTTAATATAATTTCATGGACCCAAACAACTGCAGTCCCCCCAGACAAAAGAAAACATTGAATGATGCTGAAAATAAAATTGTAAGGAATGAGATGTTATTTTAATGCATTTTTAAAAGCTACTGCATTACAAACTTCAGGTTGGCTGACCCAGCTACAGGGTAGGAGCAGGCAGTAGATGACTCCACCTCAGTGTCCCTTCCAGATATGTTTTCTATGACAATATGATGGGGAAAAGGGAAATTATCGGCAATATCCAGTGTGAACAGAGAAGCAGATTTAGAGTGTTGCTTGATTACAAGGTATTTGTCTGACACTCATCATGGCTGTACGAGAATGCCTTAAATTAGCACTGAAAACACTGAGTTACACAGACTCTCTGGCAGGAACACTGTGCCGCTTATGTTTCATAGCACATTAAGTGCCAAATATTAAGGCCTACACGAGCACAAAATGTCATCACCTGATGGTACTAGAACCTATAAATCCCTGAATTTCAATTGCAGCAGAAATACCAAGAATCATTAAGTTCAGTCATTAATTAAAGTATCAGCCATACATCAGACTTCAAGACAAGGTAAATATTTTATTCTCTGTAAGGACAAATGATCACAAAGTGTATTTTATGTACTCAAAAATAGATAATCCTCATCTATTCCTGCAAATACAGATCATATTTTGGTATGTGAGCAGCTGAGTAGGAGGTATGTATGTATTTAAAGAGAAGATACCACATATACAAGGCAGGTTTTCACTTGGTTCTTACACTGGTTTTATGCTCATTTCTCTGTGCTGCTCAGAGTATATTTTCCAAACACATCAGTTCTCTCCACTTAGTTCATCAAAGTCATTCAAATGCTGGATTTTAAACCTGTGTTTCTACAAAGTGGACTGGGAACAGATTCATTTACCTAATGTGCGGGCTAGGCTCAGCTCGCAGATTAAGACACCTAAATTTAGGTGTCTGTACGTAGGTGTTTACCTGCGAGCTGGTTGTCATAGCTCCCATTAGAGTCACGAGAGGCACCTACATTTCGTTGACTTAACGGCTCTCAAAATTCCAAGTATTGATTAGATCCACACTCCTTTTATACAGTGGGGAAAGGCAGAACTTTAGGTAACTAACTTGCATCTAGGCACCTACTTGAAAACAGGTATCGTTAGGTGTCTCATCCCACAAAGCAAATCCCATTATGGCTATTTATAAAGTAGGCATCTCAGGCTGCACCAGCACTTAGTGAGTATGAGGAGCTGGTCAGTGGAGTTCAGGGTGTAATTAATCTGATTAAATATGAGTGTCTGTTTTATAATGAGGTGATTCATGCCCTAAACTCCTTTGACTAGCTCTTCAGCAACTATAATAAGAGGCTAGACACCCGACTTACCTGTAGGCACATACACTATAGACGTGTAAGATTAAGTTAGACAAATTCTACCCTAGGTGAAGGCCTAAGATTAAGTTAGACAAATTCTACCCTAGGTGAAGGCCTAAGAACGGCTGCAGAACTGAGCTCAGCAGGCCCTGGAGAAGCAACCTCACAGAAAAGGTGGTTAGATAGATACTTGTGGCCCCAGTCTTGCCCAGTCTGCACTTGCCAGCCTTTCCAATGCTCTTCTCTTAAACCTGGACAGGGAGAAGAAAGTCCCTTTCTGTAGGACTGGGGGTCTGCAAGGATTCCTTCTCCCAAGGGCAAGGAGTAGAGAGGTGGCAGATACAGGACACTTGCCGTGATTGCACCTTTGCATCTCAAGGCAGATGTTCCAGAGCAAAATCACAAAAAGGCTGACGCAGCTCGTGTGACAGATTTTCATTATTGTATGAAGAGTGACAACTGCTGTGTCATTTAATTAACGGGTACAGTGGCTACGTTGGCCCTGTCAGAGAATATTTCTAAGCTCTTTGTACTAATTTTATTTGAGAGACAGTACAATGAAGTATCTCCATTCTCTACTTTTTCCTAAAAACACATTTCACCTTTATCTTACCTGAAGTGGGAGCAGCACCTCATATTTCCCATCACCTCCCTGGCTTATAATTAAAATTCAATTACTGGTTTAATCCTTGGCTGAAAAGAGTGTATACAGACCACAATCTGCTTTGTGCAGTCAGTTACAAAAACAGGATGTGTTTTATTTGACAAGAATGAACTTCTAAGACACATTTTTTTCTCATAGCTTTCAAATGTATTCTCTTCCTTAAAATACAGTCAAAATAAAATGCCTTTTTTTCCATGGCTCTCACACAAGGCACTTTATAGGCACTAATTAGCTAACCCTTGCGGTCCCACTATGCACTGGATACACTTGACTTACCTCCTTGCTCAGCTTCCAGGCTTATTTCTCTCCGGTGTGAGGAAAGACTCTGAGTGCTTCCTGAGCTATAATTATTAAGGGGACACAAACAACATATATTTTAATGTATTACCTATTTTTTCCTTTATTTCAGTGGTGTGCCATACATTTCCTCTGTTTTTAAGTACTCCCCAGTGAGTCTCCGGTTTGCCCGATTCCATTCATTCTCTCTTGAAGACTTTACACATTTTAAAATTCACTTCAGGAAGATTTCATAACAAGGACTTAAGGAAAATAACATAATCTTGCTTTAAAACACTTCCTTCCTCTGTTTTGCTAATGAATTCTAACAACTGGTACAGAACTTACTTCATTGTTTAAAATGTATTTGTTTCTTTTAGTTGTAGGGCACATGAGATGGGGTTCCCCTCGCGGCTCTTCTGTGATCAGATCAGGAGATCCCAAAACTTCTGGACTGGGCTAGACACAGCCTCGACAAACCACTTTGCTATTACAGTGAATTGGGATACGAGTCTTGCACCTCCGTGCAATACGCAGATCTGAATTTTGCAGCTTGAGTCATTTTCTAAAATTAGCAAAAAATCTGGACAGAAATCCAACCTTCTCCTCCTTCAGTTGACTTTGTAGAAACTTCTGAAGCTCATAGATTGAATTTAAAATGGGAAATAAGCCTGTTTTCTGGATCCAGTTTTGATATCGCTCATGAGGATGGAAATATAGCTAGACCTGAAGCTTTTATGAACTTTCCAGTTTTGGGAAATCTCCCTGAACAGCCTAAAAACTTGGGTGACAAGACCTGAGCGGGATAGGTCCAAACCAAACTAAGTAAAGTCCAGTTCTAAATGTGCCCACGCCCAGATAAGGGAGCTCTGTTAAGGATGGGGAGGGGAGCACTGGGTCTCTCAGCACAGTACTTGAAACACTGGGTGCATGAGCTGGGTGAGACCACAGGACTGGCCAGGTCCCCCATAAGTGGATTTGGTACAAATGTGGGTATCAGGCACGTAATGCGTAATTTGAGGATTCAGTGTGGATTTAAGGTAACACAATTCCAGTGAAATTACCTCTCCTTAGCCTATAGCTAAAGTTCAGGTAGTTAATTTGTGGGACTTCTCTGAAAAGACTGTTAGAAAGGAGAATTAGTCAAAATGATCTCTTGTCATTATTACGGATTTCCTTATAAAACTTACTGCAAAATGAGTGCTGTGGTTGTAAATGCATAGACCACTTACCAACAGAAATTCCCTGTCTATCCCACAAACAGAACTAATCTTTAGTGTCAGTGCTGCTCCAGCCAATGCCCTGTTTGGCATTCACTTTTTAATACAGATCTTTCCACCACCAGCTTTTTCATATGAACTGGTGCCAGATAAGAGGAGACAAGGCTAAGTTCAAATTAATGACACAGCAGGTCAAGTTCTTATAAATCATTTTTAGTCCCCCACACCAGACCTCAGATTTAGATTTCTTAAAGTAAGTCTGTTCCCAATGTATGATCTTTTTGTACATGTTGCCTCAGTTATACATGCTCATTTAATTTTCTTATGAACTACAGCACATCAAAAAGCTGTGTTGTATTCTTTTAATTTTTGCACTGAAGGATTTCAAACGGAACCTAACATAATTAGATTACATGTAATCTCTTCCCATTTTGATCCTATTCTCAAGAGTGTTTGCAAAGAAGCTTACTTGAGTCTTAAATGCACAACTTTAAATCGTAGTGACGGTGACGAATGAGAGATGCACACTCTTACGAAAACATATTGATGTGCAGGACAAAACCTTATGACTTTTTCAGGTAACTCCATTGGGAGTGTCTGTCTGAAGAAGCTTCAAAATCCTGGACATGTAATTTTTTTTAACTTCTGCATAAAACCTATGACAAGTTGATTCAGAGTCTTTCCCTATCCATTTCTCCACTGATTCAACACTAACCCTTATTAATATCTGCCTGTAACTGGGCTCCCAAAGAGATGCTACAGTTTCTATTAAAGTGTCAGCCTTCAAGATCAACTGCAGTTTCGAAGCATTTTCAAACAGCCATCACCTTCCTGGTAGTATATTAAAAGAGATTATGCGTTGCCAGAGACAGCAAGCCTTGTCAGGTCAGGGCAAAACAACATTTTAAGCCGATTGACTCATATATCTCAAGGTATGTGTGTCCTTGCACAAATTCACTTTCCCCTCAACCCAGTATTTAAGGAAATCCACCTTTCACAATGTTGATTGATCTGAAGTGTGGTGAACCCTGAATATTGTTTTGAGGTTAGAGAAGGAGAAAAAACACCAAATAAACGTGTGTGAGTGCTGATAGTAAATTACACGGATTATGAGGAATCTATGAGGGAAAAATTGATATTTGGTACTTGCTACCTCTTCTTTCATAAAAAAATATGCTTTGCATAATAATTTTGTGACAGCATAAAATATGTTTACACTCCACAAGTGTTTGCCAAATATTTGGGAAGCTGGATATTGCTTCACAGCCTAAACCTGTCTTCATCTGCCAGAGGTGAAGGCTGCCTTCGGTAAGGACAGGGGCTGTCCTGAGAGTCCCATGGCTCCATCACAGCATGAAACCAGGCAGCCGGTTCCAGCTACGACCTGGTGTCAACACCAGCCTCTGCCCAATCCGTGACGGCACTTTCTTCATCAGCCAGGAATTTGCATTACCCAACACCTGCAGATTTGGACAGTCTTCCTGCCAGGCAGGCGACGGCATGACCGTGGGAAAGGAGCCCAGGGGCTCGCTGGTTCAAAGCCGCTGCAGAGCGGGAGCGTGGCCACCCCTCCGCAAGCTTCGGCCTGTAGTTGCCATATGGGCTTGTTAGGGAAAACATACGTGGACAGGACTTCTATTCCCTGTGACAAGCTCCTCATATGGTTAAGACTTCATAGGAAACCTTATGCTGCTTTAACATGCACAGGAGGCTGTGCACAAGAAGGCAGAGTTTATATATAAGTAAATATCATGCTTTGGGGAAAAAAAAAATCTTGATACTTCACTAGGAACTTCACCTGAATTAGTATTTTTCTTCTTCATCACTCATTTACACTTCTCTGCCTACTTGTTTCAGCACCAGATGGAGAAGGTCCTAAAGATTAACTTTTGCACTGCGTGATGGGTTTGCAGTTGGACTTGATGATCTTGAAGGTCTTTTCCAACCATAACAATTCTATGCTCAATTACACCTTTTGCAGTGTCCTTTACACTCAGTGACTCTACACACTTCATTATAGGCTGCCATTTTCATTTGCTTACACATTTGTGGAAGATTATCCCTCTAGATATTTTAATTGATACGAAGTTCTTGTATTTCTGTAAATTTGTGTGTTACATCTGACATTCTGGGAGTTATGAGCAAGTGATGATATAAGACTCTGCAAAATAGTGTCATGGGTTTCCAGGCTCCTTGTCTCATTCTATGTCAGAACTTTTGAATTTACAAAAGTGTATCATGCAGCTACTGAAAGCTGTATGATTTATTACAGCCTTTTCCCTTCTTTCAACAGATCCCTTCTCCTGCTTTGGGAGCAGGACGAAATCAGATTCACAGTAAGTTGACAGTGAAATTGTGATCTAGGAAAACACCCTGATTTCTTGTTTCAAACACATCATACATATCGGTTCTGATAATTTTAAGTGCCTTCTTCAATCAGGCTAAGTTTTATGTTATCTGTGCATAGCCATCCTTGTGTTATCTATATGGCAGCCTAAAAAGAGATCTCAGAAAAGTTCTTTTATATGGCTGACAGGTGACATGTTTTGGGATTAAGATTGTTTTTTAAGTTTGCTGAAAAATGACTTAGTATTAAGGATACATTTAAAAACGTTGTACAGTATCCATGGATTAAACTTTGCTGTATGTGCTCTATGGAGTACAAAAGAATACAAAAGCAAAATCAACACCTAGGAAGGAGAAAGAAAAGCAAATGAGAGAATATTAAGGTAACGGAAGGAATGAGACTGAAGGAGAATAATGGGAATAGGTGAGAAATTGTGTGAGGATACAGAAAAAAAAAAGAGGAAAAAAAAAAGGAAAGAGATGGAGAAGATGTGTTTTGATCGGTACAGCTGATTTTGATTTTAGGCAGCCAGAAAGCAAGAGTCACTAAAGGCCCAGGGACAAACACTCCTGCTCAGACACCCGGTCTCACTGCTGCTCTCCGCACGGCCTCGGGAGCCCTCCTCAGTGCAGGGGGTGGTTTGGCGTTAGCTGGTGCGTGGAGCTGCTGTGCACGAACAGCCAAAGCTCTGCAAGCCCCTGTTGGGCAGAACTGCCCCGTGCAAAGCTTCCTGCAGGCGGCTGTGCCACCACCAAACAAGTGACAGTGCGACACGAACACCTGAAACGCAGTCACCTGCAACAATGCAAAAGCAAAGCCGGCAGGTTGTGTAACAGCTGTGCACACTTAATCTTATAAAATATTGATGTATTTTACTGCACAATACGGGAAAGAATAGCCATCTGGCAGCTACTGTTCACAGAGCTGTAGATACTTCATATCAAATCAGGTATTTTGTAATGATTACAGTAGTTTTTAAAAAGCGACAAGCCTCAGAGGTTGAACAGGCAGGCACCTGTTGGAATTTAAGACTAACAGAGAGGCATGTGCACGCTCTGATACCTGCAGGGTCTTCTGAGCCCCTCGCTCTCACGGCTGTGCATAAACGGTCTGTGCTTCCAGAGGCGGAGGCTGAAACAGCAGCTCGTGTGCCTTAAAAAGTGACCTGCAAGCAAAGTGGCCATGACATACGCCACAGAAAACATGCTGAATTCCTGCTCGCAAGGAAACCAAACCCACAGCACAAGCACCATTTGAAACAGTCCCAAACTGCATTTATTTTTTTTAAGACCAACACATTTCTACTACCTGGTATCTTTTGAGTTCATAGAATGCATTTTTTTTTTTTTACGTCAAACTCCTGAGGGAAATAACTGTGCCTTTATGTGAATCCGTATGCTTAGTGTTCTTACCTTTTAAAATGATGCTTTGTTGAATGAGTTTCATAAGCTTTGTAGCTGAAATAAAACTGAGGGTACAGTACGTCGAGAAATAACTGCTGATGAAAATCTCAATAGTTTTTACATTATGAGTTCTGGTATTCCTTTGAAGTTCAGTAGGGAGGTCTGTGATGCAACAGGAAACAGGCTATTTTAAATATGCTTAAAAGCAGGCCCAGTCATCTTTGAGATAAATCCCTGGACCTCAACAGATACATCAGCTCTGAATTAACCCATTGCAAAGGTCTAGGCTGTACTCTCTATGCGACCCCAAGCCCATCAGTAAACCCAAGTTCTCCTTACACCTCCAGTGCCAAGTCCACACTTGGCAAGTGAACTGCAGCTTTTCCCTCTTCAGGCCGTGGAGGGACTTGACACAGGCAGGTTTTCTACCGTGTTTCCTACGCTGCTCATCCGCCTGACAAGGGAGATAAATCAATGGGCAGAAGGCTCACGCGAAGCAAAGCGATACAGCATTACTTGGCAGGCGATGTAGGAGACTACCCTTCAGGGCAGGGTGGATGTAACACGGGTGAAAACTGTCAAAAAATATGCTGAGATTTACCTGCTCCTTGGGCTACGCTCCTACAAAGAACAGAGTCACTGCCAATGTCTCCACCAAGAGCATGAAATGATACACAGATATTTATGCATTGTAAGTAACAGTGATTGCACATCCCTTCTCAGGCTAAGAACAGCAATAAAAACGAACCACTGATAGAAACATCATTGCAGAATTTGTATGTGGGAGTAGCGATAAAAGAAGTATGCTATCACTGTGAGCCCCTTGGAAAGCTGCGAGTTCAAAACTCTCTCCACATCCTACTTGTAGTATTGCAACAGACAACAATGAGCATATGGGAAACAAAAATGCTGATATATAGTTAGAGAACGTATGAAATAAAGATGGTTTAGATGAAGCAGAGAGCTCCCTGTGGAAGATATTTATCTTAACTAATTAGACATTTTCGGAGTGAAAAAATCCCTTGCTCAAAGAAAGATAAGTATGTTTTTATATTCCAGGAACCTCTGAAATTTTAAAAAAGGCAACTAGGGCTTTAAACTGGAAGGAGTCAGATAAGACCCTAGTATCCCCACGCCCCAAATCCCCCAGCCTCTTAGGATTTATGGGGCACTGGCAACCCAGTTAATGACAATTTCTTTATGAAATGCACTGCAAAGCAACACACGAGTACTGTTTTCCAGTGCTGCACTTCCTCTGCTTGCACAAGAGAGAAAACACTTGGACAAAACCCATCCAAGTCTTACTGCTTTTAGGCCTTTCCCCTATGGGTGACACGCTGCCATGCCCGTGCACCGCGCTTTAGGTCTGCGAGACTCCCAGAGAAACAGGTTGGCCGGAATGTTTGCCATGCTGGAGATGCTGCCTTTGGTTCTTCCAGAAGTAGCATCCCTCAAGACATCCTTCCTGGAGAATGAGAGATAACACTGCTGTCAAGAAGCCTTTTATAAAAACGTGGCACCCATGCACAAGATTTACCCATCTTGGGATAACCGATCGGTAATTATTCAGCTCATCTGACCCATCTATATAACTCTGGAACACTGCTCTTTCCAAATGGTCAGAAAAAGAACAATAAAAAGTCCTCGTATCACAACATTTATTAAAAATTAGTATCAGAAGTTGGGAACCCCACAACTGTTAGTCCAAATAATGTGGAAATGGTGATTTTTAGAAGTTTAGGAGAGTGCATCAACCTCCTCTGTTACTATTCGAACAGGAGAGGGGAGGGTGGGCATCAGAGGGAGAGGTAAGCTGGGTGACGACACCTCACCCATTTTACCCATTACCAAACACCAGCTTGCGTCGTTGAACCAAAATGCCGCATTTCAACCCCAAAACAACCCCTCTCCCCACCGCAGGGTCCCCGCGCCTCGCCGCGCGCCCAAGATGGCGGCGGGCGGGTCGGCGGGCGCGGCGGGGGGTACCGCCTCCGCGCCTCGCTGCGAGCCAAGATGGCGGCGGGCGCGGGTCAGCCCGGGGGGACGGCGCCGGGAAGGGGGCGGGGAGGGTTTCCATAGCTGCGGCAGCCCGTGTCACGCCGGGGCACTTCCTGGTTGGAGGCCGCCGCTCCCGGGGCAGCAAGCAGGGAAGGAGGAGGAGGAGGAAGCCGAGCAAAGGTAGGGGCGCGCCGGCCATTGTGGGATCCCCCCCGCTTTGCGGAGTGGTCTCTGCTGGCCGCGGCGGGGCGGCCGGGCGGACCCTTCCATTGGGGGGTCGGGGGGGGTGGGCGCTGGGCCTCCCCGCCGCGGCGGGCGGGGTGGGGCGCGCGCCCTGTTCCTAGAGAGTGGCGGGGGGGAGGGAGAAGGGGGGCTACCATCTCGCCCCGGAGGCGGGGGGGAGGTCGAGCGCCTCCACCCGCGGGGCCGCCCGGTGGAAGAGCCGCGTCCCTGGGGTAATGGGGCGCCTCGGACCGTTCCATTCCAAACGGGGGGGTGCGGGGCGGGGGGGGACCCAACTATCTCTGCCGGGCTGGTGGCGGGGGGGCGGCCGTGGGGGGCGCCGGGGCCGCGCGGGGCCCGAGGCCGCGGGGAGGGGCGGGCGGGCCGCCTGGCGCGGGGTCACCGCGGCGCCGCGCACCGAAACCCCAGCGGGCCCGGGGTGGCGTGGGCGACACGCGCGGAGTGCCCGACACTCGGGGGCCGCCCTCCACGCCCTGGCCAGGCTGTGCCGGGCCTGCCGCGTTTCTCTCCGCTCCCTTCGCGCGGGTCCCCAGCAGCCACGGCCTGGTTTTGGTGTGAACTTGACGTTTCCACCCTCCCGCGGAGCCTGTTAGGGGTTTCGGTGCGTTGGCTCTCGAAGCGCTGCTCCCTTTTGGCTTCGTTCCGCTTCCTCCTCGCTCCTGTTGTTCCTGGCTGGAGCTTCAAAGTTAATTCCCCCTGGATGAGCGTAATTTGGTAGAACTGCCTTTACACGAGCTGTGCTTCTGCGCCCTCGTTACATAGCAGAGAAACTGATGATTTGAGACTCAAATCACCAGCTAGCAAAACTTTAACCTGCATACTTCTTAATTCCTTGTCAGTTTTATTCAAGGGCAATAACATCTTTTTTGCTTAAAAAAGAAAGTATCTGACAGTAAAATATCGCTGAGTGCAAGTAGGCTTTGTTTTGATTATTATTATTATTATTTGTGTATGTGGCATAAAACTGCTGTTTGCATGTTGCTTCTGTGATTTCTGATTCTCGGAAGCTGGGGTTATAAATTCGTAGGTTAACTTCTTAGCATTTAAGTTACACAGAAGCTAGGATAAGTGCAGGCAGAATAGACTTGAATCTTGAAGCCTAGACTTCAGAGTAGACTTGAATCTTGAAGAGTTTTCAACTATTTGTCTCTGGATAGAGACCTAGCACAGAGAATTATAATAAATGGGAATTTACTTGCAGTCTGTCTCAAATTCCGTACAGAAAAATTAGTAAAAACAGAGATATAGAACCATGTAGCTCGGCGTATTATTAGTGTGTTCGAATTTGAAGTTGCAAAGAGCTTTTTCCTTTTCAGCTATTCCTTCCAAAGCAAAGTTGAAAATTTCGCAGCTAGACAAGTTGAAACCACCCTGGCCTTGAAATACATTTTATTGCTAAGAAAGTTCTGGATGCCACAGGAGGGTAAAGTGTGTGTGTATTTTATAACCTTCTTAATTGAAAGAGGAAGAATAAAGGGGCTTCAGCAGACTTTTTTTTTTTTTTTTTTTCCCCCCAAGATGGTATTTTTACAGCAAGCCACTCAACAAGTGTGTGCAGTATGATATTTGGTACTGCTTGTGTACAGGAGAGAAAAGTACAAGTTTCGAAAAGAATCAGGTCATTGGTTAAGACAGCCAAGTGACAGCAAGTTAGTTTCCCAACACACAGATCCTTAGTAAAAGCATCGATGTTGCAATGCAATAAACAGTAAACTCAGCCTTGCTGAGATGTGACAATATTGACCTTTCTTCGTTCTCCAGCACTGCTTGCTGTACTCTAAACTGTATATATAATATGAAACTTTTTTTTGATTTATGCAAAAACAAGTATGCACTTTTGAATAGTCCAATTAAACAACCTTCAGCAAATGCAACCTGAAGCTATAAACAGCAATTAAACTGCATGCACGGCACTTTCAAGGAACAAAATGTGAATTTTGTCAGAAGTATATGTTGACGAGTAGAACGGATATTAGCAATACCTAAACAAAATATTTAGATATGGAAAGCAAGATAGCAAGAGTTCACATGGGGAAGTTGGGAGTTCAGGTTGTTACGCTATGCTGAAGCGTTCACTTTTTGTCGATACATACTGCTATATTTTCTACTACTCATATCTGTGATTACACATGACTAGATTTTATGAATGATATGAGGGATAATTATGCTATTATTAGTGTTGGGTGGTTTTCCAAACTGTTGTTTGGGTTTTTGCCTCGTGAATAGCATCTTCCTGAACAAGCAACAGAGTGTCATGTAGCATCCCTGAGGCAAAGTTCTGTTTGTTCATATTTAAGAAAATGAAGGGGGGCTGAACCTTTGGAGAATGAGATAGAATAGTTTAATTTAACAGGAATGGCAGGACCTGCACTTCAAAATGCTGTTTTCCACAGATTGCACTAATGACTTTGTATTCTTGTACCTTTTAATAGGTTTACCTACGTATTTCTTCTGTACGCTACCATTTTCTTCACTTATTAAACTTTATCTGCCTTTTCAGTCTTTCCCATCTCTAGCATTACTGTAGTTAATTACTATTATTATTTTGCTTTTGCAATTGATTCCTCTGATAGTTCTTGTTCTTCTTTGGCGGGTGCTGTAAGTCTGGAAGTGTTGTGCTAAGTCACACTCTAAATTACTCCTCTTTGTTTCTCTATCTTCTTTTTAATCCCTGTGATATCAGGAGAGTTGAGGCTTGAAAACTGAGTCAGCACAAGGTATTAGCTACATGGGCCAGTGCAGGTGGTCGGGTTCAGCAGGTGCTAATTGGCCCTGAAAAGAGGGCATAAATCACATAATTCTTAATTTACAGAAACCATCTTTGTGCGGGTTTTAGAAGAAAACTTTCCAACTTTATATATATAATCTCAGCTATGAGGTGAAGTTATTTTCATTCAGCTATCATAGATTTGTATAAACTTGCTTATGGCAGCAGGATGGAGATTATATAATAAATGCTCTAAAATGCAGTGCTGTGCCATCACTGTTGAAGATTAAGTCCTGTAGATTTAGCTTTGGGAAAGCCAGGCGTATTGTTAGCGAATCTGCATCTGTCCTACCTAGGAATCCTTTTTTTTCCTGATTCCAGTTATGTGTTTGAGAGAGCAGATAGTTTGAACTCACTAGAAGTTGTAGCTTTTTCAACTTCTGTTTTCTGTGGAGGAGGTATTAGCTGTTGGTGCCGATCTGTGTTTCTTTAGTAAATTGGCTTGTGGTCGTAGCGCTTCAAAGAATATCTTGGCATTGCATTTTCCTGCTAGCTGACCTCGCTGAAGAATTACTTTGATTCTATTTCCAGTTATGTTATCCATAGTTTTGTACTTTTCCCTTCTTAAAGAATGTTTCTTATCCCTCGGGAAAAGTTAAGTTTTATGAATTAGTCTGTGCAAACAGTTTTACAATATGGATGATATAAAGTGCACGTTTTGAATTGATAAGCTTCAAAAAATATCCTTAAGTAGTAAAGTCCAACAGTTGTAACAAATGCACCTTTGTATTTTCTTTTTAACAAAGTGTATGAAAAGTTTATAGGAGAAACAATTTATATATCTATATATATAAAAAAACTTAAAATAACTATTTTTTTTTTTATTATCCTGCTGTCATCAGGACATGTATACCTCTGGGAAACCTTCTCCAACAAGACACCTTGCTTCACGCCCTGTCTTGGATTATATGCAAAGAAGTTTCCAGTCATGAGTGAGTAGATTCCTTTATTATGCCACATCTTATAATATTCAGCACCTAGAACAAGATTATTTTTTAAAAAAAATGAAAAAAAAAAGCCTCAGTTTTTGGTTCAGAAGAAATGTACTTCTGTACTGGATTTTGGAAAGCGGTTCTTCTGCCAAAAAATTTTGTGTTTCCAGTCCCTTACAGCTACCCACACAACTCCAGGTTTGACAGATGTTGCTCTTCATCTGCATCATTTTGGTGAATGTTTGCTCTGTTCTGCTCCTGTATTGGTAGTCTTGTATCATTTTCAAGAAGGTAAATGCTGAGACAAGTTGATGTTTGTTCCTTTCAATTTAAATAAAACATGCGACTCTGAGGGGAAAATGTCTTGGGGTTTGCCCAAGACTCCAAAATATGTGAATGCCCACTGAATTAAAATAGCTGGTAAAAATCCAACAGAAAATGAATGGACTTCATTCTATGAGGAAAAAATAAATATATTACTTAAATTCCCCTATAGATGTATGATCCCAAAGGAGTTTTGGCATGGGTTGGAAAGATCTGAGCAGCAAAATATTGTGACTTAAGATCTGTTCTCTCTTAAAAAAAAAAAAAAAAAAAAGGAGGGGGGGGAAGACACTAGAAGTTTGTTCTGAGGTTTAGGCCATATCTGAGTAAGGCAATCTTTTCTTAAAGAAATGTTTTGAATATTTAAATGTATTTCATAAGTCTTGCTCGATGCAAGTCTTTTGCTTTCTAGCAGCATTACTCTTGCATCATGCAGAAATAACAACGTAACTTCCGATGCGCAACAACCCTATTTCCAATATAGGCTAGTTTCAACATAACTGTACTAAATTTTTTTAAAAATGAACATCTAGTTCATAGCATAATTACATGTTTTGCCAGAAAAATAAGTCCATTTCGTTTTCTGGGAGGAAGTGACTAAAGAAAATTGTTGGCTGAATTTCATTTCTGTCTAAATAAAAGTGATTGTTCTTGTCACCTAAAAGAAAGAAAATTGGTGGAAGAAATACTTGCTAAATGCAGCAGAAAAAAACAGGATTGCAGGATTTTAAGTTGAAGCTTCATGCTTAGTGTCAGTGGTACTATTCTAGTGTTCGCATATGGTGTTTCCCATTTGTTGAGTTTTTGATGTTTAAAATATTTGCAATTTTGAATAAATGACAGCTTTTCAAGTGGTGATTCTGTACACCTGAATATTCTGACCTGTCAAACACTACTGTATTATTCATAATTTGTTTTATAGAGCATCTCTTGTGCTGCCATTGCCTAATGGCTCGTCTTAAACGTAACAAATGCCTGCAAGTCTTGCTAGCCTTTGAATTGTAGTTGTTGTATCCTATTCAGGGGTCTCATTGAAGTGCTGTGGCGATTTTTACTTGTTTAAATTGCTAGTTTGAGTAAGCAAAGGTTTTCTTGCCTTGAGCAGAATATCACTGGTTTTTGTGAGAATGTGAAGTGATTCTGGACTGGACAGTTTAGTTTTATGTATTCAAAGAAGATAGAGGCTTATTCAAACAGCAGATAACACTTTTGACGCTTGTTGCTGTTGTCCTACTTAATAATGTTACTCAGAGTACAGCCTCTTGCTTGCAGGAAGAACACCACGTTTCTGTGTTAGACATTAGTATGCAGGTCCTCTCTGTTTCACTGCCTTAAACCCCATAAATAGATAACATTATATATTTATAGTGAATAACTGTTGGATTTGTTGGTTTACTGTTTGCTTTAGTGAAACATGAGCTATGAGCTTGTTTCGCAAAGTTTAGGCAGCTCTGTACTAAACACCTCACGTATAAGGCATTTGTCAATTTATGCAGATGTATTTGTATACTTCTGTATATATAAACTTTCTAGGATAGCTAAATGTGTTAAAACAGTTGAATTTTCTTATATTCTGATATTCCAGGCTTGTGCATCTGCTGGTGCTGTGCAAAATTAAAATCTAACATAACATGCAGGAAAGTCAGCCTAAGAAGGTGTCTTCTTGGTTCATAAATTTAGATTGCTGTTAGAATCAAACTACATTATTTGTTTACATTTCTTACGGTTTTACTATGGTACGTTTCAGGCAGTATAAATTTCCATTGCAGCTTGTGAAAGAATGTCCTGGTACCTCAGTCTTGAAGTGATTGAATCCCTTTTCTGACATGTGTCCTATTCACATCTATTTGTCTTTTGTCAACCTTATTTCCTAGCTTAAAAAGCCTTTTTTGTTTGTTTGTTTTTGTTTTAACCCTTCATCTTGTTTGTCATTTGAGGAGTTTGCTGCATAGGGTACATTCTTTAACACAATACCTGGCATAAGTAAATCTCTAATATGTTGGTGCTTAATAAACACACATAAGCTTATCTTGAAGGAAGTGATCAATTTTATATTTTCAGAAAGTCAGTAAGGGAACTACTGCTGATGTCTAACTTTTTATCCTTATTGTGTGTAGGAAAGGGTTGTGAATACTGTTCACCAAGAGAAGAATATTGGTAGAAATGTAAGGTCCAGATTTTATGGATGATTCTGTCCCCCTCTCCCTTGGACGGTGCAGAAAATCTGTGACTATGTTAAAATAGTAGCAGTTTCATTGCAGGCTTTTAGTTTTTGGTAGTGCCTTACACTAAAAAAGACAGACATTTATAAGACATTTGTCATATTTAGAATTGTACTGTCCTGTGGTGCAGATAATTTTACAGTGGGATCATGTTTCTAAAGGGTGGCCACATTGATCTTGGTTTATTTTACGTCTAAAGATAATTTGTCACAGAAATTGTGACTATGTGCAACCTGCCTAAAATATCACACCATGTAAAATGTTGGTTTAATTTGTAAAAGGTTTTTTTTCAGTGATTGATGTATAGCTGTTGGAACATGTGTATTATCGTGACAAATTCTTATGCTCCTGCACCTTGCTCTTCATGTTTGAGGGTTTTCCTGTTGTTCCTCCTTTGCAAAAAAGGTTGTCAGCTCAAATTTATCTGGGCTTTTACAATAAACTCTGTTAGGAAACAACTTAACTAAATGTTGGTACTTACTGTTGCACTAAATAGCATCCTTGAAACAAGCTGCTGACATCTTTTTTTTTCTGAACACACAGAATGCGGTGCCAACTTTTTTTTTTTTTTTTGCCTTCTAATTCTGCTGTCATAATAATGGTACAGAATAATTCTTTCCTGGCTTTGTCTTGGTGCTTTTAGTTTTGTTTCCCACACCCTAAAAGCTTATATTGCATGCACTTGGGAAACCAACCTGCTATTCTTCATGCTTCACTGTTGTCTGTTTAGATTTTTCTTGTGACTGGGTTGGAGTGGGTCCTGGGTGTTTGGAGAGATGTTCTGCGATGCAGGGTTATATTTTGGAATTGTTCAGTGTGGTCTGATTGAACAGAGCAGCTTTTTGCCTCACCAGTTCAAATCAAGGCCGCATGGGTGTGATTAAAGGCTGCTCCTGTTTGATGGTTGCTTATTTGTCAGGACCTCTCATTACAACTGGCTTTCTAGTTTGTGTTCAGAGATGACCCTTAGGTTTTGAGGTGCATGGCCTTTTTTTTTTTTTTTTTCTTTCTTTCTTTTGGTTCCTGTAGTGTGAATCAAGAAGGAGATTTAGCTATCGGTTTATCAGTTCATGAGCAATAAACCTGGGAATTAAAAACCAGGTCAATGTGTTTATATTCTTGCGTTTGCAACTGAAAAAGAAGCATGTCCCGGGCTCTTGTAAAGCTTTCTGGTCTTAGAAAGCTCTGTTTTGTTAAGGCTGGCTCAGTTTCTCCCCTCCTTGTATGCCAGATTGAATTTATAGTGAATTGAGGACTAAGAGTGTTCAGAAAATAAATGATTTTTTTTATCACTATGGTTGTTTGGTGCGCATTTTAAAACTTATTTTGCATAGTGTTGCAAGTAATTCTAAAGATGCATGATGTAGTTGAAGAATCTTTGTAGTCATTACAGTTGCTTTCAATGAGCTGAAATACAGTGTTCCGAAAGAAAAAGGCCAGTTTGTTCTGATCCATACCGAAAACTGTGCTGGGGAAGGAAACTGAAAAGTAAGCTAGAATTTCTTTTTAACAAAGCATGGTAATGAATGGCCAAAGGAGGTCAGATTACTTCGTTATTATATGCTAAGTTTTTGTTTTATTTTAGAACCATGAATTCTTAACGCTGACTTTGTGTACCCTCAAGCCTCTACTTTGTATAAAAATGTTTTCTGTGGTGATTTTTCTTCCGATTTCACAGCCTAATGTATACTTCTCCATCATAGTATTTCCAAGGATTCGAAAGATAAAGAAGCTGTTGTGTCCTAGGTCATCCTCACTGAAATGTGAAATGCTAATTCTTTATGAAAAACTTCCCTGTGAAGGTCTGAATGCTAAAGAACGGTTTGAAGACTCAGGATATGTTCAGAATATCTTAAGAGCTAAAGAACACACTGCACTCGAAATAGCAGGATAAGAATAAAACCACAACATTTATTTTATTTTTTATACGCTAAACTTCTGAGCATTACTGGCTCCTAAAAGTTATTTAATTGACAGCTCGAGTATTTGCTGTACTTCTTGCTCTGCTCTTCTGTGAATGTGGCAGGGGAATTTACCAACATGGGTCACTGCAGCGATACATGAGTTATTGCACTGGAATTAAAAATAGTGTAGTAACTTTTTGTTAATCATGGGAAATGGTAGCCCCAAAAAGGCTCGTCTCCTAAGCTGACTGGCTCTCCTGCTGTTCTTATCTTGCTTCATTGTTGCTTTTCTCTGTTGTCTTGGTTTTTGTTGATGCTACCTCAGCTGGTGGCTGCTCCGCCTGGTACCCGAGGGAGGCCATGAGAAGCGGCGCTGGACGGAGATGCTCGGAGGGCAGAGTTGCTGAGTCCCAGAAACCTTTATGGACTTGCAGAAAAGCTTCTAATGAAGCAGAACTTTGTTAGGGGCATCTTGCATATAGAGACTGCCAGGACTGAGCTGAGGGTCTTTCAGGTGCCAGGAGCCACTTGAGCGTTGTCCGTGCCAGACAACGTCCCCGTCCCTGCGCCCTCTGGTTTGCATTGGGAGGGCCCCCGATCTTGTTTCACAAAACCGTGTAAATATTTGTACTGCTGCAAGGCGGAGAGGGCAGCACAGCAGTGAGGATAATGGTAGTGCTGTTCTACCCTTGCTGGAAGTGCACGTGAAACTATGGTTCAAGTGTTTTAGGATTTTAATCGTCTTAGGTTTCTTTTATAGTAGATGAGGAGAGACGTCTCTGGAGGGCTGATCAGATCTTAGATGATCCAGTTTCTTGCCAATGGTGCAATTAAACCTCTCATCTAAATACCAAAAGTGCATGAGAACAAAACATAAGCCTACATACTTTACAGACACACCACAGATTACATTCTGCTTAGCAAGGGTAGGCCTGTGTGTAGAAAGTTGCGTGGCTTCTTGATATTCCCATTTTATGATGTTGAACTTCTTAGCTAGATAAACTGACATAATGACTTTTTAAAAAAACATGTTTATATGTTTATATCACCTTGGCATATTTAGAACTGGTAGATTGTGGCTTTGGTTGCACGTAGGCTTTATTTTTAGATTGGAAGAGGAAAACAAGTATTTTTGCATTTGTGAGGTACTTTCGTTTTCAGTCACTTTAAGTAGGCAGAATACACATTAACTTGAATACACTGAAATGAAGTCAGTTTTCTTTCTCTGAAGCTTTGCAGGAGGTTTGCAGCTATCAAAAATATATTTATCATGTTCAGAAACTGATTTCAAATGACGTATCCAAGTTCAATAGCCTTAGTTTGTATAAGGCTCTGTTAACACACAAGTATTTCTTGGTGTCTGTTGTTTTATTTAAATTAATCAATGAGGTATAGTAAAATTATGTGTAAAAACCCAAACGGAACAAAACCCTTTACATTTATTATTTACATTTTTTTTTTAAATGTTGCCATTAAACCTAACTTCCTTGAGCTGAGCTTTCTGCCTATAGCTTAAAATTGATGGTCAGGTTGTTGGGTTACTGTAAATAAGTTAGTGGAACTTGACACCTGCATTCAAACCAGTGTAATTTGGGCTTGTAAACCAAGATGTTAGCGGTGGCGGAAAAGCTGTGGTGGAAAAGCTGCCATTATGTGTGTTACTGAAGGAGCAGCATTTTAGTATAACGCAGTTGGTGCTCCCTGACCATGTTTTACGAAGAGGACGTTGCATTTCACAAAGATCCCCTGTCATGCTTGCAATGAAGATTAAGCATGGGCTATTTATGAATTATTTATTTTATGACACTTCAAATCTCTGTGTGTGTCCCAGAAATTGCAGTGGTGGTTTTTTATGCATACATATGTATATTTTTCTTTTTGCAGATGTGTGTATGTATATATATATATATATACATATATAAAACACACACACATTCTGTTATGTGTGCATGTATATATGTGCAGAGAGAGAGTTCATTTTCTAAATCTGTCTTCCTGCCATTATTTTGATATTTCAGTAAGGACTGCTGGTTCCAGCATTATGGCTAATCAGTGTACACAGAAGTAGATGTCTTTGCCCTGTTCTAGGTTTCTTGTTTAAATCTCAGTTGCTGGGACCGCTCTGGGTTCCTCTGCAGCTGCTGCTGGGATCCTTGTACTGCAGCTGGGCTCGCCAGTGGGTAGCAAAGAACAGCACAGCCTTGTTCCCTGGAGCGAGTATCAGGTATCCACCCTGTGGAAGCAATTCACATTTCTGGCACCCTGGTCATCCTGTGATATGTGAATGTGCCGCTCAAGTACATTCCAAAGGTGAAGGCAAAACCTCACAGCTGAAATGCACAGGAAAAGCAGTAGCTGAAGGTATGGGCGTTTGGGCAGGCACCCACCTCTTTGTGCAGGGCGCTGTGTAGACACTGACATTGTCTACAGATCGGTCTGAAATGGCCCCAAGAACAACTTTCCCAACAACACTGAGGCATTTAGAAGCCTTTCCTTACCTGTTGTATTACATTCTGTATGTTTTTTGCACAATTAATAGGCAGTGCTGTACTGGAAAGGGAAAACTATTGCTGCTTCGTAGTGGAACATTA
Organism: Tinamus guttatus; assembly: GCF_059628265.1. Classification (NCBI taxonomy): domain Eukaryota; kingdom Metazoa; phylum Chordata; class Aves; order Tinamiformes; family Tinamidae; genus Tinamus; species Tinamus guttatus. The sequence continues at coordinate 725,531 of NW_028288779.1, forward strand.
CCACAGATGGGAAAAATAAGTGAGTTTAACATCTTCAAGTTTTATGTTATTTCTCCTCTATTCAAGAAACAAAGTATCTGATTTACAAGGTATGTGGTTATTTTAAGCTAAACTGACTGTGTTTCAAGAAAAACTCCCCTGACATTCTTTATGCTTTTTTTTTTTTGATAGGAAGCAACTTTGATTTGCAGCGCAGATGGAAAATACTTGGGGTTGTTGCCATAAATGGGGTTATGCAAGTAATCCCAGCAGGATTACTGGCTCCAGAGTGGCTCTGTATTTGTTTAAATTTAAGATCTTTTCTTTACTTAAACTATCCGATCTGTTGCCTCTTCAGTATTTAAAGGATATTCATAAGGGATATTTTGTGCAAACAAAGTAGCTGTGCTTAGATGATATCCTATGCAGCTGCTGGCTGCAAGGTCATTTTAATCTGCCATTGCAGAAGAACCCCTTAATAATTAAGGGATTTTCTTAAAATTGTGTGAGGGACCTACTGTGACTATTGCTATTCCTGTGCTTGCCCTGCTATCCAAAGGTCCAAAACGAGCAGGAAGCTCAGCAGGCCTTTAAGGCTGCCTTGGGAAGCCGATGGGGTGGGTTTTGCTCCCACTTTGTGGCATGCAATGCAGTCCATTAATGTCTGACATGCTGGAGTGTTTCCCCTGCTTTTGGCTTGTGCCACATTAAGCTCACAGATCCCTACTGTAAAAGCCCCTTGGTTTATTAAAGCCCCCTGCGCTGTCACACGAGAGGCTTCTTCAACGCTGTCTTTCTGCTTTGCTCCTGGAAAGCTCCTTGCAAGTCGGCCTGGTTCCTCGGTGGCTGTGGAGGGCTCGCTTGGAGCTTTGAGCTGCGGTTGGACTTCCCAGGATTTTGACAGAGAAATAAAAGGCTCCCACCAAAATCCCTTTTCATGCATTCGATATAAAGCCTTTCTCTATTATTTATATAGAATTTTATATGTGTTTTACGAGGAATGTGATTTACGACGCTTGTGTTTGAGGTATATAAAGGGTGCAGCGAGATACCCCTCCTTCCCCACCCTATCCCCAACCCTGCTCTTGGGCAGTCGTCGGCTGCAGTCGGACCTGCTTCCCTTGCATCCTTCAGAGAGGTTGTGTTTTATATTGCTTCCATCTAGTTGTAAAAACTAGACAAGCTTTTAGCTTCTCTCTTTTGTTTTCTCTTTGCTTTCCCCTGCTGCCCCCTTCCAACTCCATCAAGTTGCTGTAAAAATATTTGAAGGGCATTGGGGTTGGTCTTAGGGGATGGGAAAGAAAGATCAGGTCCAAACTTTTGTTGTTTTTTATTCTCCATCTCTTCTCCTGCTTCTCTTCCTCCCCCCCCCCCACCCCCCCCGCTCTTTTCTGTGGCAAAATCAGTGACAAAAATGTCCATAGTCTGTGCTTTAAATAAGTGGTAGGAAAATATTTATATTTGGAGCAAAGGCCAACGAGTTCCTTTTCAGTAACATTTCAATATTTATTTATGCCCCATGCATTAAAATAAATGAAAAGAAATAATATTTGTGTGAAACTCTCTGTGAAGCTCTTTGTTTTCTATTTGTTATTAAGTGGAACATCCATTTTGAAGAACTAACCCTTAGCTTATGTTTTTCTTGATGCTTTATATTCAGTGGGCCTGCTAGCTGCTGGTATATGAAGTCTACATTTGATATCTGTGTGGTGCAAGCATAAATCTGCTGCAGATGAGCACGTCAGCAATATTTTTTCTAGCACTGGTATAACACCAATGGAAGTTACAGTGTATTAAAATATTGATTCTAATATTGCTTAGAGCAAGGTGGTTCAGCTCCTTCTTGTCCAGACCATGGACAGCCTGCATGATGGTGGGACTTTAAATTCCCTAAAGCTGCAGAGAGTTCCTGGAGAATAACAAATACACCGCAGTCTGCTCCCTCCTGAGGGAGATCGAGGTGCGACTGTGCAATGGACGTGTCTGAGGGGAGAATGTAGGGAGGATGGCGCCAAACTCTTCTCCGTGGTGCCCAGTGACAGGACAAGGGGTAATGGGTACAAGTTGAAACACAGGCAGTTCCATCTCCATGTGAGGAAGAACTTCTTTGCTGTGAGAGTGCCAGAGCCCTGGCACAGGCTGCCCAGAGAGGCTGTGGAGTCTCCTTCTCTGGAGATCTTCCAAACCCACCTGGATGCCACCCTGTGCCACGTGCTCTGGGTGTCCCTGCTGGAGCAGGGGGTTGGACTGGATGATCTCTAGAAGTCCCTTCCAACCTCAACCATCCTGTGATTCCTCTCTCCTCTCTGTGATAGGTAGCTCTTCAGTTGGCTTGTTCACCTGGCTTCTGATAAAGCTGAACACAGACGCTGCTCTGTGAGTTGGGTTAAAGATGCCTGAGTTTTTTCCCATTTTTTTTTTCGAGCGGGGAAAATAGCAAAACCCTTTGTTCGTAGCTGAGTCTTGTCTGTGCTTCGTAGGAAATAGGATTGCATTTGAAGCAAGCATAACTCGCTAGTTTTAAAGCATTACTACTAAAGTAAACATCTTAAGAAGAGGCTAGACAGAGTTGTTATCTTTATGGTTACTTACCGAAATACTCCACACATCACTCCACATCACATTAATTGCAAGTATTCATGGTTAACATGACCGTCCTATTCAACTGTGATGCTAAGCTGGGATTTTGAAACACGGTAATTAAAAAAGCAAGATCTTTGAAAATGTTTTTTATGAGCGAAGGACAAGGAACAGGATCTTGGAGCAGGAGACAGAAGTCCACAGTTGAGCAGGGAGTAGTGGCTCCCCTTAAAAACACAACTGCAGTAGCCAGACAGACCCAGGTACGGACCCCTACGGAGTAAGGATCGCTTTGGATCTGTGTGACCTGTTTAGTTTAAACATTCTGATTCTGCTGCCAAGAGCAAGTTATATCATAGTATTTTTATTCAGCCTACCAATTTTTGCTTGGTGTAGCTAAAATTGTGTTTTGCAGTGGGCTAAGAAGGTCTCGTGACTCCTTCCTGATAGATCTGCACGGCTGCGTTTTCTTATTTCTCATCAACGCAGCAGTGTCCCATGCAGAGCACGATCGAGTCCTCCTAACAAACAGTGATGCACAGAATTGGTTTGTTTTCCTTTGCTTCAAGGAGTTCGGAGGTTGTTAATCATGTTGATATGCTTTTTCACAGGAAACAAAGCTTTTTATTTAAAAGCAAAGTTTTTAATTATTATTTTTTCCTTTGAATTGAGCACACACACATTTCTTTCGGTTTTTGCCAGATTAATGAATTTACTTTTGAATTCAACATTGAAATCTGTATGGTAGTAATGTTTTTTACAATATTTTTAGAAGATCAAAATTATTTTAATCACTACTATGTTTTTTGATAAATATAGATTTGACAGAATACTCTTTATAGCATTCTTTAGACTGAGGATAAATTTATTGATGAATGCTACAGCTGTGACCCAAATCAAGGAAATAAATAATAATAATGAAAAGTAGGAAAAGCTGCATTTTCTTTTTGGAGTAGCCTTTTTTTAACTTGTCTGCTGTAGTATTTGCAGTTTCATAAATGGTTGATTTCTATTTGAGGTTTCTAATATGGAATTTTTACCTCAATTTTTACAATATGCAGCTGAAAGTGTGTAAAGATTAGAGTGGGAGAGACACTGAAATTCTGTAGTGTGTTCACTGAGATTTATTAACTCTTTTTCCTCTTACATTTTAAATATGCGAACAGAATCGATTTTTAAAATGGGCTATGTGGATTTTTTTTTTTTTAAACAATTCATTTTGGTGGTGTTTTCCATAGATTACCTTACCAAATATTATGGCTTTTTGTTTCTGGAAGGACATGAGGCTGGGTGAGAGGTGAAGGAGATTATGCTGGATAGTTACTATAAGACCAGAGGTCCTTACTATCGATCTGCAAAATATGATTTGTTTTCCTCTAGTTTGCCTGTTTAACACGATTGTAATCATATAATTCAAAAATAAACAAACTTTTGCATTATATCTAATGAGTTCTGCATTGCAGCCTAAAATCTTTTTTGACAGCTTTTTACACATTAAATATCTAAGGATTTTTGTGCATCCTTTAAACTATCCAACTATCTAGTTTAGTTGGGTAAAGGTGTCCCATGGGTACCAAAATTCATTTGTATGTTTAGATAGGATGGTACAGTTTCACAGTAAATACATAACCAAGACTATTGCCCTTATTTTGCTGGTAGAAGTGATAAGTACAACACAAATCTATCAAAGCACTGATGTAGAACTCCATTAGTATCTGGTATCAGCAGCAGGATGAAGTGCTACAAATATACTAATATCTATATATTTAGCTACAAATATATTTTCTCTCTCCCTTTAGCTTTTACTTCTTTTTGGCCTGACAATTTTTTGCCTGGAACATGTGGAATGAATTTTATCGGCCCTTTATTGAAGTTTGAATAATGGATCTGAATGGAATGAATAATTCTCCCATGTTTAAAGTGGAAGGAAATACAGACATAAAACAAATGAACAAACGCCTCCCGTCATCTTTAATCAAACATCACTTTGGCAGTTTCCTGTTACCATTATTTGTTAACTTCTCCAGACTTCTAGGTCAAACATCTCTCTTCTACGAGTCAGATTTCTTCTACAAAGCGGTTGTGTATCTAAGTCTGTTTATTTAAAAGCTGTAGCCATTCTTTCATGATTTGGAAGTGGGATTAAAAATGCCAGAAATGCAAAAGAGAATTTTCTAAGTGAATTCCAATCCCAGTGAACTGAGCAGTTATGTACTCCTAGGATCATTCAGAAGGCTCTAAGGATATATCCACATATATGAAGGCCATTTTCAAGTTGGCAAACCAAATACCCCAAAGCAGTTTCCTTTTTTTTTTTTTTTTTTAAAAAAAAAAAGAATACCTTAAGCTTGGATATATCACCAGTGCCAACAGTTTCCCAGCAAAGGCTGCCAGAATTCCAGGTATGATTTCTTGAGGACATGAGGCTTTCTTTTATCTTTTTCATCATCCTCTTAATGCTTTTCTGTCCAAGAATAGTCTATGGAAAATATGAGAATCAGAATTTAAATTTCAGAGCCTTATGGGGTGCTTTAGTTATTACTGGAGCCCCAGAATTCTGCTTTTCTGGCTACCATGGATTATTTAAAATCTAGTGAATGAGATCTATAGGCTTTAGTTCACAGATTGGAAAACTAATTCAAAATATTTCAGAGAAAAGGTAGATGGCCTACTTTCCAGCTGCTCCGAGTAGTAATTCGTATCATGATGTATTGCCTGTCTCTGAGCTCAGTGCCTGTTTATTTTGAGATATTCCTCTGAAGACCAATTGTGACAAGAAAAGTCAGTGGGGACTATTGCAAAACAAAATGCTTCTATTGATACTTAACTTCTCTTTTGCAGTAAGCCAGCAACTTCATTGCAACTTCATATACAGTATATCTGAATTTGTCTTTATTTTGCAAGCAAAGGTATTTTTTTACTGCAGATTTACTCTGCAAATATTTTTACAATATGTTGTTCCTCATATTTCAGATTCAAAGGACCTTTTCCGAAGTCATGTGCCTTACTTGTGTTTCCTTAATCTTTTAAAACTAACATAATGTTGAAAACCTTTTCCTGCTTGAAAAGCACTTACTACTCCTGGTAAAATATATATATTCTGAGTGAAAATCTTCTTTGCTAAGTGGGGAGGAAGCTGAAGCAGTGCTGCTATGTGTGGTTGCTGAAACTGTAGCTTTTAAGTCAAACATTTAAATTAGTCATTAAGAACAGCTGCTTCTGCTGTTCATGATACTTGCCTTTTTATAGCCCTTGTTATGAATAGTCCTACTGACTTTGTAACATGTTTAAGCTCTGTCTGAGTTTTACGGATGTAGACAGAGGAGGCCAAAGTGCAAGTGGAACCGGCTCCCGTAAATCCCCTTGTGCTGCTCGTAACCTCAGACTTTGCTCTTTCACAGAACTAAACAAGTATCAGATGGAGTCTCTCATACGTGATACTTACCTGCTTTCTGGATAGTGACAGCAAGATTTGCAGATGGATTCAGCTTCTCTGGAAATCCCTGGAATTTCCCTGTCTCTGACTGATGTCTTGCTGTGGTCCCTGAATTTCCCTTTGGCCACTGCATTCTTGTGCTGCTTTGAGTTTGTTGGGTCTTCAGCTTGGTGTGGGAATCATTTTTAGGTTTTTACATAGGAAAAAGGATGTTAATGATGTCCTGGTTTTGGGGGGAGCACAAAGTGCATTCAGGAATATATATTGGCCTAGGTTCGTGCAGAGCTGGGATAGAACCTTGTGCAGCCTGAATTCTGGCTGGTTGATGGAGGAAGAATGTCAGAAAAACTTCGTGTCTAAAACAAAATACTAAAAAGGCTTGAGGGCATTTATTTGTGTGAACAATAAGCCTGCATTTTTTTTTAATAGCTTGTATATGTTTTTGTAAATGAGGACACAAGCATGTAACATTTTGGATAGCTGTAATACTGCCTGAGATTACTAAGAGGACTCTGGATAATTCTTCTGAAAGCCTGCCTATAACATCATGGATATATAAATGTTTCAGATTGTAAGAGGAGTAAGGAGAAAAAATTGCCAAGATTTTCTGAAGCTGAAAATCCGATCTTCTTGTTTGTTCATTTTCTTGCAAGTGCTATTTGACATATATTCCACTGAACCATGTTTTTGCAGTGTCTTTAGTGGTATGTGTTGCCCCCTGGCAATGTCCTTTATTAAAAAAAAAAAAAAAAAAGGCTTTCAAAGACCAGTTAATTGTAATTACGTTAATGGAAGCATTCTTGGTTTTGAGTGATGACAGCTGACTAGTCAGGATAGCAGGCATTTGTTCTATTACTGTTTGGAGAGTGCAAAAGCTGCTCCATATTGTGATCCTTAAATCCCTTCCTAGTTAACTGCTCCTTCACATACCACCTTGTTTCACTGACCTGGTAACTTGTGTATTTGCTTCACCCTTCACGTTAAAGGAAGAAAAACAAAATGCAACACACCGTGAAGTGCATATTTCTTAGCTAACTCATGCTGAATAGGTAACACTACTTTTTTTGTTTTATTTCTTGGACAGAATGCCATTAAACTATTGCACTTGCAAAGGTCTGACCCCTTGATTTCTCCCTGGTTTTACCTTGGGAGTGAGCCAAGTGAGTTTTACCTTGCTGTGAGCTTTTGCTTGGTGAAGATCTTCGCTCGCTGTGTGATCCTCGGGCAGGGAGTGTGATCTGGAAGTGGGTGGTTGCAATGACAGATTACCTGGAAGTATCTATTAATTTTCATGATTCAAAGGTGAGCAAGTGTAAACTACAACCACGTTACCGGTGGTGAGTGAAGGATGAAGATGTGTGGATTCGCTAGTTGTGTTTCGGTTCTTGAAGGATTGTTTTTTCTTCTGCAGCAAAAATGACGAAACCTAGTGGAGCAGTCTCTTAAATCAAGAGTCATGGTTTAATATTATTGTCTTGATAGGTGTAAGAATGGCTTTGAAGAAAGTGAAATAGCACAGAATAGTTGGCAAAGTATGTGTTGCTATTAGGAGTCTTTATCCTACCTTTCTGCTTCCCCCCCCCCCCCCCTTTTTTTTTTTATTCTAACATTCTTGCATAAAAAGACCATAAAAAAAATAGCAGTGCTGTAAAATATAATTCTTTGGTGAACTATTGACTTGGTCAAATTTTAGAGTAAATTTCCAATGCAATTTCGCTGTAAATAATGACATTCCTTAGAGTTAGATCTTTCAATTCAAGTCATTTGCCTGAAACCTGGAATTTAAGGTTATGTACAGGAGTCAGAAATTACTCTTAATATAAAGAGTTATAAGCTCAATTTCAAACAGCTCGAGGAAACCTTTTTCAGGAAGGGATAAAATACAGTTGCACTGTAATAATCTCTAAGCTTCCTATTGAGAGGACACTCAGTATTTGCTGGGTGGGAGAAGAAATGCGACAGCTTGTCACAACTAATGACTTATTTTGCCAAACCAAATATGATCGTGTGCTGGAATATTATTATTTCTGGCAGAGGCGGATTAACGGGCAGAGCAGGAATGAGACTACTATAATGAAGCAGTTTGCTGGGCCTGCACTGTATCCGTTTCAAGAGGCTGACGTGCACGTGGATAAGCAGCCCAGCAAACCTCAAATCCGAAACACCCGCGATCTGCGGCTGGAAAGGGAGAGGGATGACGTCTCTGTCCCCGTCCAGCGCTTGAGCAATGGGAACAGAAGGTCTGAAGGGTGGAGAGGGCGGCTTGCTGGGCCTCCCTCGCAGCCTGCGGTCTGCTCTGATGTTTTGGTTTTCCTGGAAAATGTCTTTGGCTTCCTAAATTGCTCTGTTTGTGCCAAGGAGGCCTCGCAAGGCTCAGTGTTCAAAAACATTCACGGAGGCTCTTCGGAGCTGACAGTTACTTAACACAACTGTGTAAAACACAGTTTCTCATGTTTTTTTTGGTAGCGTACCCTGACAGAAGGGATTTCTGGAGTGTCTGTGCATCTTCCGAGCGGCATTTAAACGGTGCTGGGCACATACTGCAATCTGCTCGTTAAAGTCACCGGCCAGAGGTGATGGTAATACCTGGGTTGAAGCTGTCCCCCGAGTGCCCGGCAGTGCGTGGGAGCAGAGCGCCCGAAATGCTCCTTGACTTTCCAGCCTTCATCCCGAGGCAGAGGAGGATCTGATCAACGTGTACAAGTACCTGAGGGGAGAATATAGGGAGGATGGGGCCAAACTTTTCTTGGTGGTGGCCAGTGACAGGACAAGAAGTCATGGGTACAAGTTGAAACAGGAAAGTTCCATCCCCATGTGAGGAAGAACTTTTTTCCTGTGAGGGTGCCAGAGCCCTGGAACAGGCTGCCCAGAGAGGCTGTGTAGTCTCCTTCTCTGGAGATCTTCCAAACCTGCCTGGATGCCACCCTGTGCCACGTGCTCTGGGTGTCCCTGCTGGAGCAGGGGGTTGGACTGGATGACCTCTAGAGGTCCCTTCCAACCTCAGCCATCCTGCGGCTCTGTGAATGCCGGACACGACCAGGAGAGTTGGAGGTGCGTGTGGAGGGGGAGGAAAGGCTACGAATGCCTCCTTTGGCAGGTGCTGCACCAGTAGCCTCTCAAAACCTTACATGAAAATTCATCAGTTGATACCTGCTTTAAAACAAGGTGCCAACTTGCTCCTTAAGCCCTAAGCCCAGGGGATTATGTCGTTTCCATCAACCTGCATTTCTAGAGGGGGTTTTCCTCACTTGCTTTGTGCTGCAAATGTTTCCTTTAAACTTTGCACAAAAAAATCAGCATACATTCTCTTCAATAAATAACCTGAAGAGGGGCTGTAGAAATCCACTCAGGACTGCTTGTGGCTTTTTTGTCTCCATGTGCTGAAGTCACTTTAAATCCATCACTCCAGACTGCAGAGCCAGGCAGAAATCTTCCTCGCAGAGGTAGAGGAGCTGCTCTTGCCTCGGTTTTGCTCGAGCACAGTCAAGACAGCCATGTAATAATGTGCAGTGATGAAACCTGTTGGAATTCTCGAGGAGGGTCGGGTTCCTTCCGTGCAGCTGAGGAGCAATGATTCAAGTGCTACAGATTGTAAAGGATCTGGTGTCGCCGGCAAGACGGAGAGCAGATGCTGTTAAGAAAGGTAAGCACAGCCCCGGCGTGGATTCAGTCTTCTGAGTGATCTCCTGTAAATCAGAAATATTTTGCAGTTTGATTATAGTTCACTTACACGTATGCTTGTTATTTGGTGTCCTCTGCTGTGGTGCGTGTAGCTACTGTAATTGGGTTTTGAACTATATTAAGCCCAATTATTACCATTTTGCCACTGCAGCTTTCCTGAAGAGAATCCTGATGACGTTTATTGTGCTGGAGATGGAGTTTGTGTCAGCGTTTGTAACTGCTGTGCTTGTTCTAAGGATCTTTTCTTCCCTTTACTGTGGAAGTAGCATCCATAGGCTGTATAATCCCATCAGGATAGTTTCTTGACTGTTTAAGTATTCTGAATGAGAATAAGAGTAAAAATAGGCTCCTTCAGTACTTATGGAAATAAGACTTAAAATACACAGCTGCACTGCTGCTTGCGTTTTACAATTAGACTATTTCTAGATTACAACTAACTTAAATATGTGCATGTGTGAGAAACACTTGAAATAATCCTTGAGTTATTGTTTGAAATTAATTGACAATGAATGCTCTTCTTGGTCGCTTCAGACTGTTGAGTGTCTTGTGTTTTCTTCTCTATAGTAGTGTCCTCCTTTGGTATCTTTCATACTTATCTAATGAGGAATTTGTTAAACACTACTTCTTCCCATGGTTCATTTTTACTTTTAAATGCTTTCAGTTGCTGAATATGTTTGTAGGGGAATAAAATGATTTTTTTAAGATATTATAAAAGTGGCATGTATATGTTTTTTGGGAGTTAATTTTTTGGGACTCCTTTCTTTTGTATCGAATAGGTTATGAATAATTTAGGACCTATAGCATCTGTGTCTGCCTCTTAGTGTGTCCTTGTGCTGTTCTGCGCTTTCGTGTAGTTTGTAGCAAGAGGCTAGTGCTTTTCTTTTAAATCACTCCCTTAATAATGTCAGGCTGCTGTAATTCTGCTGAATCAGTTAATAAAACACCTCTGTACAAGGGAGGAAAGGTAGAATTGAGCTGCACTAGTTTTATTTGTCAGTTTTGAGTATGGTTTGCTACTGAGGCTTGACTTTTAATAGTGTAAGTATTGAATTAATATAAGGACTGTTTTTGAAAGATAACCACCCAAACATATAAAAAATGTATTATTGGAACTGACTCAGCTGAATTGGAAATGAAAGCTTGGAATAAAAAAAAACAGGAGGAAAAACTTTTTTTCTCAGTTCTAAAGCTTTGAGTTTTTTATTTTTTGTTGCTTCTTGTTAAAAGTCAGTAAACTTTCATTGTTCAGCTGATGTTCTGAAACTGCTGGGGCAACTGAGCAAATTAGATATTAATTCCTATAGAATTTTATGGTAAATTTTTACAAGCAGTGTTAAGATCTTGCCATTTTGTAAATGTTTTCTTCAGAATGTTCTGACTTTTTTAAAAAAATAAAATATTCAAAATGCTGAGAGACTTCTGCAATAAATGCAGCAATCTGAGTAGGCATCAGTTTTATTTCACTGCGTGCAGCATTAGGCATCTGTTGTATGTGAAGGACTGTAGTCTCCAGAAATGACTCATTTTCATGATTGTTTTCAGCAAATGGAAAAATATATTTTTAAAGGAAGAGCTGCTAGGAAGGCCAGTGTGAAAGCGGGGTGATTTCACGGCGTCGTGATGGATGATATGTGAAGTGTTTACCAACATGCTTTCAAACTGCTGCTAAATGTTGCAAGGTTTCTAATCTCATTCCTCAGGTGCATCCTCCTCTTCCCTTACAAAGCGTGTTGATCGTGAGAAGGTGATTTATTGGGTAAAAGCCTGAAGTTCATTGTTCCTGACATGTGCGAATAAACCTCGGTGACAAATCTCTGTCCCTTATTGTGAGAATCAGAAACTCGAGGAGCTGAAATGGGAAATGTCAGAGCAGACGTGCGGGCGGTGGAGGAGAGCGTCCTGCAGCGGGTGCTGCCTCTCTCGGGAGAGAGCAAAATCATGGGGTTAACTGCGTGTTTTGGGTGTCAAACCTGGTTTCAACTACCCACTCTCCAAAATGGAGTGAATGTCTGCTACAATATTATAATTTCTGTAAATATTGCATGAGGGGGAGAGGGATTTCTCCCTCAGGGAGAGCTTTCCCTCCCTCTCCGGTTTCCCTGATGCTTCTTTTCCTGCCATGGCCTAGAAATGTGGTTATTAACCAAGAGCCGTGTTCCTGCATCCATGGTTCAGTGACAGAAGCTTGTTATAGCTCCTGGAGGGAAGAAAATATGATCCTTGCAGCAGGAAGTCTTGCAGAACGTTACTTGAAGTGAACAAATTCTCAACACTTTGTGGGCTGAGATGGGGTTTTGATGGGGTAGTTGGACAATTTACCAAAGCTGCTTGATCCAGTCATTACTAACATCGTCCAGAGTTGGTTTTCATTTGAGTTGTCTTGTGTTGCTAGTCAAATTAGATTTTGTTTTCTATATCATAAGTGACTAAAATAACTGGCTTACAAATGTAGGATTAAATCTTGCAAGAAGTTAAGCAGTGTGAGGATAAGCAGCCTTCTTGTATCGCAGTTGCGCATTCTCTGGTTATGGTTTTGTCTAGAAAATTCTTCTGTAGACTTGTTAGTTTTTTTTTTTATATTTTTCCCCCCTAATGATACATGAAGAGAACTAAATTTTCTAATATAGAGTGCCACAATTTCATACTTTTTTTCCAAAATGTTCTGCTTAAAACCCGAATCCTCAAATTTTAAAAAAAAAAAAAATTACTGTGTTCTGTGATGTTCCAATTTCCGTGAAAAGGTTTTGCTTTTAGAAACATTGAAACTCCAAATTTGGAGGCTCCAAGCCCTTACTGCATTCGTATTAAGTCAGTTAAAGATGAAATTGCCTTTAGGAGTGACACTTGATTCCACTTTCAAACCTTTGGGCTTTGTATCTTTGACCATACACAAAAGCTGGTGCACGTAAATAAAACAGAAGCAACAGCAAGATTGTGCATAACATCTTAAGACTATTTATTTTAAAATTTGCTAATAAAGTGCAAGTGATGTCCTACATAAAAAGCATAGGTGGTTGTGTCCTTAGAAAGCATCCAGTAGCATTTAATTTTTTTTTTTTTTCCTGGATCTGCTTCAGGAATCCTTCTAGTTCCTATCATTTCATTGTACAAAAAGTCTTTCTCAATCTTTTGTTTGAAAAACAAACCCCTCACATACCCTGCAATATCTTCTAGCTGACAAAAATATCAATTAGTGGTATTTTGGCCCGAAGGAACCCTGAGAGACACCCGAGCTTCTTGAGACTGTACCTACAGAACATAAAATAAATTTCCCTTTCAAGCGTGATGTTGCACTCCTAAAAAAGCTGCTGTGAAAAGTTGAGCACTCATAAAGAACAGAAGCTGCTATGTGGCCTCTTGCCTTGAGACAGGCTTGGGGAAAGCAGCTCCTCCATCAAACTTCTAACCGGGAGCCGACCTTGTATCAAGCAGTAACACAGTTGTCATGAACGGGAATGAAAATGGAGGAGCCACAGGCCTCACCTTGTTGAGGGAATCCTGCTGTAACTCAGGTTGGCTGGAACTGGAGAACGCTGCATAGAACCAGGGGTCTTCTACACCTCTAGACCTTTTTTTTTTGAATTATTATGGTTTTTAGGGGTAGCAATGGATGGGAAGAAGGAAGAGGATTTCTCTTATAAGGCCAGAAGGTAGACTAATAGTGAATTTTATTTTTATTTTTAATAAAAATGAACAGGGCAGTTTGCTTAATGACTGTGTAAGCAAGTTTTTCTTGTTTTCCTCATTAGCTGTGAAGTCTGCCCAAAGCAGTCCAGGTAGTTTATTTTCTGCAGCTCCCCAGTGCACATCTACAGCTTTATTTGTCACAGCATAAGGTTCTGCCAGCACGACAAAATGTAGCTGTATTTCAGCAGGCTTCCTGACTTTATTAAATTTGTCCTGAGGAGAGTCCTTCAGGCTGTGGCTTCGCAGGTGATTCCTGCCATTCCTGCTCGTTCAGCAGGAGCATCTCTGCCTCCCTGGTGCTTCTTGTGAAAGGGAACGTTCCTCGGGTGGAAGTATTCGTACTCGGTTAAAGCACTCCTGAAATTTAACATGGATGCAGGAGGGCGAGGAATTTCACTGCAAAATAATACATACATAAGCAAATAATTAATAATAAGATCAGATCATTGAACAGCTGGCCACATTGCCACTCAATGTTGTTATCTTTACATAAGAAGTTTTATTTTTATATAAAAAGTTTTATTTTTCTGCACCTGGCATTCACTATCCCTCACTTGAAATAATGACAACTTGTGTAGGATAAACACGTGTTTTTGCTTTGCTTTGGTGATTCTCGTCTTCCTTATGTATTTTCTTTGTACTTTATTTTAAAAAATGGCTTAAAATACTTGATTCTTCTCAGTTGCTTCTTCTCACTGCTTAGCTCTCAGTAACTGACTCCAGTGGCTTGTTTACTTGGTGTTTGATTATTAGGTATGTAGCATCATTTAACAAAGTGCTTGGATGTTGTGTCCTGGGAACTGCTCTATGGCTTAACAACATCAATAGCTTTTAGCTATGAAGGAGCTGCAGAAAAATGAGCCACTTCATTTGTTTTCTTTATTTGTGCAATAACGTTAGTCAACGAAAATGAGCTAACGTACAGGAGGACAATCACAATAAAGAAAACTGTTTTTCAGCTTCATACCGTGATTCCGGTGTTGGGTTTAGGCAGGGAGACTCCAAACCTGTGAATGGCTAAGTACCTTAAATTGATTACTTAATTTAGATGCAAACTGTGTTTTCATGTATGCCTTACTTTAGGCAAAGCAGAAAGCCCAATAAAAAAATCAGTTAATAACCTGCCTTGTGCTTAGTAGATTCTTCATTTGAAAAATACTTTACCTCTTTGTACTCTTAGTACTTTTGCACAGATCCTCTGATTTGTTCAATGTTACCAAATATAAATAAATAGAGTGTGAATTTTAGAGCTGCAGAATATTTGTGAGTGTAAATGTATCTTATTTGTTGTCTTTTCTCTATTTTTTCATTTGCTTCTTGCTTAGCTTGTTTCGAAGAGGTATTTTGCACGATTTGCTTTTCAGCTCCCGGCATAATAGGTGATCTGAATGACAGAGGGAATTTGGTCACTGCTGCAGTAGTGACTGCAATACAGGAGAAAAACTGCAATATTCCAAATACTCCAGAAATAACACTGCAGGTTTCTTATATTGTATGGGAAATTTGACAGCTGAACATAAGATGTTTGCATTGTGCTGTAAAAAAGGAGGATGGAAAACAGGAGTAAGGAATGGTGCAGCAGCATGATTGAAAAACCCAGTGTTCATGATGATGATTGTACTAGACGGGACAGGAGCTCAAGTTTGGTCTAAATTGGCACAATTGTGCTGACAAGCAGTATTACAGTCTGTCATCACTTTAATTCTAGTCCTTTTTCGAGGGAACTGCAGGAAGCAACTTCTGTGGTTGCCCTGGCTGCTCTCTGTCTCAGAAGAGGTTTCAGCAACGAGTAAAACTGGTCCCTGTGGCCAGCAGACAAGCTATATTCCAGGTTTTGACGTTGGTTCATTTGCTGCTGCTGCTGACTGCTCTCATTTTCCACTTTGTTGGTCTGTAGTACGACCAGGACAAACACGTGTAATGCAATAGCGAGCTGCGACCCTTGAAATGATGTTAAGTAGCCAGAGTCCGGATAAGCCTCTCTTTCGGCTAATGTCAAAATTGTTAAATGTAAATAGAATGGAACTTTTGGTTAAAAACTTCACTGGCACAAAACAAGCAAGCAACTGCAAGCTCTGAAGAATGCCTGATTATATATTACTGAAAATTGCTATTTATCCTCTTCTGATAACAGGCCATCATGTGGTTTTCTGCAGTTCAGGCTCCTTGGTTTGGTCTTGGCTGCTGGCTGAGCTGAAAAAGAGAAGTGAAGCCTTCTCGTTTGGAGAATCGCTTTAATCTTTACCTATTATGGAGGTATGCAATTAAATGTGCTCACACAAACTCTCCTTGGTGGTTTTGGCACGGCAAGAGGACCTGTCAAGGACCCCTGAAACACAGTGGCTTGCTTAGGTTTCTTGCAAGAAAAGGGCAGCTCTGTATGGAGAGTCACTGTTTCACTCGAGTATTTGTCTAACGTTTTGGAAGGTTAATAGGTTGCATAGTTGGAGCTGGTGGGATGGACGTGTTTGGATTCCTGGTTTCAGTGATACTGCAGCTGAGGCCGCCGCTCAGTGAGTTTGTTACCTGTTTGCCCAGTAAATCTGGGGCCTTGAGGCCAGATCTGAGCCCGAGAAGAAGACTGACCTGTGTCCTGCAGCTTGGAGTGTTTCTGTTGTATCAGCTGCTCTTATGTTTTTGAGAGGAATTTTAGAACCAAGTCTGTCTGTTTTAGCCTCTTCCAAGCTTCCAGGCTGTGAAACCTGTGCTGGGTGCTCCCTCTGCATCAAGAATCTAGGAAAAACAAACTTAATTTTGCTAACTAACATTTTTGTACTTTGAGTGAACATATCTTTCATCAAACCAAGGTCAGAAAAAATCGTGGCAATTGTGCCTGTGTTGTTTTAAGATATGTTTTTTTTGTGGACACTCAAATATAAGAATAAACATTTCCTTTTTATTTGACACACTTAAAGCAGCTGGAAATGACTTTTTTGCCTTAAATTGTTCAGATTTCAGTATTTTAAACTTGTGCTTATGAAACTTGGACTCTGATGCTAAATACCAATAGCAGCTTCCATGTTTATTAATAGTAAAATTTTATATGGAATTTATTTTATTCGTTTATAACTGAAGATGATGACAATTTCATTTGTGAAGTTGCAGTGGGCAGGAATAAGCAGTAGTGCTGAAATAAATATTAATAGGTTTAGTCATTTGTTTTTAATAATTTAAAACGTGATGACACTTTCAAAGTGACAAGGTCTCAGCTGGGCACTTTCTACAACTGATAATTGTAGCAGATTGATGGCTTAAATAATGTTTTGATGTATAGCCACAATTCACAGCTTTCCTGGCCATTTTATCTAATTTTCTCCAAAGTATTTTTATACGTTATCTTGGGCTTCCATATTCTTTTGTATAACGCATAAGTAAAATATTCAGAATTCAAAATATTCTCAGAACAAACACCCATTTTTTTCAGTAAGTTATGGTTATGTTAACAATAAATAAAAATGCAGCTTTTTCCGTGGAATAGATTCCTCTCCTTCATCCCTCTCATTGCAAGTCCAAGCAGCTTCTTCTAACAGAATTTTACCCGTCAGTGTTGGTATTAAACTATCCATAAAAATGTTAATTTGAACTGAATTTCCAGATCAAACAGAAAACTTAATTAATGTCAGTTAATTAAATTCTTGGTGGTGGAAATGAGGAAATAAGTACACAGATGCCCAGGACTGCTGCTGCCTCTCTGCTAATAAAGCAGCTAACGAAGCAGTTTGTAGCTGTACCTGGAGGGGGCTGGTGCTTGGCGGGAATGATTCCCTCAAGGATCGGATCCTGCCACCTCCGGCATCAAATCCCAAGTGATGCAGGTTGCTTTTTTGCTCCTGTTTCCTGCCTGTAACTTTATTGTATGGCACCGTGTTCTCAACCAAGCAGAGCGAGAGCGTCGGGGAGGCCGCTTGGTGGCCACGCTCGCCTCTCTGGAGGGCAGGAGGAGGCCCCGTCCGTATGGCCCGTCGCAGCCGTTGCTTGCGGCCCTTAGTCCTTCACTGGAGGCCGCAGGGTGAGTGTGGTGTCAATCCTAAAAGCTGTCACCTCCCGGCGTGTCCCCTCCCAGGGCCTCCTTTTCCAGTAAGTCTGGGCTCGTGGGTTTAGGCCCCATCCCTCTGGAGAAGCTTGGCTGATATTCAGCTTGCTGAGCTCTTTGAACACTCTGTTTAATTTCTTTGTTGAAAAATAAGTAGTTCTATAAGAATACGAAAATCCATTTCAGTGTATATGTGTTTCATAGCTCTACTATGGGGTGGGTGCTCTACTTTCTTGCATGGGAAGAAGAAATCCTTGCAACAGTAAACGTCAAGAGCTGGAGTTCCTGTAGATGGCCTCTTGTTTTGAGTCCTTCAGCGAAACAGTGATCTATAAACATGTAGTATAATGCACTTGGTTTGCTGTGTGCTCAGCTCTTCTGGGAATGGAAAAATATCCATGGATATTTTCAGAAAAAGAGAAAACAACAAAAGAAGATGTTATCTGAAGCTATAGAGTGCTTTATATAAAGATGTAGCTTACACATTTATAAATTTATAGATTATTTTTATAAATATAAATTTATCTATATATGGCTAAAGAAGATACATTCACATGGCAATGGTTGATAATTGACTATATTACCAGCAGGGCTGGGAAGGGCACAGGGGCTCCCAGGTCTTCCCAGCATGGGATATGCAGTTGATTTTAGGGGTTTTGCTTTGTTATGTGAGGGACAAGTGGCTGCATGGTTGGTCTGCATGCTCGTTTTCTCCTTTAAAAAAAAAAAGTCCTTATTTATTTATTTATTTTGGTGACAGCTGTACACTGAAATGATTGTAAAGTGTTTTGAAATTTCCCCTCATCTCTGCTGCAGCTGCAGCAAGTCCCGGAGACATCGTATCCCCTCAGTCGGTAAAAGAAAACGTTGTGTTTGCGGGCCGTTGTGTGGAATACGTCTTAGACACCATTGGTAAAAATATGTTTTTATTGCTTCTGTGCTATGAATCAGTACCATGCGTAGCTTTTAAAATGTATGGAATGAGTGCTAGTTCAGCGTCTGCCAAGTCTGTATATAACTCAAAGCAACTTCATACAAGAAAAAAGATAAAAGTCTACACAGATTCACATTGCCTTTACTATTTACAGGAGTTAAAATGACCTTCTAAATTGTGCCCTATTTTGTATTATGTATAAAACTGCACAGAAGAATCTTCAGAGTGATGGGACATGTATTAAAAATCAATGTCAGGAAACTAATAAGAATGTAAAGCCATCCTATAAATAGTTCAGCAAGGCTCTGAGGGGAATAATGAGCAAATATGCTCTGGCAAATCCGAGGCAGAGTGGCTGACCTGTGGAACACTCTTTAATATAACAGTATGTATAGATTGTCTGTACTAGCAAGTAGCATGGGGTGGTAGTGATGGATATACAGAGGAAAAGAAGTGGTGCTGGAGCTTTAATATCTGCATCTTTCCAGGCTTTCCCCCCCCCAGATTAAGTGCAATCTGGTCCTGGATCTTTGGACAGAGGATCTGCAACTCTTGTGGATGAGTTTCATGTCAAAGGAAGCAAATCTGCTCTCTTCTGTATTGCTCCTAGTGCAAAATGAAGGGTAATAAACAGGGATAATCTGGAGATTTGCTCCAAAACCAAGTTGCTGATCTAAACCAAGCCAATATTTACAGAATTGCATGGAACATCATTTCTTTACACCACATATATGAACTTGATGTTGGGTGCAGTATGTTAGTGAGTTCTTTAGAAATATGGGAAGGTCCAGTATGCTGAAGTTTAAGGAACATGGAGGCGATCAAGAATTGTCCATTCATGTATTGAAGACTGTAATTTATGACTCGTGTTTGTGTGTGCTATCTCAAAATCAAGAGGAAAATTCATGGATGATTTCCTAGTTGGCTGCCCCGAGGCTGTGGACGGATTTAAACTTTGCAGATGTGTGTGTTGCTGAGCACCCTCCAGAGAGCACCGCCAGGGACGGCAGCATGAACGGATTGACAGAGTTTGTGTCTCAGGCCGAAGACTGCGGTGCATTTGCATGATCCTGTTTACAAACACAGTCGGGATGAGTCCTGAAGTATCTGATTCCTTTTGATTTAGAACATCTTTCCTGCTTTTTTTTTTTCTTGTTGTTTTGCATTCATTTCTCCTCCCAACCTCTTTTTTTTTTTGCGTTCCTTTTATCTGCCGTGCAACTTTCATCAGCTGAATTTGAAGATTTCTTATTAGTTATTTCCATTTTAAAAAATAAAAAGCGAAGTCTTTTCAGCTTCAGACTTGAAAAAAATTATTTTAATGCAAAAATGTTTCAAAATTGCTATAGTATGCAAAGTATATCAGCTCCCTTTTATTCAGGATTTTTTTCATCATTAAAGCAACTGCAGATGAGTCTATTTCCAAAGCCTCCTACCTCATCTTAAGACAAATCTAAAAACTACTTCAGTTATATATTTTTTTCTAATTTCTGTGTTCTAGTCTGAGTCTGAAACCTGTTTAGTATTCCATTTATATGACTATTGATCTAAGCTTGAACTTAAAACGGTGGTAGCTAAATGATGCATCATTGAGCTGCTTGATAATGGAATAGTAATGGAATTTGGATTTCAGAGAGAAATATGTGCTGCTTATGTCCTGCTCTTCCCTCCTACCTCTGTACAGTTGTTGTGCCTTTATATCACGTGAAAGGGGACTTTGTTGAGTTTTGCTTTTAGCTTTTGATTACTTAATTTCAGCACTGTTCATATGTGCAAAGAAATATAGAACACCTTTGGTCTAATATTTGGATGCAAATGATGCAAGCAGGTGCAAGGCAACAAGAAATTGGTACTGAAAGCTGATGGACTTACTTGTAGAAGAGCTCAGTAATTTTTGGATTGTTTGCCTATGTTTTTGTGCATTAAAATGCTTGTGGTGAATGGTAAAATTTAAAAATCCTTTTCTATATTTTTTAGGTTCCTTATTCTCTGGTGCTGCCCTCTGCATGCCTTAGCTTTTTGTATCTCATCGACTTAAACTTCATTTTCCTGAATAACGCATAATGTTCTGGGGCTTTTCTTTTGCACTTCTCTTTTCACTTCACTTCTCATTTCATAGCTTTCAAATTTGTGCTTTGCACTAGGCATGACTTTTAAATTGTCAGCTCTTCTGCTTTTGTAGCCCTGGATCGTGTTACATTACATTACCAGAAAATAATTATCCAGGTCATTGACTATTTACAGACCGTTGTGTCCCGGCCCGCGGATGGCAGCGTCTGAGCAAGCCACAGCGCGTGGCTCGTACCTCCGTCAGCCCTGCAAATCTGGCTGCTGGGCCTGCATTATCCCCTTCACCTCCGGATCAGCCCAGCACGTTTGGATCATTAAGAGCAGTAGTAGAGCTTTCCTACACTCTCACCAGAAGTTTGTGGCTCAGGAAAACCTGATTAGGTAGGTTGCAAATTCACGTGCTCATCCTGCTCGTGCACTTAAACTCAGTGAAGCTGGGCTCATTTGTCTGATCAAAACATAATTTAGTTTGTTTTCAAATCCATGATTCAGTGAAACAGCCCCTCGGCTCGGGGGAAGCTGCAGGAAGCTGGTAAGGCTGCTTTAACGGGAGTATATATAACTTCCCCTAGGATGTGCACTCAATTTGTTTCTTCAGAGAAAAGTGTGAACAAAAGTATGTTTCTGAGATGGTTCGAGTGTTAGCCTGGTATTTAACAGCTATTGGACTTTCAGGTATAAAGCACTCCGAAGCTTAGTATTTTTTTCTACTTTTTCATAGCACGTATCACAAAAATGCAAACTGTTGGTCTCCAGAGTCAATTGGCTTTTGGAAAAACAACTGGTTTTGCTAAATAAAGACTATACAAGTAATTTTATAATGTTGATCGGTTTTCTGTGGTATATGTGTGCATAATATCATTTTTTTTCTCTGTACAATAACGCAGAGAAGGAAGTAAAGTAGGGAAGTGGTGACCTCTTAAGTAGTGAACTAACATTCTTGGGTAAATGCAGTGAAGTCTGTACGTGGAGCTCATATGAGCCCAAAAGTAACTTTTTTTTTTTTTTCTTAGTGTGCGTTATGTTTAATTTAAGGCCTGAGAACTTATTTTGACTAAGTTGTTTGTAAATTCCCTCAAGATCTTGCTCTTGTAACAAAAAGCTAGCAAAAAGTTAACCAATTTGAGAAAATATTCTGAAACAGAAGAAACATTTGGCAATTTTCATTCGCATTCAGACCTATCTCTATATTTGAAGGCAAATGACAGTTTTACTTCTGCTGAGGGGGGAACAACTGATGAGAGGCCATTGGATTTTCATCAGGTTTGAGGCTTCTCTAGTGGTAATGCTTTATCCTTTTGAAGGGCTCTAGCCAGAACGCGGCCCATATTGCTTAACCAGCTCCTCCACTGTCGTTGCATTTTTTGGGGGGAATGTCCTTATGGAGCTGCTGCCTTGGCTTTCTGCATTCAGTCACCTGCTTCAAGGAGATACCCGTACTGCATTTATAGATGCATCAGAAATGCACAGTTTGGATTTTAATGTGCACTGAAGAAATGTCTTTCATGGTAAAAGTAGAAGGGAACCAAAGTTTATAACCCAAATAATTTTGGATTATTTTGGAGTTGTTTAACTTCACTGATGAATAATTCAGGTTCTAACTTGTTTAACATTCATGTGGTTTTAGTGAATTTTAAAATAAACATTAAGGCTCAGGGGGAGTTTTCTGACCTCCTTGGTTCAGTCTCCCTCTTGAGCCAAAAAGAGGATTGAAAATGGATTTGGGCACAGCAATGCTCTGACCAGCACGCTCTGCTGTCTGCTGCTGCGGGCTGTGGTTGGAGCTCGCAGCTCTGCTCTTGGCAGTAGTTGAGGGGTGGTATTTTGTTGCTGTCTGGGTCACTGCTCAGCCCCATGCAGAAATGAGAGCCTGAGCCCTTGCTGAACTGCAGAACATCCTCACGGTTTGTGGCAGAATCTGCCCGTGGACTTGAGCTCTGGAAGGTGCAGACCTGCTCTTTTCCTGTCTCCGGGAGCGAGAGGACAACCTGTGCGTGCTGCTCTCCTTAGGAGGCTTTGCAGTTTGCGTTTGCCCTTTACACTTCGCTGTTGCCAGGTTGCTGAGTGTTTGTTTGCCAAGATCCGACTCGACAGGTTTGGCCGAGTCCTGAGTTTTGCTCTGGGTTTTGTTTCTGTGAGAGAGGTGAAGCCTCCGGAGGCCGAGTGCGGCCTGTTCGGAGGGAAACAGGTTGCAGAGCAGGACTGAAATGTGTAAAAGGTTTTATTTATGCATCGTATTGGCTAATCCTTGCAAATGTGAATAGAGTTGCCTAAATATTGCATCAGTGTTGGGACTGGGTAAAGTAGACTTGCTTCTCTTTACTGAGCTCTGAAATCCATTTTACCCATTTCAGGTCATTTCAGATATGAGAGTAGTAAGAATATTTATTTATTAACAGAGAATAGTGGTAAGAGATGGATCTTCATTAGTAGATTTACTGCATCATTGACTTCAACACTAACAAATAAATGGATCTTTGCTTGATGTCTGTGCATAGGGCCTGAAATAAAATTAACCTTATATGTGTTTGTGGTGTAGCAGTGTCTGTCTGTAGCTCTTCATCTTGCAGGAGTATTAAGCTAACACTATTTCCCTCAAAATCAAGGCTTTTAAAAACTTCATGGTCAGTTTGCAAGTGTCATTAAGCTTGTCACTGCTTACAATCTTCCTGCAAACCAGTGTACAGGAACTATTAATGATATAGATATGTTTGTGCACTGATGATTAAAATAATTATTTCTATGACAAAAGAGTGAATGAATAATTGACTTAAATGAGCACCAGGTCCTTTTAAATTATTTTCAGATTATCCAAAGTATTAATCTAATGATACGTGTGGTCTGTGATCTGTACAGTTCTTGCTTGAAGTAGAAGTGAGATGTGTAATCTCTGTGGGGATTCGGTTCTCATTCACCTTTATTATCCTTTATTTTTGGTAAGTATTTATTTACTTACTTTTAGAAAACCGTATTTCACTTCAATATTAGCATCACTTCAATCTCCATGCTGGCCTCTGAGTAAAAACACCCAGGTTGAGATCTCCGCATCGGCTCTGCCTGCCTGATGTCTCTTTGATGGTTCCTCAGATGTAGGTTGGAGAGGAAAAAAAACAGCTTTTTGGGCTACCCTAAAGAGCAGATTTTTGATTTCAGTCCGCTCAAGTGTTGCAGCAGGGAGGTTTGCCTTACTGGTACTGTATTTCATGGATAAACAGCTGCAGTGCTTTGGAGGGATTAATCAAATGTTCCTTTGTGCTGATTTAACCAAACTGTGAAATTGTCTTATAACAAACGCTTAAACCGCTGCATGCTCAGCGGATGCAAACAAATTTGATACTGCTATTTAGCAACACTAACACAATGTCATCTTCAATTTGCTTAGCTTAACGCAGCCTGCGCTTTCTTGCAGTCGCTCCGTTTCCCTTAAGCTTGATGCTGGGGCCCGAGCGCTCCCAGACAGCTCTCCAGGACTCTCCTCGTGCCTCGAATGGGAAATTCCCTGGCCACTGGGTTAGTTTGTTCCGCAGGTTCTCTGCAAGTGAGTGTGGAAACAACAGAAACCTGATGCCTATCGCTCACTTCCTTTCCTTGTACGGAGGATGAAGAAACTGGTCCCATTTCCTTTCCCAGTTTCTGCTGCTGCTTAACAAACTTGTTTACCCTTCCTTCAGCTTGCTTGTTATTCTTCTAGCCTTTCCTACGCCACTTTAGGAGTAGAAAAATAAGGAACCTAGTGCTGAATGACACTTAAGAGAAATTTCAATTGTTTAAAAGAGGCTTTTGGTCCTTTTTGTGCTCTCCAATCTCATTTTAATTTTTAATTAAGTGAATGACAGGTTTGAAGTAGCTGATTATTGAGATTTTCAGAGCAACTTGCTCTGAAAACTTGACTGATGTATATGCAGGCAGTTATCTAAATGTGCCTTGATGTCTTTCTGCAGTTTTACCCAAACTTACCTGGAAGTTGCTAAGAGTAGATTTAGTGTCAGAAGCTTCTTGATGCCATTCAGACCTTTTCATAGGAGCTACTTAAAGGATCCTACTTGTACTTAGGGTATTATTACAGTTAAAATGTTTTATCTACTCAAAGATGAATGGCCCAGAAGTGGAGGTGCTGAAGAAAGCTGCTCAGCTGTGCTGAAGAGCCGTTAAAACGGCGACACGTAACTCTCAATCTCATAAACTCAGTGATTTAGTGGGAATTCTTTTAAAGCGTTGGGGATGATCATCATCACAGCTGCACCCAGAAGGGCCTTGTAGCTCCACTGTAACCAGCACTGTGATTTCTAGCCATGCCTTTGGTGTGTTATAGGAGGTGGAGAACTTTAAGTGGACTCCATATGGCTCAGGGTCACCACAGGCTGCCCAGCAGCCTACAATAACTGGAGGGTGATGTGCTCTTGCTGGAGTCCAGCAAGAGATGGCTTTCCATCCTGCCAACTCTTTTGCTGTGTTTAGGGCTTTATTTTTCTGGTGTGCATTGGTTTGAAACAACCTGAAGCAACCGCAGAACAAATCCTGAGATGCCGACGTGCAAAGGTCTGCCCGGGATAGACACAGCACTCTTCCAGTAAGCAGGAGACCGAAGCTGCAGTATCTGCAGAGCCCGAGAGCTGGCTTTCCCAGGCTTTTGAGGAAGAGTGAATCACTAGCTGCCTTGTGATGCCTTTTTCCCCTTCCTTTTCCTGAAGTCAGCCTAGAAGTTCGTGTGCTGAGTGGAAGCGGTGCCGCAGCGTCAGGAGCCGCTCCGCTGTATGGCGCGAGCTCGGCCCACGTCCCAGCCAACTGGGAGCAAGAACTTAACGTCACAGGGAGGTGGCGTCAGGTTTGAAAGCAGGAGTGAGGAATTGCTGTGGTCACTGGCCTGGCTGGGACGAGTTCCCTCTTCTGCGATGGGCTCCTGGTGACATCTCGATCCTGGCGCTCGTCTGAGCTGCCTTTGAGCTTCTTAGATTACTCAAGTGGCTGAATGTTATCAGTGAATATTCACTTATGTGAATAATATTTCACGTAAGTGAAACCAACCAAACAAATCCTTTTTGTTCATGTTGTTTTAATCAGTTAAATTGTATGTGCAATCCAGTGATGAGGTGGGCTGCATTTTGGAGAGTACTCAAAGATTGCCTACGTAGAGGAACAAAACTTCATATTTTAGCCAGTAAAATGATACAAATACAGATTAAATTCCCCACCCAACTAGTCACTTCTACTAAAGAAATGAAGCAGGGCTTGTTGTAATAACCTTCTTGAAAGAAGGCTTCTTCCAGAGCATTCCTGAGTGGTGTTTTGCCTGTGTTTTAAGCTAGGAATAGACTTTGCATCATTACCAATGACTGTGGAAGTAGTATTATTGTTTGCTCCATTAATTTTGACTACTGTTGAGATAAAGATGATTAATGGAGACATTTAACGTAATTAGTGTGGTGTGGCATCTGACTACTTCTGTTTAAGTGTGTTAATGTGGTAAGATAACTCTTGTGCTATGTTCAGGCTTGTGTCAGAAAGTAAAATATTATAATGATTTTACAGCTACTGTTTAAACTGATAGTGCAAATCTCAATGCTGTTAAAGCATGCACAGGCTATTACTAATTAAAATTTATAATACAGGAAATTTGAAATTATATCAGCTGGGAAAATCTTAGATAAATTATTTTAAAAGTTCTATTGATTTTTATTAGTGGGAAAGATGATTTTTTTTAAATGTCAACCTAATGTATGGCACTGGGAAAACCAAGAGGAAAGATATTGTGGAGAACTGTTCTATTTAACCTTGCCGAAAGATCACTTTGCTGCTGTGTTTAGTAACCTGTTGAGGGTTAAAGGAGCTATGAATAGTTTCAATGTGCAGAAGGGATGTTTTGTATTTCAAAAATCTCTGGGGACTGCAGACCTAGTGTGTTTTACCTAAGGTGTGAGGGATCCAAACAGAATTTTCAACTTTATCTCTTTATTAAGTCATAACTGACACCTGAAGAGAAGTTAGTGGGGAAAGGATGGCTCAGGAAAGGTGGAGGGCGAAACTCAGGAAATACTGGTGCTATTCTGTCTGCTAATAGTACTTCTGTAGTCATGGGTCTGATCTCACCATCTAGCAGCGTAGTTGATTTGCAGAATATTTTATTAAAACATGAGTTACACAGACCGGCCCTGGGGCTGGCAAAGGTCATGAATTTCAATAGCGTGTGTGGGCTTGTGAGTAATATGGGCCTAGCAGGGTTATAGCTGGAGCAGAGCTCATGAGGAAGCTCAGTCCCTCGTGGCAGACCGTAGCGTCCTCGTCCCTTGAAGACAAAATACGTAAGTGATACTTGGCCATTGCCCGTGGTCCTAACGCCCTCCTTTCAGGGCAGCGAGGCAAGAGAACAAGAACAGCGCCCTGTTGGAAAGGCTGGATACCAGGGCCACGCTCGGGAAGGGGCAGGACAAAAGCTGAGCTCATCTCGGCCGCGAGACACTAGCTGCTTGTTGCACAAGTCAGACCAGTCTGGCACTGGCAAGCCCAGAATTACACCCAGCCCAAGCCGTGAATTTTCTGTCTCCTAAGAGTTGCCGTAAAACATGTCACACTGTATTGACAGTCCTGGGCAGGAGGGCGTTGCTTTATTTATTATTATTATTATTTTCTCAATAAAAGAGTATTGTTCAAAATTTGGCTTCCTCTTTTCAGTTTAGCTCGTTACAAATTAGCAATTAGGGTTTCTTTTGGCTTTGCAGCTGGCTGCGTTGGCCTTTAGCAAATTAATTATCTCGTGCTCATGAGTGCACCTACAGCACTGCGTAAATTGGAATTGCAGTTGAACCCTGCCAGTTCCTGTTACTCCACTTTGCAATCCATGTGGCAACGTTCCTAAGATTTAAGAGTAAGAGTAAGATGTTTTGAACATTTAAACTACAACTTCAGCCTGGATTAGCTACCTATGGCCATAGCTGATGGAGGTGATTTAATTTTAGGGTGTACTTATTTATGCAGGACAATAATAATTGCAAATTAAGAACAAATAAATAGCTAACATTAATTTTGCTAGATCATATTCTTCTTTTTCGCCGTGTTCTTGCATGTTTATTCTAAATTTTCTTCTTTCAGTGCTCCTTTTAACTGTATGTATTAGCAGGGATCTGTTGTTATAAACCTAATCTTGGACATATTGCGATAACTGATTAATCTTTGTAGAGGTCCTGTAAATCTTTCCAGCAAATTGCTGCTTAAAACAAGATAATAATAATTGATTTAAATTCTTGGCAATATAAATTGGACTCCTAAATTCTAATTTCATCTTTGACAGAGGTGTTCTCTGTGGAGTATTACCCTACAGTACTGCCTTGGTTCCTTTGCTCTTTCTTGGACCCCTTTGAGGATTGCTTTTAAAATTGCTTTGAGATAGCTTGTAGTGGCAATTAATTTTGTTTTTCATGAAGTTTCACTGCCAAAATGACCACATGCCACTGGTGACTGTGCAGAAACTCGCGGGGGATCTTGCAGAACTGCAAATAATCTACTGTAATGGAGCTTGTTTTTTTCATTAAGAAGAGAGTTCGCTCTTATTTCTTGTACATCTTCCTCAGGTTCCTTCTCATGCTGTACAGTTGCAATCCTACTCTGAAGAAGTGATTTTGGGATAGGTTGACTTTAAAAAATAATTTTATTGCATGCTTAGTGATTTTATTTATTGCATCTGCATAGGGAAAAGTTTTCTCTAGCCCCAAACTTCCCTTTTCTCTATCTTTGCTCTAAAACACACAATATCTATGCTAAATTGAAACGAAATTAAAGCGATAAGCATAGCAGAAGAACACAGCTCTGAAACTCCTGCTGTCTGGGAGTAGGATGTGGGAGGAGGGCATAAGTTTTATGAAAACCAACAGTGTTACCAGTGATTAACGCTCATGAGACAGAATTACGCTGGGTTGAGAGCATGTGGCCGCTGTGGGCGAGTACTTTCCACACAAAAATGCTCATACAGTTGCTTTGTAGAAAGGAAGGACAAGTCTTGTATAGCAAGAGGATCACTACTGTATGTGTTGAGAACAAAAATATGTAGCTTTTAAGGCAAATGTGCTTAGCAGGAGGTACCACGCTGCCCAGCTGAAGGGCTCGAACCCTAGCAGGCCCCTGCCAGCAGCCCTGGCACAGGAGCTTGAGAAGAGCAAACGCATAAAGACTGAAACGTTTGTAGGAGACCTCCTTGATGTGTCCTTGAATGGTGGCCGTGAGAATTGTATGTTCCCAGATTTGAGGATCATGCCTGTGTACCGGCTTTCACAAAGCAGACAAGTTCTACTGATATTTAATCTTGAAATTTTACTCTTTTCATTTAAAGATTTCTGTCAGCTCCCAACATCCTAGGTATTTTTGGTTCTGAAGGCATCCTTAACAATAAAGTAGATCTAAATAGAAAATATGCCGAATTCTCATCCTGTAAGTAGGAACCCTACCCAATTACGGACATCTAAATCATGCGTTTACGGGGTATCTTCATTTCATGTTTTTTAGGCAGTGGCTTGGATGTGAGCCTTGATTCTAGTAAGCGTGAGGCGTTGTTGTTTTTATTTTAATTTTTATTCATTTAAAGACGCTTTTTACACGGTCCTTGGAAAATGGGGATGCGAATCCCTGCGGCGGCGCGCTGGGCACGGCTGCTGTCGCCCCGCGGCCGCCGCTCCGCAGCAAAGAGCATCTTTGTGTGAACGCTGGTGGCTCCCGTAGCGCAGAGCGAGCGAGCCCACGTCGAGCAGCCCGCGTACGCGGCCGGCTTTTCCGAGCCGAGGGGGAGAGTTTCCCCCACTATTCCTGCAGAAGCCATTTAGAACATGATCTAAGGAGAAAAGAGACTTCATGAAGACTAAAACTGACTTTTACAAGGACTGGGAAGAGAATCAAAATCTAAATGCTGGTAAAGCATCTTACAAATTTTTGCACTCTCTCAGCTTTCTGGTTATATTATTTGCTATATTACTTTCTGTAAGTGCAAATGGGAAGTTTTAAATATGTAACATTACTAAGGTATGCTATTACATTTAATGGTAGCAGAAATGTAGATGAGTTAACTGCTGATAATACCGACTGCCTGGAAGTGTTGTTATGTAAAAGGGAGGTATTGTTTTTCTCACTGTAGCTATTTAACTTTTGTTTTCACTGCCTAAAAATAACCCGAAGAGGAGAAACAGATTGAAATATAGCAAATAATTTTTAATCTTTTCTACTTGGAGTGAGTTTAATATTGATGGAAGTATTTAGAAGTGTATTTTTGAATTCTTTTTCTTCTTTTAAATGTCAGCTACCCACAACAAAATACTGTTAAACACGATGGCTTTTATTCTGTTGCCTGTGGGAATGGAAGGGAATGGGGAATGAATAGCATTGATACTAAAGGGACTTTCCAGGATGACCAGAGACTTAAAAAATGTTCTGTTTATCGCTCCAACACACGCTCTGAGCGCCGGGCTGCGGAGCAGCTGGTGGCAGCGCCGACAAGAATTGGAGCAATGGGAAATCAAATTAGCACGTTTCGAAACTTTCAGATTATTTTTAAGATCTGGGAAGGCACTGGAATTGACTGCCCCGTTCTCAGCAGCTCGAGGACTGTTAGTTCTGCCTTCAGCTACCCTGGACCTGGAGGAACTTTGCTCCTTGCTTGGCAGCCGCTCGTCGCACTCCCTGACTGCTGGAAACGCAAAAGCAAAATCTGAGCGAATGCAAGACCATGTTATTGCTGATTTTTTTCTCCTATATTTTTGCCTTTTAGACCGTTTTTTAAAAAGTAGTGTTTTAGGTGGGCAGTAGTGGGACATCAGATTCTAACTTAGTTGCAAAACGAGGCCGTGTCTCCTCTGTTCTGAGTGATCATCGCGGAATGTTTCTTTCCGAATGGCAAATTTTGTTTCTTGAATCACAGTTGTATCCAATTTTGAAGCTTTTATAACAATAATAAAACTACCAGAGAAAAGGAAAGATGAAGGATTGATATTGAAGGTGAAGGTTTTGATTACCTGTATTGGTGCAGATGTGGGGCAGCCCATGAGGTTATAGCTCGAAGCACTCTACACCAGATGGGCATTTTAGAGGTTCATCACGCACAATCTATTGAAATGACAATTACTGATTAAAGTGCTTTTTTAATGAATATGTGGTTAGTTTTTTACTTGCCTATGTGTTTGCCATAGTAAACCGAAATATGGCTGTTTAAAAAATATATATTGAATAAATATATTGTGATCAGAAAAATCTGGTGATGACAAGAAATTAGCAGTACAATGTAGAAATTTTTGTCTAAACTGCAAGCACTTACAGCACCAGGTGTGAAATTAGCTGGTGTTTGGAATCCAGTGTCTGATGGATCCACAAATACACTTTGAACCTGTACCAGCACGGTTGGTTTGATAAAGAAGGCTTAAATTTTTTCCAACCTACATTATTACAAATAACCTTAGTATACACACAGCAGTGGCACCATCACATAAATGGTGATTTTTATACCACTTTCAGCTGATATACCGCTTTTCAGTGTGTATTTGTTTATGTTTTAGGGAGAAACAGATCTGTCTAATATTGATTGCATATTAATGTCAACCTCACCTGAGGTTGTGTTGTTTGCTCTATAATGGGGTATTGATCATCTCTAATGCCAATCTTTACTTAGAAAATGTAATCATATTTGTTTCACATCTTTAACTGTTTTCATGCAGATAAGACAATATTTAGAGCGTCTATTACTTGCCTCTAATTTCTTGTAAGGTGGAAGAGTGTTTTTTTGCTTAGGGAGGTATTTCACAGAGAATTCTTTCTGTTTCCTTACTTGACTTTTACCTGATCATGAGTCATTGTGTAATTTTAAACTTGGAGCTCCTTAAATACCTCCTTTTATAAGGAAAAAAAATGTATTTTATTCTTGTTTCCTGAAGTATAACCTCCTGTCCCCACTTCAAGCTTTTTCTGAATTTTCAGCATAGGTGGATTAATGTAACATTAAACTATCCCAGTGCAGCTCGAAGGTTAAGATGATTCTGGCAGGAAGTGAAGAGGATTACTTTAAAGGCAATGAATATGATAATTTCCACCCTAAATGTAATTGAATTGTCATGAGGCATAGAGCATGCCAAACTTTGATTCATACATTACTTATATAGAGGAGAAGAAGGCAAGCTATGGACACAAATGGTTTCAGCATTAATCAGGACGTAATTTTTAGTGCAAATATGGTTTGCATTCCTTTAATCAAAGGCTTCAACTTTGTTTCAACTTCTGCTTTTTCCATTTGTGATGGTTTTTGAAAAGCCTGTGTCCTTTTTAGTATGTTTTCCCTAAATACAAGCAGTAATACGTTTGAGCTCTATTCATTGACAATGTCGCCCTATTTGCTCTTTATTAGTTGATCTGATGCATTCGCAAATCAAATCTCATTCCTCTTATGCTTTTAAAATAGTGATAGGAATTTTTTCCCCCTTTCTTCAAGCCCAATGAGATTCATACTTCAAACCTGTAAGCTTTCCCCAGATGTATCCTTTGGAAAAGTAAGGGTTAAGTTTGCCTTATGCTACACAATGTCAGATGTCTAAGCAAGCAGGAAATTCGCTTTTAAGGCTGGAACTCTGTAAGGAGGCCCTGTAGCCCAGGCCTGTTTGTGTCTTGGAAAAGCCAGCGCAGGAGCACCCTGCGTGGGCAGCACCAGGCTGGGCAGCAAGGATGAATCCGCTCCCTTCTTTCTTTACAAAGAGGGAATTGTGTCTCGCTGCTGCAGCACGGAGCTGCAGGCCTTCAAAATGTAGCAGATGCAGTTGGCAAATTTATTTATTTTTTTTCTCCTCCAATAATTGCATAAACACATGACTGTCGGGTCTTGGCACGACAAGACCCATGAATGAGAGTAGCGCCATTGGCAGGCGGTGACACGCGGAAGGGAGCCCCAATGCGGCGAGCGAAGAAAAGCTCCTGGAGGTGGCAAGTGAAAGCTCCAAAGGAGGAGATGCCGTTTCCAATGGCGAAACTCGGGGCAGGCGTTTTGTTGCCATCGTGCCTCTGTTTGCAAGGATGTTCCTGGCCTCCGTGTAGGCTCTCCTGGAGGAGCGCGAGGAAGGGGCTGACGAGAACAGGCTAAGGCTGGTCCAACAGGCGGATGAGAAAGGCAGCCTAGCACAGCTGCGAGAAACATGTCGGTCACTTCTAGTAAAGAAATGCTGCATTTGCACAAATAAGCGTGCTAGTAATGACAGAAAACATAAAATTCTACTACCAAATTGTTTTTCTCAGGCCAACTGTCTGCAATGTTATCATATTCTGGTGTTTACTGAGCTGAATTTCATGTCTGAGCTGCAGGTCTGATACTCCATCACCTCCTCTGCTCAGGATAAGGTTAGAGGTTCCTTAAGGGTTAGGTTGTGCAGTGTTTTTTGAACATTCCTCGTTCTAATCCCTCTGTGTGAATCTTTAAATCATTGCAACTTTTATTTCAATTTAGTATCTGTGCTTCAGATTTCTCATCCTTTATGAATGGTTGTTTAATTAACAATTAGGACTTTACTGCTTTGTTTGGTCTTCTAGTTTGTGGATTATGATTTTTTTTTAACTTCCTGTACTTATTTTAATAGAAAATGGGGAACTTTCTGAATTCAGCAGTTGAGCAAAGTACAATTATCACTTAATATCCTAAACATTATTAAGATGTCACTTCTGCCTGCCAAGGTCATATTTTGCCTTGCTACGATTGCTTTGGCATTTCTGCACTAAATAGTCTCTCAAGTCGAGATTTTTCCAAATATTTAGCTACTGTTCTTGCTCACACGGGAGGAATCTCAGCAGCTTTATTTTAATCCCCAACAGGTGCAGATGCTGAGCAGGATGCTGCTGTCAAACTTGCCCAAGAACGAGCAGAGATAGTTGCCAAGTATGACAGAGTAAGTAAACTTGCTAATAACGTGAAAACTCTGTATAATTAATCTTAGTAATGTTATAAAAATAAATCATGGTTTCCCCTTAGCTTTTGTTTGAAATATAGGGCAGTGCTGATCTGGTGTTTTCACTGTTCTGGGTATCATCTCAGCTCCTTTTTCAGTGTGAAGACTTAGGTGCAGGACTGGGGAGAAACAAGAAAAAGCGTGAGACTATCACAAATCCAGGGCTGAAATCTGCTCTGTGTGAGCAGTGACTAAACGTTTTCCTCCCCAGAATTGATGAAAATACTTTTGCTGGGGGATGGGAGAGGTGCGTTGCCTTCCCTGCTGGTGGTTGGTAAGTGGAGGAGTCCTGTCCTTGCGGCGCAGAGTACCCCCAAGGCTGTGCTTGAAGTGGCTGAATCGTATCTTCATTTTTTAGTTAAGTTGTCATAAACCTTGAGTCTCTTTCTTTCCTTCCCTTTTAGGGACGCGAGGGTGCCCAGATTGAACCATGGGAAGATGCTGACTATCGTCTTTACAAAGTCACAGACAGATTTGGCTTTCTACAGTAAGTAGCCGGCTTGGAAAAAAAAAAAAAAAAAAAAAAAAAAAAAAAAAAAAAGCATTCCCTTTAATTATGCTTGTTTATTGGATTGATTGCTTGGTGAAAAGATTGATTATTTATTTTAGTAGATCTCTTGGGAGTTCTGTTTGCTGTTTAAAGTTTGTAAACTTTCATTGTGCTTTTCAATTCTAACTTTTCTTAGTTTTGTAACCTAATCTAGTGTGAGGAGTGAAATGTTTTTAAATATTTTATTTGGGAATGACAAAGGATGATATAAAATGTGATTTTTTTTTGAGCTGAGTTAAAATGCAGATAAATTTCATGTGTAACATAAATACTTAAACAAAAACTTCAAAGTCCTCAAAATGATTTAAAAAAAAATTAGAATATCGATCATTTTAAAAACTGTAAGTTTACATGGTAGCTGTGTGTGAACACTGACATGACTCAGTCTTTTAAAGTTAAATTTTATTTGACTTCATGTATTTAGAAAACCCTATTGAAGTCTCTGCAGGTTTGGGACCTAATGTTGGATCAATTTGTAAAGTCAGAAAATGTCAGAATCCCAAACAAGTTCATAGATGCCTTGTAAGAAATGATCTCTGTCTTTCTTTACCAAATGAAAGGTGATAGCATTAAATTGTTTTAGAAGCTTTGTGGTTGGCAAAGGGAAATATTTCAGACATACTAACTTGCAGAAATCAAATGCAAGCTGAATTGCTACTTTTTATAAAGTCCAGTCAAAAATTTTAATATATCCAAGCATAAATGTCATATACTAAAAATTGTGAAGTGTAGTTGGGCTATCTAGAAAAAAATGGCGATTAGTGGAGAAATGAATGTATTTTAGCAGTGTGTAGGATTTTTGCTTTTTGAGTTTTTTTTTTTCTTCTTCCTGTACTGTAATGTCATTGATTTAATTATCTGTTAATTAAACAGTTATGTTTACCTGTGAACTGCCTTCACGTCATTAGGAGACAGCTTTGTGCAAGACTGCCAGACGGTGTATTTTACACATAGAGATCTTTGTGTTGGTGATCTACGGCTCTAGCATGTTGTGTTTGGGTTACAGGGAAGAAGAATGTTCTCAGTGGAGAATGGAGGGCAGGATTATTTCTTGTGCAAAAATTGTTGAAGCCGCTCTTAAGTTCACCACTGACACAAGTAGGAAGCGGGTCAAGGTCCCTGGGTTGCGAGGGAATTCTTGATTTGGGTGCTTGTATGAACTTCTGAACTTCTCCTGTTACTTGAATTGTGATGTTTGCTTTTTATAAATATATTGAGCATGGAAGAGTGTTACTAATATCTGCTGCTGTTGCTGTTGCAGTAAGTCATTTCTGCACTGTGACTGAGTATCGTAATCTTTAGGCTGTACCTCCTTTCTAGTAATGTCCTTAGTCACTGATGAAAAGTCTATGCAGGGTTTGTTCTCTACAGAGTCAACTTCAAGGGGTGAAACTGGAAAGATTTGTGGAATGTGAGCACTGCACAACTGAACAGTGTTTGTAGGCACTCCGTCTCTTCACTAACTGTGCAGTGCTCTTTGCTTAGAAGCTGATCTGTGTCTCTGTTTAAGGCCGAGTTTGCTTGAGAGT
Organism: Tinamus guttatus; assembly: GCF_059628265.1. Lineage (NCBI taxonomy): Eukaryota > Metazoa > Chordata > Aves > Tinamiformes > Tinamidae > Tinamus > Tinamus guttatus. The sequence continues at coordinate 760,960 of NW_028288779.1, forward strand.
ATCATCAGGGCTGCTTTATGATTCTTCAAAGGGAGCTCATTTTAAATGACAATTCTATTTTCGAGAGTAATAAAATCTCTTGTGATATAAGAACTGTAATTAGAATGAGCATATCAAATGTCTTTGGGAAAGACAATGTATATTGCACTATCAATCACAGCTACGGTCTGGGATTCACGTACACTGCAGTACAGAGCCTACAGAAACTACTGCTTCTGAAAGAAAGGAACTCTTGTTTCTAAGATAATTTGAAAAGGCAAATGGCATAAATGCAGTGTGCATGAAAAGCTCCAACAGTGGCCTGGATGGATGTGATCCACTCCATTCACTGGAACCTTGAGGAGGGTAAGTCAGCGCTGCAGGTACAGTTAAACGTTCAACACTTGCTGTGCCTTGCTGACCATTCCTTCCTGAGCTGTCAACGCCAGTAATTCCCTGTGAAATCATCTATTTGCAGCATGAATTAAAAAAGCAATCTAATGCACACAGAAAACTAAAAATGTGGGGACAGTAGCAGGATTACTGGCATCATGTTAAGATGATTATGCACTTGCTGTGTTTACGTCCACAGCTTAAAATACAAAATAGCTGAAAAATTGTTTTTGTATCATAATGCTATTAGATGGGAGGAACTTATCAGAAATTCAGGTCTTGCCTGCTCCAGTGGAGTGGGCCTTGATTGCCATCAGTAGTTAGTAGTTTAAACCTTCTCCCCTGCCTTGGCTGTGTCCAGTTTGTTGCTTTCCTTGGCTCTCTTAACACAGGTCCAAAGCTTATCTGAGTGCTGTTTGAGTGGGAAGATCTGCATGGTGGGATGGAGCACGGAAGACTTCGGAAGAAGAGGTTTAGTCTTGAGACTTACCCTACTCTATTCAGAGTAGCAGAGGGAACATGCTTTTTTATGTAACGATACAGAAATCAGTAGTGCTTAGGAACAAAAATGGAGTTTGCCTCAAGCTGGACTATTTAACCTTGAGACTAACTTTTGTTTAAGGCTCATGGAGGGGAGTATCTGTTGAGTAGCTCTGCTCAGTTCCAGCAGCTCTTTGTAATGCTTAGGACCATGCTTATCTAATGAACTGTCTTCATTTTAATAGCTATTGCCTTAGGAAACAGAATTATGTGCTGTGATACTGTTCTCCATTTTGTAAACCTGCAAATGAATCTGAAACTTCCTTTGGCTTCAGATAGTAAAAGGTATTTGGTATGACCAGGCTATTGAAATAACTTTGCAAAGTGCGAAATCATTATAATAGTGAAGATTAATCGTATGAAATGAGTAGATGGAAATTTTAAAGCTGGATATGAGAAACTTGGCCAATATACTCCCTGGGGAGCTGAAGGGCATCTCTTCCTGGCATGCTTAAAACTGGAAAAAAAGAAAAAAAAAAAAAAAAAAAGGGGGGGGGGGGGGAAAAACACCCGTTGTCAGTGGGATGGGCTAAATTCTCAAAGGATTATTTTCAGTAACTTACAATTTATATGTGGCTGAACCCTGCATGAACCAGCAGCCTGAGACAAAAATCTCATTATGGCATAAAATATATTTTAAAAAATGCCCTTACCGATTGCCTTTGTTGCAAGACTTTGTTGCAAAGAGGTGATAGTTGAGCTTCATTGAAGCTATATAGTGGTGTGGGCTGAACAGCCTTGACTCTGGGGATGTTTATGTCATTTAGTGTGGGCAATTAACACAATCTTCTGATTTATGATACCTCTGTGTGTGTATCTGGATATCCCTATAAGTGTGTATAATCTCGTGCCCTTACCACCATCCCAAGGCAGAAAGGCTGGCTCAGAGTGCCCCCGTGGCCACAAGGGCACTGCTGGGGCTGAGCTGGGGTGCTGAGGTGCCCTCTCAAAGCAGAGGAGTCGCCTCACGCTCACACTTGGACTCAGGCCATAGCGGTTGGTGCTTTACAGCGCAGTATTTCCAATCCTGTCGCATTAATTTCAGCTTGGTCAGCAGAAGAAAAAAGGTGAGCTAACACTGTTTCATGTTTCTGCTGTCTCATACAGTATTCATAGCATTGTTCATCCTAATTGCTATGGATGTTTTTCCATTGAGTGCTTTTGAGTCCTCCTCAGTCAACTTCACCTGGTACATGTGAGGCAGGGCCTATGAAAGTCGTAATTTTCTAGCGGATTGAACTTGGAACACCCTGCATCTATGAGAAAGGCTCATAGACTCAAGGCCCTTCCTTATTGAAGCCTGAGCCAGATTTTAAAATAAGGGTTCTAAAACTTTTCACTGTGGTCTGAGCTTTCAGGGGATCTTTGCGTTGTGGATGCTTCTATTGCAGTTTTTCTTGTAGTAGTAATTTACAAGGGAATGACTAGGAAAGAACGTAAAGAGACTTCTGCGCGTTTTCATCCTTGTAGCAGACATCCCAATAATTCCTTGGGATCTAGGATTTCCCCAATTTAATTCGTCAGTCCATTACTGCTCTGGATGGTTTAAAAACAAAAAACAAGGAGAACTAATCTGGTATCCCCTGGGGCAACTGCAAATCCCCTGCTACTCTACTCCTTGGAACATTTTGAGAGATATCTTTAGTTTTCATGAAGACTGCTAAGATGAGTATTGAAAAAATTATGCTTATGGTGGCTGTCACTTTGGGGTTTTTATTTTTGTTCTTTTTTTTGTTTAAGCATCTGTTGTATGAGGAAAGACCAAGCGAGCTGGGCCTGTTTAGCCCAGAGAAGACTGAGGGGAGATTTGATCAACATGTACAAGTACCTGAGGGGAGAATGTAGGGAGGATGGGGCCAAACTCTTCTCCGTGGTGGCCAGTGACAGGACAAGGGGTAACGGGTACAAGCTGAAACACAGGCAGTTCCACCTCCATGTGAGGAAGAACTTCTTTGCTGTGAGGGTGCCAGAGCCCTGGAACAGGCTGCCCAGAGAGGCTGTGGAGTCTCCTTCTCTGGAGATCTTCCAAACCCGCCTGGATGCCACCCTGTGCCACGTGCTCTGGGTGTCCCTGCTGGAGCAGGGGGTTGGACTGGGTGATCTTTAGAGGTCCCTTCCAACCTCAGCCATTCTGTGATTCTGTGTGATCTGGTTAGTTCAAAGGACAGACAACTGTATTCTGCTTTTTTCTTCCCTGTCTTGTGTCAGGGTTCACTGGTCACACGTGCAGTAACTGGCCTGGCTCTGCAGAGCAGCCTGAACTTTGTATGCGCTGCCAAAATAGAGTAGAAGCCAAAAGCAGCATTTTGCAGCTCCAAAGGAAACTCATTGGAAGTAGCAATTTCTGTCCTTCCTCAGAAAGCAACAAAGCAAAATGCATTAAAAAAAATTCTTGGCTTTACTTTTTAACTAGCAATTATGATTTATATCATCCACTCTTTTGTTAGTAGTGTTTGTAGTGGTCAGTAGTGTGCGTGTTCTGTTTGGATTCTTTATGTATCCATATAGCACTGTGAGCTCTAACAGAGGTTTATCGTTGCGCTTTATAAGAAAGCTCTTTAAAACAACAATATGGAAAGAAATAGTTGTAGTTGTTTTGGGGAATTTGGGGCAGGTACAGCTCATGGCTGTTTTTGACTAATCTTTGTTGGAAAATGTACTGTAGTGACTGATACATTTTGAAAAGCATTGCAGTTGATGAGGCCTTAACACACATGAAATGCAAATAATAAACAGAAAGCTTGCAATTTACTTTGGAGCTTTTCAATAACTTTTCTATTTCTACCACTTGTTAATGGATGCCATCAACTGGATTGTCCTGTTCACTGCTGATTGTGACCTGTGAAAGGCATAAGCTGCCTTGAGACATTAAAAACAACCCAAACATTTTTTCTAGATTATTATATTTTCTCCACCTACACCATTTGAATTCTCAGATATTAATCTGTTGTTAACAAGTTGTTAAGTTTTGTATTAATTGGTATTAATAGCAATGTGTTGTTATTGGGAGAAATACAGGAACGCAGTCAGGGAATGCAGAGGTGCGACAAGAAAAGCTAATGCGCGTTTGGAATGCAATCTGGCAAGGGATGTTAAAAATAACAAGAAAAACATCTTTAAATATATTAACAGCAAAAGGAATATGAGGGAAAACGTGGGTCTGCTGGTGAATGGGATGGGTACCCTGGTTACATATAACACACAAAAAACAGAGTTGCTGAATGCCTTCTTTGCTTCGGTGTTTACCAAGGGCAGCCCTTTAGAGCCCCAGGCCCCAGGGACAAGAGAAGAAGCCTGGAGAGAGGAAGACTTGCCCTGGGTAGAGGAAGATTGGGTCAGAGACCACCTAAGGAAACTCGGTACCCACAAATCCATGGGCCCTGATGGGATGCACCCCAGAGTGCTGCATGAGCTGGCAGATGTCATAGCTAAGCTGCTCTCCATCATCTTTGAAAGATCCTAGAGAACAGGGGAGGTGCCGGAGGACTGGAAGAAGGCCAATGTCACACCAGTCTTCAAAAAAGGCAAGAAGGAGGACCCAGGCAACTACAGGCCAGTGAGTCTCACCTCCATCCCCAGAAAAGTGATGGAACGGCTCATACTGGCCGTTGTCTCCAGGCAAGTGGAGGACAAGAAGGTGCTCAAGAGTAGTCAGCATGGATTCAGCAAGGGGAAATCTTGCTTGACTAACCTGATAGCCTTCTATGGTGAAATGACCAGCTGGATAGATGAAGGGAGAGCGGTGGATGTCATCTATCTGGACTTCACCAAGGCTTTTGACACCATCCCTCACAACATCCTCCTGGGCAAGCTCCGGAAGTGTGGGATAGATGAGTGCACAGTGAGGTGGATTAGGAACTGGCTGGACGGCAGAGCTCAGAGGGTGGTGATCAGCGGTGCAGAGTCTAGTTGGAGGCCTGTAGCTAGCGGGGTCCCCCAGATGTCAGTCCTTGGTCCAGTCCTGTTCAATTTATTCATCAATGACCTGGATGAAGGCACAGAGTGCTCCCTCAGCAAGTTTGCTGATGATACCAAACTGGGAGGAGTAGCCGATACCCCAGAGGGCTGCGCTGCCATCCAGAGGGACCAGGACAGACTGGACAACTGGGCGGTGAAAAACCTCATGCAATTCAACAAGGCCAAGTGCAAGGTCCTGCACCTGGGGAGGAATAACCCCAGACACCAGTACAGGCTGGGGACTGACCTTCTGGAGAGCAGCTCTGCAGAGAGGGACCTGGGTGTCATGGTGGACGACAAGATGACCATGAGGCAGCAGTGTGCCTTCGTGGCCAAGAAGGCCAATGGGATCCTGGGGTGCATTAAGAAGAGCATTTCCAGCAGGTCGAGGGAGGTGATCCTGCCCCTCTACTCAGCCCTGGTGAGGCCACATCTGGAGTATTGTGTCCAGTTCTGGGCTCCACAGTACAAGAGGGATGTGGAGCTGCTGGAGAGAGTCCAGCACAGGGCCACAAGGATGATCAGGGGCCTGGAACATCTGCCCTATGAGGAGAGGCTGAGGGAGCTGGGCCTGTTCAGCCTGGAGAAGAGAAGGCTGAGAGGGGACCTGAGCAGTGTCTCTAAGTACCTCAAGGGAGGGAGTGCAGAGGATGGGGCGACCTCTTTTCAGTGGTGGCCACTGACAGAACTAGAGGAAAGGGCCACAAACTGAAGCACCAAAAGTTCCACAGGAACTTAAGGAACAATTTCTTCCCAGTGAGGGTGACAGAGCCCTGGAACAGGCTGTCCAGAGAAGTTGTGGAGTCTCCTTCTCTGGAGATCTTCCAAACCCGCAGTCCTGTGCCACGCGCTCTAGGTGACCCTGTGTGTGCAGGGGGGTTGGACTAGATGACCTCTAGAGGTCCCTTCCAACCTTAAGCATTCTATGATTCTATGATTCTCTTGTGCTGTTATTATCTTGAATACAAAGCTCTGTGGTCTGACTTGGATGATTCAGCTTAAACATTTTTCTTATGTTTATTTATCATCTGTTCAGTAAAGTGAAGCTGAGGATGTACATGCATCCTGATGAACTATGATGTTGATACCCAGGAATCAACTTGGGGAGATTTCTACAAGTTTTTTTTTTTTTTTTTTCTCCCTAGGAAAAAACATATACAGTCAAACTACCAGTGGTAGAAAATAGTTTTTCTTTTTTTTCCCCTGCATTCCTGAGTTTCTTTTAAAAGTTGGATCATGTTCTCGCACTCATAACTTTTAGGGTAGTTCCACATTAATTTTGATGGGATTGTACTGATTTAGAGCAGCTGAGAGCCTGACTCACACTTTTATTCTCTTTATCCCAGCAGTATTAGAGTAGTGAACATGTTTTTTGAATAGGTTGCTAATGCTGGAGATTACTGTGTAGCCTGAGGCACATTTCAAATAGAAGAGTTTGTTATTCTCCAGTTCACTGAGATTCTGAGGCTTACCTGCTCTTTTTTCCCTATCAAACTTTATTTTTTGCATTCTATTCTATGCATTGCATTTTTATTAGCTCTGTAATGGATTTTTTTCAGTGTACTGCCAAAATGGAAGTAGGGGAGGAAAGGAACGGAGAGCTGAGACAAGAACAGAGAGATACTTTATGAATCTTTTTCTTAACCCTTGACTTTTTAAAAAGGGCATAATATGGTAGGATTGAATTCCTCTCCTTTTTTTCTTTTTTCTCCTTGCTAATTTATGGAGAGTCTTGCTGGAGAAGAGTCCTTGATTTGTAAAATATTCTTTTCTATGTTCTGTAATGCTTTCACAATACAGTTGTAGAATTGCGTCTTCAAGAACAACATTTTTTATTTAAGCAGGTAACCTGCCTGATTTGAGCAGGTACCCAGGCAAAGTCTGCTCGGGTAAGAGGTTTAAAGATTGATCTCTGCTATAGGAAGCAAAAGAAGTTACCCTGAGACAGGGGAAGATTTGGTAATAGAAACTAGAGAGAGGGAAGGTAATTTTTTAATAATGAAAGAAATGTATAAAAATCCCTGTTGAATAATTCTAATTTCACATTTCTGTTAAAAAAATCTACTTGTCAAAGCTTAGGAAAAGAACACTAAAGCTGGAGACCAAGTTGGAGAGCTATTGTTGATAGTGACATACAGTTAATATCCTTAATTTTCTAGGCACAATAAGTATTCCCAAACTGATTAAGTGACATGACGATGTGCGAAGCAGCGAAATATTTATTCTTGGCTCATCAGCTCTAAGTCGCATTAATTTCTGGGTATTGCAGTCATTAACAGACTCGCTGGCATTTTCTCCTCCCGTCCTTTCCTCTCGGCTTGGGGAGACGGGGTCAGAACTATCCGTCAGGAAAGTGGCTTCGCGCTTCCCTCCCTTGGGAAGCAAGTTGGCTACTCAGCCTCTTTGAGCTGCCAAAGATACGTCTTAAAAGTCAGACCTCAGATGTTAGAAAAGACCCGTGTTTCTCTTAATTCCCTTCTCTACCAAATACATGAATATGCCTTATTTTGACCATGTATATATTTATTTTTTTCATGCAGTTATTTCTTGCTCCTGAGAATAAAATCTTACCGGGAAAATGCTGCTGCATCCTTGCATAGTGTATGATGAAGTCTGTCCTATAATGTGTGCAGTTCCCTAGACTGGTTTTGCTCTGAAATATTCACTGCTAATCAACATATTGAGGAACTGCTGTTTAAAAAAAAAAAAAAACTCTAATTAACCTTCTTTCCTGTACACTGAGGATATTTTTATTGAAGTGGAGAAATGGATTTTTTTTTTTTTAAAAAAACCAGTAATTAAGATTCAAAATGCTTTTTAAAATTCATCTTACCAGTGTTAGGCAGCATCCTTTTTTCTTGCTTGCTGTCACAGAGGGCTACTTCTAAAAGAACATTTTTAATTGCATTACAAAGTGGGGTATGAAAATGAGACAGCAATATAGCAATTATTAATGAGGGAGGTGGTTAAAATATTGAGCCACCTGAAACCATCCATCCAGTTTTAATTACTGGATAGTTAAATAAATAAATAGTTTTAATTATTGAGACCAGAACTGCCGATTTGACCTGTCTATGAATTTTATTTAGTTATTGTCCAGTCTGACCCGTTAATTTTACACCCCTGCTTCCCCATTAGGGACCGAACTTTGATCTCTGCCTTCATGTCTGCTTCTGCTCATGGGTGCCTGGTAATCCTTTTCTTTGCATTGATGTATTTAAACTTAGTTCTTAAAAACTCGGAGAGGAAGGTAGCATTTTGCAATAGGAATGCATTGACTCCTGTAATTTGTGAGAATGGAGGAGAAATGAGACTTTCACTCCCAGCTGATCACCTGTGAGCTACAGAACTGTGTACGATCTACTATATTCAGGTGTCACTTGTGTCCTCGGTGACGTTACTGGAACCAGAGAAGTAAGAAGTGCCCTGTTGCATGTTGCCTTCTGCTGTTTGAAGCACAGCTGAGCGAATGACTAAATATGGTAAAAATATGCTACAATTGGTACAATACACATATAATAATCTGATATACATCTGCTTTCTTGAGTCTGGTTTTAAGTTGCTGCTTAAGCCCTAAAATGCAAAAATTTAACAACGTTATTATCAGTTATTTTTCCTACAATATCTGCAGAGTATTGAAGTACCTGAATATAAGGAATGGCCAGAGTGAGATTCACTGACATTCATTGATTGTTAAGAGTGTAATTGGAAAAGGGCTCGGGGGACAGTTTTTAGAAATTCAAAAGTGCTTCTTCTCTAGATGCAGTGAAAGACCCACTAAATGAGAATTTTAGCCTGCAGAAGATTAATAAAAGAAGCACTTGTAGTTAGATAAAGCATTCCATGTCAGCAGTTAACAAAAATATATTGCTGAAACCATCTGTCTTAGTTAATTTATGTTGGAATATGTTTTGTCTAGGGCATGAATTTTTATACAGATGAAGCTGCCAGCATATAAATCCAGGATCACTATTAATGTATAGTGTAAATGATCTGAACGGTATCTGCTCTTTAAGCACTGCTTAAAAGCAATCTGTCTATATGGTTAGGAACAATCCTCCTTAGACTTTTATGTACATCAGAAGCAAGGCAAAGTGATTCATTCTTCTTAATTTGTCTCTTTGCCATTTTAGGTTTTTAAGGTAGCTTGGGCAAATAAGTGTGGTGTTTTTTATTTTTTTTTCTGCTGCTTCTTTTTAAAAGATGCTTGGAATGTGATGCTGGGACCTTTTTTAACCTTGATGTTTGTGTCTTCAGTCAAAGTGACTTCCCAAACCATGAGAAGTGCTGCTGTGCTTATGCAGATGACAGATTTCCTCAAAGCTCTTCTGATTCCTGGCTAGAAAAACTTTAAAGTTTGCATTTTCCTAAAGATGATGTGTTTCAGTATGTGGCCGTTAGAATACAAATACACTTTTCTATGTATTTCATGTAATTGTTTGTATCAGAAGTAAAAACTTTATAGCTAATTCATCTTCTCCAAAGCAGGAAAGTACTTAAATAATAATTTACCGCATTGATATATAATTGATTTTGCTAAGTCTCTCTTTTTTTTTTTTTCCCCCTTTGCTAATGAGTAATACTCCACACCCTTTGGGCAGGGACCATATTTTTACAGAGTTGTGCTCTGCCTATTGGCAGCACCATCAACAGTATCCGCAAAAAGTTGAAACTAAAATCTAGTTATAAACTCACATATGAGCCAATCCTTTGCCAGTACTAACATTTTTTTCTGCGACATATTTGCTGATAATTATTGTGTACCATATCACGTTGGCTTATCCTGTATGTTAATTAATTGGCTTTGGCTTGCTTATGAATTTTAACAAAACTTCTGAAAGCTGCTTTATAATCTGCTGTAGTTGCCACCCCCATACTGTGCAAAGGTTATTTGGTGAAATTGAAAGCAAATGATTACAGGAGCAGAGCCTCAATTATTTTGATGGATGCACAGTCCAAATTGTGAGTATATAGATAAAATATACAAGGGAAAGAAGAAGGAAATGATCAGTGGAATTTTATCTTGGGAAAATCCATTATTTAGTTTAAAAGACAATTTTATTATTTGCTCCTTAATATTTTCAAAAAAAACCTTTTCCGTCATCATTAGTATCGTTAATTTTGAAAAGGACCCTGTTGCCTTTGATTTCCATTTAGAGGTTGGAAGATGAAAGCAAGAGTTCATAATCAGAAGTCTTCTGAAAATTAATTTTTTGGGGACTAAAAGATCTGAATTTGTCATTGAGTACTTAGATTTGAGCTTTAAAAAGTAGAATAAATTAATCATAGGTCTTAGGGAAGGCATGAAATTGGAATATTGTTTTACTTGTGGTTAATTAGATTCAGTTACTTCAGAAGACAGTTTGCTTTGTGGTGCATTTTGTGACAGTAATTTAATGCAAACATAAAGATAATCATTTTAAGTAACAAATGTTACATCCCCTGTGAATTATTGAATTGGTTTTATTTATCTTCCCTCCTGTAAGATAACGATATGGTTGGTAGCTAACTTTTAAATAGAGATCAGTGACTACATTGGATGGAAAGAGGAAACAAAAGCTGCCCAGAAATGCTCTAGATACGTACAAAATAGGGTAATATTCTGCTGCAAAGCATCATTGCATCTATGCACGCTCTCACTTTTTCACTTCGACAGTTTTATCTGCCTTGTATCCCTGGCTGAAAGGGACACAGAGCTGCAGGAACATCCAGTCCGTATGTTTATTCTTGTGGATAGTTCTCCAGGATAAGGCACTAATTCCTTGGCTACAGTCACTTTTGGCAAATTACCCCATAGCCTAGTAACCATTCATTCTAGGGAACATGTATTCTTTGCTGCCACATTGGAGTTTTGGAAGGCTCTTACAATTTGAGTTACATGCTGTGCTGCTTAATAATTTCTTTTGTATGCTGACGCTTTTCTTCAAATATCTGCCTGCTGAATTCTTTCCATTCTGTCTTATCTAACCTGCCCGTAGTTGCTTTTCATAAACTTACTTTTGGTTACTTCGCTTCTGATTTCTGCACTTTACTGATGTTTTTTGTAGATGTTTTGCTCACATATTCCATGCTCGTGGAAGTTTCAAAAAGCTACGAGTGACTGGATTTTTAAAAAACTCTTAACCATGGAAGTAATTGCTTCTGTTATTTTGTATACTTTGTCAAGTAACTAGATCATGATGTAATATGTGTGGAAAAGAACAAAAATAAAGGTGTAAATATACCTCTAAACTTTTTAAAGCTGTTATTCCTTACAAATATGTTTTCTAGCAGTAACAAATATACTTTCATCTTGTATTTTTTTTTTAAATCATGTGTCATAATTGAAAAAGTGCATGTGCAGCATCTGCATGTACTTCTTAGTGGTCGGGTAAATGACAGTGTGAAGATATGTTCTGCAGGAAACATGTGAATGTGATATGAAATATGTGATATGAAACGTGATTCCAAAGTACTTTTCAGTTAACAAGTACTTATATCGATACAAAATGATGCTCGTTTGCTTAGTGGTAAGTTGAGGACAGGATGAGAAGATAGTTAAAAAAATAGTTTGAGAAACTTCTTTGTTTAGGGGCTGCATTGTAGGTTTTTAAGAGCACCCAAGTATTTCAGTGAGTTGATCGAGTTCCACACAATTAGTTACTCCTGGGATATTCATCAGGAAAAGATCCCCCCAGTTCTGCAGAGCTCACTGGTTACTTCTCATGACCTCGTCTTTAAGGAAGTGATACGGTTTGGAGTAGAAGTTATGAGAATAAAAAAACAGCTTGCAAAGAAATGAGAGTGTAATCATAAATCTTAGTTGCCATTAATTTTGTAGGTTTTTGTTTATTTGTAGGTTTTTAGTTTATTAAGGTCAGTTTTTGCCTCCCTTACCCCGCTTTTTTTCCTACTAGCAATGAATAACTCTTGACAGAACAGTCAGAATTTGTGCTATTTAGAAATGTGAAGAATTGAACTGACCTTCTGGATTTTGCAGTTGTAGAGCTTATAAACATACCAGGACTGATGTTTACACTAAACATCTTTCCAGTTTGGTAGTTCTGTACTTAAATCCTCAGAACTGAAGCTGATAGAGGAGCCCTTACATTTCTTAAACACATTTGAGCCAAACTGGAAGCAGGAAAATATTCCAGTGGAACCAGCAGGAAACTTGCTCTTCGCTCCAGTGTGAATGTGAGAAAAGAATAACTGTGATGAGTGACTAATGCGAGGAAGCCTTTCCTTGGGTTTGTAGTGAACAAATACATCAAAGTGCTGTTTAAGGAAAACTGTTTTAAACAGCAGAAGCAGGTGGGTGACTAAGCTTGTTCAATCTGAGGCTCTTCCCAGTTTATTTAGATTACAATATATGGCTTCATGTAATAATGGTCAAAACCATTTAAAATGCATTTATTTTAATGCATTTAATGCACATTTTTAATGTTCCTAAGTGTCAGTTATTTATGCATTAAGACTTTTAACACTTATCTTGAAAAACGTGTCAAAGCCAGTATTAGTCATAGTGGGTTTAGAGATGAAAAAAATCTATCCATCATTTATAATTAATTAAAAATATACATTCTCAATAAAACCCATGTTCTTCAAAGCAAAATCCTGGTTTCTTTGAACTAACAGGCTGCTTTTGCTTTGCATTAAATCCTCCCAGGAAGGTGGTAATATCCCAGGTTGAAAACGGGAAGAAGTTTTTGACCAGGCTGTGGAGGGATGTTGAGTCGGCTGCTGGGAGTTGCCTTCAGCTCCGTCTAGCCTGGGCTTTGGTCGCATACCAGCTCTAATGAGCCTTAATTCCTGCCCAGTTATCAGGTGGATTTGTCAAGTTTGGATCTTTTATAATTGTGGGCAAAGGAATGCTGAGATTGCACTGCTGTTAAGTGAGACCTTATTTACATGAGTGCGGTTGTCCATGGTTAAAGGCTCTGACTCCCTTTTTTTTTGTGTATCAGGTGTTGAATGGCTCCAAGCTAATTGCATTAATCAGGTCTACTCTTCCTCTCACTGTCCCCTGCTTGAATATTACTGGAGCTATTAAAGCAGTTGCCTTATGGCAGGATGTTGCTGTATAATGTTAATACTGCTTCACATTATTGCTTGGTGGGGTACACAGACAACAATATTGAAAAATACAGGTTTAAATTGACTAGGAAAGAAGGGAAGGATTCCACATCACAAAGATAATGAAGGTGTGAATTAAGCCGGTTAGGCTGAAGGAGGAGAGGAAGAAGTTGGCACGATAAAGAAAAAAAATAGCAGGCATAATAAAAGCAAATGGAGTAATGGGTATTAGCTATTTTCATGCCTGATCTTGTCTGATCTTTTTCTTTTAAAGTGTGATAGTGCTTCTGAGTATAAAGCCAATTCAGTAAATGGAAAAGTATGTATTGAAAATACTGTTACGGATTTGGAGGGTTTATTTTGCCCACTGTGCCTTTGCTTTGCCCCTGGTCAAATAGACCTGAATGTCATGTGTGTTTTTTTTTTTTTTTTTTTTTTTTTTTTTTTTTTTGCTATTTCTATTTATTTTTCTTTCTTTCCCCTCTCCGAGCTCCCAGCCTCCTGCTTTATATTTTTTCATTTTTCAAGTAAGCTTAATTTCTACATGAAGTTACATAACCTGAAAGCAGGCCCTGTGTATATTAATTTAGCTATATGGGAATCATGCACAATTCCATGTTTTTCTTTTTTCCTTTTTTTTTAGTCATTCAGAGCTTCGGGTGTCAATGACTGGAGTAAGTTTTTTTTCTAGCAGGTTAAACTCAGACCTTGGTCAAGTTTTGGAGGGTTTTGACCTTGCTTTTTCAGGAAAACTTTGAGATACTTTGAAAATATTTCCAGAGGATCGTGTCTGTTCCAGGGCTGCTGAAAACAGAGGGCTCTGCTTTTGAAACTAGTTTTTAGGATGTTTTGGTGCATTTCCTTGTTACCTGTATTTGTTATTATAACAAGACTCATCAGGAATGACCACACATACCCAAAAGAAAGATTTAATGAGAATCTAAAGCAGTTACTTTATTTTTGTGACTTATTTATCAGATCTGTAGAGTGTAAAGGGAGCCTTGCTGCTCACAGGGAGCTGCTCGGGCTTCAGGAGCTGCAGGTGCTGCCCACCGAGGAAGGGGCCCCCATTCTGGCACTAAACAAACATTTTAAAGTGCTGCTCTTCATGCTTTATAACAACCTCCCTATTTATAGTTAGATGAAAAAAACTTAAAATTTTGAATTTGGACTAAATACCTACTTAAAACAATTTTCCTTTTTTTTTTTTTTTTTTTCTTTCAGACTACTTCCTTTCTGTTAATCAGAATTTTTCTAAGACTTTGAGAAAATGTAATTTTACTATCCCAAGCCCAGCAGTGTCTCCTGTGGCTTTGCCTGGACACAGTAGTAGAAAAAGAAAAATCTTTTTTAGGGATATTTCAGCCAGCAGGAGCATGGGCTAGTAAGCAAAATTGATATTGATGTTAAAACTACACCTAGGGGCATAAGTATGTTCAAAAATAGCTGGATTTAGAAAGCAAATCTGCATTAAAAATACTTGGGTATGATTTTTTCCTTCATTGGAAAGGCTTTTCTTTCTTTACTGTGCTGCCAAGATATCACTTCGGCTTCAGGAATGCGGCATGGTGTGCTTTTAAGGAAAAAGTAATTTTTCGAATAATACATTTTATTTGAAGCAGTGAAAGCTGTTTTGATTTTGGTTTCTTATCTACTTCTATTTCCTTACGTAATGTCATGAGTGTTACTGTGTTTTACTCAGGAAAGCTTCTCATAATTCTTGCCTTCTGCTTAGTTGCTGGTGAATTCCTGCTGTAAATTAATCCTGAGTTTTGTGCCGCGATGAACCAGGACTGATGTGACCTTTGTCTTTGTTTCCAGCCCAGAGGAACTTCCTGTTCACGATGTGGCAATAGAAAAGGTAAGTCCGGCGTCGCCCAGCTCTTCAAAGAGGAACTTACAGGTTTATCACCCTTTTCTTAAATATAAATGGCTACAAAGTTAGGAGCTGAAGTGTTTTATTGGTTTGCATTTCCAAAGAGCTCTGTTCCTGTGTCCCATAAGGATGTGGCCGTTGAGGCCATGCTTAACCAGCTGCCACGTCCCATGGGGTCACGTAATACCTGTCCCTAGGGCAAAGGAAAAGCTCTTTTTTCTTCTCTTGCGTTGGTTCAGGTGCATTTCCTCATACCTGACCTGAAATTGTTGCATCCTGATGTTTTCCATCCCACTTGATCACATTCTGAGTGTACATCTAATTTCATTTCCTTCGAAAGGACGCAGCAGGGTGTTGAGCCCATGGGCATCACCGTCAGACAGCCTGCAATTATTGTACTCTTACGTGTTTTAAAGCTCTGATTCACAGTAGCTGTGTAGCTTAGCCTTAAATTATTGGGTGAAAGTACTGCCTTACTCCACCATCCTGTATTTGATTCATACTGTCTCAGACAAAATGTCAACCCAGGAACAGTATTTACTGAATCAGTGCTAAATTGGAAATGTAGTTTCTTTGGATAATCATGCAGAAATGCTCCTGGGTTAGACTCCTGATCACATCCTGACCTCTGCTGGTCTGAGCCTCAAATCCGCTTTTTAGCAGCAGTCTTTGGATCTTTGCAATTTGCACTGTACTGTTCCTAGGGTAATTAATGTGCTGTGTTATTGGGGACTGACACTAAAAGCTTTCTGTGCAGTATGTTTTCAAATCACTTATTTGATCGGACTGTTCTTCCTTGCTTTCTTTATTACCTGTGATTTAGAAAAATACATCTATTTGTAAGTGGTATTTTGATGTAGTTTGTAGCTTATGTAAAGAGTTGTCCATACTTGTGAATTTCGAATCCCTGCTCATTCATATACATTCTAGTGTAGAATTAAACTGGGTTTCCTTTGTAAGGTATCTGCATCCATAATGCTTTCAGGATGAGAATTATTACTGTGAACGCAGGGTAATTTTCAGGCTTCATTACATTGCCGGGCACGTGACTACTTAATAAAGCAAATAATAAATAAATAATAAAATAAATAATTGCCCTATGTTATGGACTAGTCAACCTTCAGATAAATTGTGCAGCCCTTCCTAGGGAGGAAGGGTCATCCAGAAAAAAAAAGGTGGATGGGGAACTGGGAAAAGCTGGGAGTCTGTATCTCAATCTGGTTTTGAAATGCTGCAGAAAGTTCTTTACATCACTTTTATTTTTGTTGTTGATTAATTTGATTATTAATTCTTCAGGAAAGGCACTTCGTGTTTTATAACTCTCAGCGAGTTTTGATTTTCGAGGCTTCTGCTAAAGCGTTGCTGTAAACCCCAGCTCTGGCACCCTTTTTCCCCAACTAAACTTCATGCTTTTGGCTCTCAACAGTGTATTATTTATTGACTACTAAGAAAACTTCCCTGCTCCAGTTAGGGATGCTGTTATTTTCAGTGGGTGAAATGTTTCAAAGTGTAAAACATGCTCAAAGACAGATAAATGGATTTTTTTTCTTTTTGTTTTTCTGAGACGGCTACATGGGACTTGCCTAAAAGAGGCATCTGCAAAGAGCATCCGTCTACTGTGCAATAAGCTGCCTCAGATCCGTGCGTGTTTTCACTGCTGCACCTGTTAGACATGAAAGTGAACATAATTCAGACAAAAAAAATAGCTAAAACTTTTTCAACAACCGAACACAGAAATAATTGCTATTTTGACTACAGTCGGATCACTTGAGAACTGGGATAAACTGACATGGGAGACATAAAAGCGTGAACAAACTTGCATTGAAGAGAGCTGCTGACTCAAAAGACTGAAAATCTTGAAAGCAGATCAAAGATACAAACAAAAAGACTGTGGGAGCTGATGGGTTTTTATTTTTCTTGTCAATTATCTGAACAACCTGTTGAGGGCAGAGACCTTTCCTGACTTGACAGCGATGTTATTCCTGCAGTTTAAACTGTGGCTAAAACACATCTGAGATGTTAAAAAATCTGAAAGGTTTGGAAAGGTCTGAGATAGAGAAGAATCAGAAGTGTGTAATTTAGGAAACTTTTTTTTTTTTTTTTTTTTTAAACATTTCCCTTCTAAATGATCCCTTAAGTGCTTTGAAAATAAAAAGGATGCAAGTGGTTAAGAAATCAACAAGCGCAGCATGGAACCTGAACAAGAATATGAAGATCTAATTGCAACATGAAGATCTAATTGCAACATGAAGAGTAAAGCTGAGAAAGCAAAAGTGCTTTTCTCCCCATAACTTCTGTGTACTTCCATCAGGTTTAGGTCAGTTGGATGGAAACACAAATAACTTTAAAAATAGGTTGTTTCCAGGGCAGTTCATGGACAGAATCTTGGTTGAAGTGGACCTGAATGGTCATTAAATTGTATTTCTGCTTTGCACGGCTTTGATCTGCTGGACTGAGGAAATTCTTTGCCTGTTTTATTCCATCGATAGCCCATAGATATTTCATTGAATTATAACAAGAGTTTCTAGCTTTTAATGTCTAGAATTAGAACCTACTTCCATTTTTATCGCTGCAGTGTAACTCTGTATGCACTTATGAGTGTGCTTTATTTAAAACTTGTGGGTAGTTTACCTCAACATATGTTAGTTTGCTCTATCAATGCCTTAAATCTGCTCATTCGTTTTTGTTAAAGCATTTTGTGCCCAACATAAGCACAGGTTTTTATTATTAATTGGAAAGAAGCGAATTGCGTTCAGGGCAAGTCGAGGTAGGGAAAGTCATCGCTTCAATGTGGACTTTTAAAGATTGCAGTAGAAAAGCTTTGCCTGAATGTTTACTTAATAAAAAAAAAAAAAGGGGCAAGGCCTTTCTGTACTTGCCAAAAATGTGTAGGGAAGAAGCTACTATAATTCTTACACTAAAAGCCTCCTAAAAACCAGTATGGCAAAAAAAAAAAAAAAAAAAAAAAAAAAAGTAAATGAAAAAGCCCTGATTGTCAGCACTATACGAAGAATTGTTATAAATAAGAGCAGTTCAACTTAAATGGTGTTACTTTGTTGCTTTTTTTTAGACTGAGTGAACCAGAAACTGAAGATACTGTTATATTTTTTTCTCAATTCTTAAAATGCCTAAAATAAATCATGTTAAATGTATTCTACTTGAAAAGACTAAAAATTGTGATTTCATTTCAGCAAAAGCACCTTGAAATCGAAAGAACTACAAAATGGCTAAAGATGCTCAAAAGCTGGGAAAAATACAAGAATAGCGAAAAGGTAAAATTATGCCTGTTTTTTCTTTTTTTCACTAACTGTCAGTACTGAATGAATGTAAAACCTTAATTCAAGTTGTACTGTTTTCTCTTTATGTAATCAGAAGTATACCTGGGGGAAAAGAAAAGACTTTTTTCAGTTTTTTCACAATGCAGTAATTAACATATGCCTCAATATATACTACATATATATCGATACATATATATAAACCTGAGGTTCAAACATTAATTTTTAAGCAGGTTCAGTAGGATATTTGAACTGCTGTCTGTTTACTGCATTGCACCTGCATGGTGGATTTGGGACCACACTGCATGCCGTGTTCACATCTGCAGAATAAATAGTGGTGCTGATGAAGTCTTGTCTTTCATGTACTGAGCCAAGCAAAATTGTTTTTGATTCCTATTTTGAGAAGGAGAGGAGAGTGAAGAGAAGGAAAAATGCTTTCCTCAACGAGAAAAGAGAGGACACCTTTAAGTGAGAATACCTGCCTTCTTCAGGAATCGTAAATCCCTTTTCAGGGTTATGAATTTTAACTTTACTTTTCATTTGTATGCTGGATATTGTAGTAATTCATATTTAAATTTAAAGTTACTCTTTTGAGGCACAGCTGGTGTCTTACTAAGATCCCTGAGTTCTTTATTATGATTCTCATCCGTGGGTTTATATTTTATTTTATTTTTTTTACTTTTTTTTTGGTCCCCAGGTTTACGGAACCGCCTGGGAGAGCTTTCAGCCATGGTTCAGTGAAAACTACCTTAAATAACTCTCCAAGGAAACTGATTAGTCATAAAATGGGGCATGTAGTTTGATGTTTAAATTATCTGTGCTGGCAGGCACGATGTTTTGGGATACTTGAAGATATGCAGTTGATTTGTTAAAAGGAAAAGTTGCAATGAGTCAGTTTTCAACTAGTAAGAATGGGAAGCCCTTTCTGGCTGATATTTTTTCCTTCCTCTTCTCCTTGGAATAGTTCCGTTATTTTGTGAATAATATGCCATGCAGCATTCATACTCTTTGGAGGCATGAAATTTTTGATGATATGAATGGGATCTCCTTTTGAATAAGATGCTTCATCTTGATGGGCTGCCTTTTTCAGCAAGGAAGGACTGTTTAACTCTATTTATCCCTGAAACATTTCGGCAGCTGTTCAAAAGTACCTTAGAGTACTATGGCATTTCTTGATTAGAAAAGAGGAATAAAAGGATTTTTACTTTGTAAAGTTACACCTAGATTTTAAGTAGATGGATCACTGACATATAGGTTTTACACCTTATAAAATTCATCTTCTACAATTACTCACATCCCATCATTTGCTGTTTTTTATTTTAAGCAGGATAATACAAAAAGTTCTGTAACTAAAGATGCCAACAGCATCTTTAAGTGTTTGCTTGTTTTAAAGGGCAGGTAGGGTTTTTCATGTAAGTAGTTTATTTGCTGGCAATGTAGTCTTGATCATCTTAAACCGATGATGAATATAGTAAAGAATTTTGGTTGGGGAAAGATTTGATAGAGAGATTAGTTTTCCCACGCTGACTTTGGATGAGGTTTTCATAACTGTTCCTGTTTGGACTCTTCAGTGCTTAATGCATGGGGTGTGACATTCCCAAATTCCAGTGATAGGGCTTAAATCCTGCTTTTTTTTTCCCCCAGGGGTTTTTGTTGCTACTCTCTGGTGGTGCTGGGCCCCTTTGGTTGGGTGACACACATTATGCATCTCGGGTCACTGCCTCAGTGACCAGTGTGTGGAGCCAACTTACCCCTCGTTGCTCTTCTGTTTCAGGGAATTATTCCCTGCAAAGTGGAAAGGCTTCCACGGGACAGAGAGAGACCAGAATACTACTTAGCTTGCTAGGCAGGGTGTTTTGCTGAGACATAAGAGATGCTACAGCTCAAGTAGAGAGAGAATTTTGCTCATCATCTCCCATGCTTGTGGCACCTGTATCCTGCCTTTGCTTTTTAGATTTTTAACTTTGTCTTGTACTTTGCTCTGTTTAAAAATGTCCAAAACGGTGGTTGATGTTTCTCTAGGTATCCATTTATTACCCCATTTTTTTCTTACCGTCCTACTTTCTATCCTGTCTGCTTTTGTGAAAGTAGAAGTTAAAGGTCATCACACTTCTGGCCTTGTTTCTCGTTGTGGTGATGGGCTGATTTGAAGATCACTCATCTTCCCAAACCTAAGGGATGATCAGACAGCTGTGTAACATCTACTTAGTTGCTAAGAGCATTATCACATGTGACCTTTCAGGTAACACGGTGGCTCTGCGTTGTTCAAAGAGCAAAGGTCTCCCTCCCTACTCACCAGTCCCATCAGTCCATTTTACACTGACTTAAACCGAATCATCCTCAGTCCACCAGGCACGCAGGAGGTATTGCAGATCAGCTGAGCAGAAAGAGCTTCAGTTAATGCAACAAATCATAGACTGGACTATAAATAGTGGCAGAAATAATTCAGCATGTTCCTAAACAGCATGGACTTTGCTGGGGGCTAGGAAAAATCTTTACTGGTTGTTGAGCTCTGTTAGAGCACTCAGACTTTAAAAACCAAGGGTGTTTTCCCTATTCTTTCTTGCGTCTTTATGTGGTAAGTGAAGCAGAACATGGAGTAAAGCATCAGCCTGTTCCTCCTCCCAGTGGAGGAGACAGTATTTTTTTCACTGCTGTTTGTGATGAGCCTGGTGCTGTTGCTTAGGGTTGTACAAACCTCAAAAATAAAGAATTTTTTTTTTATCTCAGAAATGCAGGTGGGGAGGAGGAGAGGAAAGGACCCAAGGATGGAGCAAGTACAAATGGACATATTACATTCCCACTAGAGTATTTCCACCAAAGTATTTCTGTCCTCCACTGTCTTCCTTCATCAGTCTGTAACTGAAGCTGCCCGAATGGAGAGGGGAAGGGAGGAGGAGAAGCGCTGGGGGCGCCTGGCGGGGCTCAGCTTGGGGCCTGCACACAGAGCCCTCACGGGGAGCCCTTGTCACCTGCCCCAGCTCTTCTGAAGGCCTGTGGCGAACAGCTCTGGTTTTGCACGTGCTCTTTCTCATATGCAATCCACAGAAGCTAAGAAACCCTAAAGACAGCAGCGTTTATAGATGTTCTTTCTTTTCCTTATGAATATACTTTCCTATAGGACTTCAGGTTTTAAATCTTATGCTTCTCATCACTGACATTTTTCTTTGAGGTGGCCTGCTTCTGCTTGTGTGCAGTTCTTGATATCAAAGAATGCTTTGCTTTCAAGAAAACCAGTTGCACATCTGGAAGTAGCAGGAATGGTAGTGCCCACTCCTCAGACTAGGGCTATGTGATAGTGGCCTTGTGTTTTGACCGTGAACCAGCTGGACTTGAGAGATTGCAGGAGGGGAGGTCATAAAGTTGGGCTTTGTGGACCTTGTTATTTGAGAAGATGACTAGTATTTATTTGGAATATTCCCAATCTGAGTGTTTTTGTTTCCTTTGTAAGCTTTTTTTTTAAAATTAATTCCATATAGAGTCTTGTTTCATTACTGGGTGGTCCGATTTGCAAATCCAATATCTTCTCGAGTGAGTAGCTCCTTTTGAATTTGCAGAAGAGCACATCTACATGTGGTATCTTTGTCATCATTTGTGATAGTCTGTGCTATGAAATACTTTGTTCTCAGGCTGCATTGATCTCCTACATAGATAGCAGACAATGAAAGCCCTGAATCTGGTGTTCTGATCACTCTAGCCAGGCCCTTGATACTTCTAATGACTCAAATTGTTATTGAGGATGCACTATTGCTATACTGTGGGTCTGAACAATATAGTTTAATGCCATGGGAGACTTAAAATCGATTAGGACCTCTCTCTCTAGTAAGTTTTCTAAACCTTACTTTCTAGCCAAGGTTTAAAAAACTTTGGAAATTTGGCTCATGTTCATTCCAGGACACATGATCAACACGATCTCTTTGCAGAATGACACTCCTGTAGCTGCTGTTCATGACTTTCAAATGACAGAATTATCCTCTCTTGCAACCTTTATCAATGTTGGGTTGAAAGAGTGATGTTCCCTGTATGAGCTGAAGTCTGGATGTACATCTAGGGAAGCTTTCTCCTTGGACAGGAGGAAACTATCCATATATAACTGTATACATATTAAAACTGCTGAAGCTTTTTAGTGCCCAGGTCATCTTAAAGGTCAGTATTAAAGGCAGCAAAGTTTTCTTAGACAGGTACCTTGAAATTGTCTTTCTGTGGTTAAACAGTGACAGCCTCTGGGTTTGCTATAGCATCTTATGAGTTAAGAATTTTAGCTTGAAAGAGGACAGAAAAATACCATATTTCTTCTGCAGGCTTTATTTGTATGCTGCTGTACATTGTGTTCCCATTAAAGAGCTCTCAAAATACTTGGGAAAAGATCACATATTCTAAAATCC
Organism: Tinamus guttatus; assembly: GCF_059628265.1. Lineage (NCBI taxonomy): Eukaryota > Metazoa > Chordata > Aves > Tinamiformes > Tinamidae > Tinamus > Tinamus guttatus. The sequence continues at coordinate 783,420 of NW_028288779.1, forward strand.
AGACGTTATGCTTTGAAGATATCCTAAACAGCATGAGGTTTACCAACACAGTTACAGAGTGTTCATTAATCTTCCAAACCTGGCAAACGGGTCTATCTAATGATGTTTCTGTGCCATCATTAAAATAATGGTAAAAACAGAGCTTCAGAAAGAACTCAAAGAAAAAAACCTCTGCTTTTGCCTTTGCTAGTCATGTCTTGAGATTTTCTTTTTTTCTATTTTTTTTTTTCATTTTTAAAGTTTCTGTGGTTGGTTGACCTGAGGTTTTGCTTGCTTTGAATCGCTCCTGGTCCTTTAAAGCCAAGATTAAGACAACTGGTCCTTTTTTCTTTGATTGGATGGTCTGTGTGCTCCTAGATGCTGGAGCATAGAGATGCGAATTGGAGAGGAACCCAGGAAGGCAACTGCTTTGCTCCTGATATGTGTTTGTTTATCTTTTCAAGTAAGCCCTATGAGAAGCAAAGCAGCGAGTGGAGCACAAGAGCAGTGTCAGAGGCAGCACTCACGTGTATAGATAGATGCAGATACAGATAGGTATGGATACGGCTCCTCCCTCCAGTGTCCCCGGTCGTCCCCTTCTGACCTATTTCTAATACCGCATTTGCCTATCGGGGTACATGGGGAATTACGAATGGGGAATTTCATTTTCTATTTCACAGCAAAAAAGTTACATATAGTGGTGTAAGGTTATTCACAGCTATGATTTTTTTTACGAATTGTTTTAATACAAATATGTCCTAATGTGCACCTATGAAAATACTCGATTGTTAATTTATATGCTCTGAAATATTTGCCTGGGACGTGGCATTTCTGGTGATCTGTGTACGTGCACTTCAGTGTTGCAGTTTACAAGAATTGAACCTTGCTGCTGTTGCTGTTAAGCTCCAAAGCTTTGTGTGATGCTGCCTGGTGCCTTTTAGTATCCCCATGTATCGTTCAGGATTGTACTGAGCTCTCTGTGGCTTCTTCTGGAAATTTGTGCTGCCATGAATTTTTTTTTTTTTTTATGTGAAATATCAAATACAAAGCCTTCTTTCCTCTATTTGTAGAGCAAATGTTAAACAGTGGAGATGATACAATTTTGATAGGCCATCCTGCTTGTACAACTTCTGTAATTGCCTTTTCCTCCATAGGTCACAGTTTCTTTAGTTCAGCTTGTACCGCAATTATCTTTTCTTTTTACAGTTTCACAGGAGAATTTACAAAGGCATCCCGCTGCAGTTCAGAGGGCAAGTCTGGTCCTTGCTGCTTGATGTTCCTAAAATGAAAGAAGAAACAAAAGACCTTTATAATGTGAGTTTGCAGAATTTCCATTTAATATTAAAATTAACAATTTCAAATGCTAAGACTATAGGTGTTATTAAGCTTTTGTTATTACATGGCATGGAAGAAGGATTAGAAAATACATTTAACCCAACTGTTTGTTTTTAGCTAGGGGAAAAAAAAAGGAAAAAAAGGACAATGTCTTTGGAAAGTACTTTGCCAGGTTATTTTTTCATTCTATAATTAATTAAATTTCATCTTTCTTTTCCATTTCTTCTACCACTCTAAAATCATTGCTAAAATCCTCTGAAAAGCGAAGCAGAACAAAACAAGGCAAAACTCCTCTCCCAGCAAGGAGACAGAAACCTCTGAAACTACAGCTGTTCTTGGAGAAATTTCTACTAAGGAAGCACCATATTAGCTGAAAACCAGTAGTATTTTTAAGGGGATTGATGCCTTGTTGATCTTGCAGAACCTTAAATGGCCCTGCTGGCACAGGCTGACTATCTTTCTGGCATCTCATCCCTAAAAACAACTTAGATATTCATTGTAAAGTACTGTTTGTTTAGTTACTCTGAGGTGTAACTGCACGAAATGCTCCAGGCCTAAATTGACCTCTTAAGTAGATCTACTTAAAGAAAAATTTTCGGGGGTGTCCCTTCCTTGCAATACCCTGGGCAATAAATCCCTCTCTGAATTATTCTGTTCCTTGAAGTCACTTCAATTTTTTTTTTTCCCGCTAATTCTAGTGTTTTTGTGGGTGTTAGTAGAGCTGAATGCTTTCAGAGCTCAACTTCATAAATCCATAAATATAGAATAAGATTCATGTGCAGGCTGATAAGTTAGGTAGAAGAGGAATTAAATCCTGTAAAATTCTGTTTTTTTTTCTTTCTTTTTTTTTCTCTTTCCCTCTGTGCTAAGGGGCACCAGGCAGAGGGTAGGAGATAGGTAATTTGGTATTGTAGATTGTCTGAATCGTTCCCCACTGGAATTTCAATGCTCACAGGATTTTAAGAAATAATGCCCAGAGTTTCAAAGAAATGCATTGCTGATTTGGGTTTGACGTTTTTAATAGCATTTTTTCAGGAGCTGAGGCTTTGGATCTGAGTAGGCAAGGGAGCTCATACAGTGGTGAAAGAAGATGGATGTTGGCAGTGATGTTATCTACATTTTTGTCTCTGTGGTCTTCCTCCTGAATTATTTATCACTCTTTAGTCTGACAGGCTGCTCTTTCTGACTATTATATTTTGTTTAGCTTCGTAAATAAGTCTAGAGGCACATCCTGAAAGGATAAAATGAAGTTCATGCTGAATAATGTATCTGTGGGAAGGAATATGGAGTTAAACTACAAGCCTTTAAAATTACATGAATTCATCTTCAGAGGTTATTAATGCCATCTAGTGCTCAATGCAAAAAATAAATAAATAAAAAATAGAGGAAATAAAGACTTTGTAGTGAAATAGGGAGGTAGAAGGAGTTTTGTCATCACTACCCTTGTTGTTTGTTCATGATGTTTATGTGCAATAAGCTCATCTAATTGCTCTCCATTTTTCCCATTTGGTGAAGTGACATTAAAACACCCTGTTATGAATCTCACCTGGAAATTGTGCATTCTAAAGTAAGAAGAGGAATAGGTGTTTTTGCTGTAGGTCAAACTCACTGTATATGTCAAGAACTTCTTGCACTTCTCCGTACAGGGCATTTACTAATCTACTCTTAATATTCTTCATTATTAATCTTAATCTTCATTGATATGCCTGTTCAGATGTACTGTTTTGAAAATACTGTGTTGCACACAGTTAGGAATGCCTTGCAAATTCCACTTTTAGGGACAGAAATGAGAATAGATGTATGAATGTGGAGGTAAAAATATTGTGAATGTAAAAAGAATAAGGTGTCAGTCCTGCCTATGCAGCCTTTCTAAAGTAGGCAAAGTTAGATTTAATTAGAGAACTTCGAAAAGTGATAGAATGAAGTTGTGCTACCAGTGAATTGGATTAGACCAGAAAGTCGAGGGAAATGACTAGAGAAATGTCCAGTTATTGTCTAAGCTTAGGAAGAAAATAGAAAAACACAGAAGAAAAGAGCAATTAAATAAATATTACTTCTGCTTAGGAAAAACAGACAACAAAAATGTGAAAGCCACGCTGATCATTTGTTAAAAGTCCAGTCTGGAGCAACTGCATCCTAGATGGTTGTTCCTGAATAACAGAATTCCCCTTTTGTCTTCCTGCTGTCATGTGCATACATGAAAAATGGCAATAAAAAATTCAAAATGTAGAAATGTGGCCTCGAATATGGGTAGTGAATGATACAACACAAGAACTTATACTGTAGGGTTGTTTTTTTTAACATGTATACACTATGTAAACGTGTCTGATTCTACAGCACGTGTGTCTGTATATGCACACCTTGGAAATGAAAATTGCTGTTTTGTTAGTTGCCATTCCATGGTCAGTGTTCTGAATCCTGGGGTGGCAGATGCTTTAGTCTGGGTATAAGCCCAGGTAGGTTTCTCATGTTTTAGAGCTTGTAATTGTAAACTTAATTTCTGTTCTTTCCTGTTTTCCTAGAAATTGAAGTGTGAAGCACGAGGGTCTTCGCCAGATATTAGGCAAATTGATCTCGATGTAAATCGAACATACAGGGATCACATCATGTTTAGAGACAGATACGGTGTTAAGTGAGTAACTTGAAAGTTCTTCTTTATCTATCTTAAAATTGGCTTCTAACCTGTATGAAACCTCTTTGATCTGTCCAAGCATATTGAATGTACACTTCAGATTGTTCAAAGCAAAACTACGTATGTGTAATAATTACTTTTATTGCTGCAAAACCAAGTATTTATTTCCAGGAAACCAGCCAGTTTTCACTAGCTGTATGCTACAGTCATTAGCATTCGAGTGAAAAACACTTCTACAGTGTTCTCCTCTTGTTGTCTTATTAGTCTCAGTTATTGTAAATTCAAGAAACAAACAGAAATGCCAAGTTATTTAATTAATTGAGATTAATTACACAATTCCACAATTCTTGTATTTAACTGGTTATTTTTGAGAGACAAAACAACTTTTTACATTTCTAATGCCTCTTGCTTTCCCAGATATTTTAGTCATCCTTTGGATCTTTATATTCCTTCCTTCCTAGTTTCTGTTTAGGGACTGAATAAAACACTACTTTTAGATAGGGACACTTGGTTATTTACAAACATAAGCCTGAGTGCCTTTTATTTCACCCAAATATTTTTACTATCATTGCATGAGGAATATTAAGCAACTATCATCTTCAAAAATGCGTGATAGTGAAATAAGAGGCAATACAAACATCAGCATTGTTGCTAGCTCGCAGCATCAGCACCCTGCTGAGATGAATAGGGTGTTTCTTCTCCTTCTCTGAGTGTATTAATTCAGTTTTTAATCTTCTTTTCTTTCCAAGGCGGATTCAACTGTAATCTGCCATTTTCAAAAAGCTGTACTCAGAGAGCTTTAATGTGATAATAAACATTTTCTTGTATCATTCTTCGAGGAAGTTTGCAGACAAATTATAATTATTATATTTGCCCAGACTTTGCCTGGACTTTGCTATGAGCAGAAGCTTTCCACCCTCACCAGCTTGGCATTGACCCAGCTCCCATCCCATGGTGTAGACACACCTGCACAGTCCATGTGAAAGCCTTTCCCTGCATAAACCACTTTTGCCCTTGGAATAGTTTTTGGGCTTGCTCTACATGTACTGCACATTTCTAGTGATGCCTTGATGAAAATTCAAAAGTCGTTTGGCATATCAATGAAATAAGTCTAGTTATTTTTGTCCCCCAGGATAATCGACAGCTTGTTTGACTTTTCAGTAGTTTGTGCTTTGAAAGGATCGTTCTTTTCTAGGTCTTTAGAGGTATCACCCAGTGTAAATAGAACAAAAATTACCATTGCTTTATAAAGCTTAATGTGAATGAGATTGCACTGTTTCATGTGATCAACATTCCCCTTTCGGATGATACAAAAGATTCCCCTGCTGTTTGGTCCTAATTGTGTCTCAGGTTGTCCTTGTCAAATAAGACCAAAGCCCATCATAATGCCTTTACTTTACTCTTTGGTTACTGAAGAATGATTAAACTCCAGTTTCTGCAAAAGTGTGGGGGAAAATGCCATAATTTAGTCTCTTCAGTAAAAAAATCTCCAAGGGTGCATCCTCTTCCCAGTAGAAAATGTGCAGCTTTTTGCTTGTGCTTTCTTTGTTTTCAACTTGCTGTTGGCTATTTCTGTTTGTTTAGATTAGCAATAGGCAGGGGGAATTTCATAGGTCACAAGGGACAGTAGGCAAAACTCAGCAGATAATTTTTAGCAGTTTAAGATGTTTAGTTTTAGATGTTAAGTTTAGCATTCACATTTCCAAATTCTCTCCCCCTGGAAATGTCAGAAAGGTGTGAGATTCAAAATTCATATGGGAGCTCTACATAAAGATATAGTTGTCATTACGTATGTCCCAACATGAGGAGAGCAGAGTCTATACGTTTAGTCCTACTACCCTTCACAATTTAGGATTCATACAAGATAAGGCAGGCCCTTTTTAAGGAAAGCAAAAAACCTCTAAGTCTGTTTAAGTCTAGTAAATCTGAAGGTCCATACGGAGGTCATTATACTCAGAATATATACGTGTGTGTATATATATATATACATATACATGTACATATATATATATATACACACATACACACACACAGAGCAGAAAAGTGCTGAGTATCGTTAGTCAATGAGAAATCAGAGGTGCAACGTCAGTGTAAAGTGTTTTTCCTACTTAGCACTATGGAAGTTAAATTGGAGAAACAGATTTCCAAAACATAGCTCAGCACTTTTATGCTTATCTATTTAAAAATACATATATTACATTGTTTCTTTTCTACTGTTATTTCTCCAGGCAACAGTCTTTATTCCATGTTTTAGCTGCCTATTCCATGTATAATACGGTAAGTCATGCACTTTTTTACTGAAATGTGATTTCTCTGAATATGCTGTAATTCTGCAATTCTGGAGAATTGCAATTCTGAGTCCTTTTTCTCCCCCCAAAAAGAACATTTCATAGATTTTTTTGAAGCTTTTGAAGAGAAATCGTTTGTTGTTGTCGTGTTTTGAGCCACTGAAGTAAAAAAAGTAAAGCAAGGCATCTTGATTGTGAATATCTAGTTTTATTGGACAGGCAGGACAATGCATACATTTCAACTGAAATTAAATTTAGTAGCTAATGAGAAAAATGAATCTGTACTGAGCTTGAGTTTTCTACTACTGCTGTTTTTCCCCTTTTTATTATATGCCTCCCACTAAGATTGTCTGTATGATGGGGGGAAAACACACAGCAGACTGGAGTACAAGATTGCACATTGGAGTAAATGGCATATTGTAACCTGGAGGGTTCTAAAAGCTGAAAATGATCTTAAAGGTTGAGTCTTCTGTACTCTAGCTCTCATTTAGGAATGCTCCTGTGTATGCATTTAAGTATATTCTGGTAATAAACTTGATCTTGGATGCAGAATGAGGATTTCTTGAAATTGAGTTTCTAGACTTCATTGTAGGGGCTAGAAGCTCCTGCAGTTTGTCATGTTTCTTGGCTGCTTGATAGAAATAGAAGAAACAGAAAAGCTGTAATGTCCACCTGTATATTTTTATACACTATTTTTTCACTTAATTTGCCTACTTAGATATTTTTATAGATGCTTCATTTGCATTCTTCAGTAAATGACTTCACATATTTTTATTGAATTCTGTGAAGTTAAAAATTTGTGAAGTTATTTTGTTTGCACTTCTATTTTTAAGGCATGGAATATGTTTTACTTAATATATTGTCTGGCCTTTTATTGTGAGCTGCCTTGAAACATATTGAGAAATACAGCACTGGATCTTTATACAACTCCTATTGTACATTGGATTAAATAACTTCAAATTGCATGAAAAATATTAGAGTCAACTGTTGCTGTACACATGATAGGAAGAGTGAAGGGAGGTTTTTTTATTTAGCATTTTTGTTGTATTTTTCTTCTCAATGTAGCACAGAGCGTTAAGTGCTTTGAATTTGTTTCTAGAGCACAGTTCTGCTAATAACCTTTAAATCTGAAAACCTCCCTCACCAATTAATTCCTTCTCCCATAATATTGTATTGGGGAAGTTCTCCAAGCCGTTAAGTGATAGAAACAGTTGGTTCCTGCCATAAGAGTAAAAATTAATACAACGATGACACAAATTTGGGTTTGGAACATGAGTATGTTTTTTTCTAGCACATTGGTTGCATCTATTTGCTGTGTGCTGCTGTCCATAGGGCAGGTTCACAGTTAGAGATTGAAAACTCCCAGGTTTATCAGGTGGTCTCCATACTTTAAGAAAATACTAAACTGAAACTAAACAGGGAAAAATTATTTGACATTGTTTATCTCAGCAAGGATGTTGTGTTTCAGTAGAGAATTATAATACACAGTCAAACCTCAAACCTCAAACTTTTCAGTTGGAGGACAGTGCATCATCTGTTCTGTCTGGGAATATTTCAGATTTTTAAAATGTGTCTCTAATAGTGGCATAATTAGAGAGCTTATACTATCAAGACAGAAAAAAATAATAGCTGGTGAATATGAGTGTTTTTTTTTTTGTTTTGTTTTCTCATTGTTGTACTATTTTCCTTGTGTATTCTGCAGGAAGTTGGATACTGTCAGGGAATGAGCCAAATTACAGCTTTGCTCCTGATGTACATGAATGAAGAAGATGCCTTCTGGGCCCTGGTGAAGCTCCTCTCGAGTCCGAAGCACGCTATGCACGGTAGGGAGCCTCGCACAGCACGTGTTAGGTTGCAACTTGCCCTGGTTACTGTGGATTATTTGAAAACAGGGCTCCACTATTTTTTGCTTATGCCCAAAATAAGACATAATTGGAGCTTCACAACTCCCACTTATAGTGGGGGCCGTGGGATGTTACTGGAACTCAACCATTACTGTAAGTAATTGTTTTCGAAGAATTCTTAATGAAAAGCAGATGTTTTCTTTCCTCTTCATCTGTCATAAGTAGCCACTTGAAAGCTGCTTCTGTAGACATCTATGTAGCAAGTGGAAACTTAATGTTGAATGTGTTAAATGATGTTGTGGCTCTGCTATCCTTCGGCAGGAAGGGAGTCCAGAGCAAACAACAGATACTGTATTGAGGGATTAGCCTTGAGTGTCTTAGTTGTAGCTCTGCCTCGGACAGAATTGCCTTCTTTCAGTCTAGTTACCTTTCTATTGTTGCTTCTTTCTTTCCGTTTTGAGTCTGATCTGTAGATATTCTACTCCCGTAGGGATAAAACAACTGCAGGAATTCCAGCATCTTCTATAGTTGTTAATGGTGTGGTTATTCAGGAGAGACGTTGTTCTTGGAAGCCTGAAAAAGTAAATATTATCTAAACTTACTCCAATTTTAAGGCTTTTCAGTAAATTTCCAGCAGATTCTGGTTCTTTTTCCCTTTTCAGACTTTCACATACTTTGGTAGCTCCCTGTCCTGATTTTTCAGTCTTTCTGGATGTTTTGTCCCCAATACAGTGCACTAGTTCATTATTTTTCTGCTTGTACTTCCTCAAATATATCAAGTTTTGGACAAAATAGTGTTATCTGACAACGGAGTGAGTACCATAAATTAAATACAATTATGTAGAAGACGTTGAGTTCCTCAAAGGTTGTGGAAAATTTTAGCTCTTTGAGGGAGTGAATCTAAATCAGCTTGTTATAGTCAAAATCCATTGATCTGCTTTTGATCTGGACTTGTCTTTTTAAGATGCTACAAGCTCTTAAATAGGATTTTAAAACATTCTGCAGATTTTAAGTATTAGTCTTTTGTCCATTTCACTTTTTTCTTCAAATAGAGCAGAGTCATGATGTTGGAAAATGATGCTAATCTAAAAGTCTAAAGTGAATTTCTAAGACTTATTTTTGTAGAAAGTTTTGAACTTGCTGGGGTGAACAAAAGCAGGTTCCTCTGACAGCTGGTGAAGGGCAGATGTATTGCTTGCCCTATGGGAGTCAGTGCACTCATACTGATATATATATATATATATATATATGTATATGTATATATGTATATAAAACATGGATGCTATTGTCAGTTGTGCTACCGATAGAATAAACTGAACTCAAACATTATACTGCTTTGTGTTCCTTTTGAAATGTTGGGGTGACATCATATCGACTTTGTTCTGATTACTTTTTTCTCTAGTAACTCCTACTACGAAAATTGCTTCTATGCAGTAAGGAATGGCTAGGTACAGTAGTAATTTAAAAATATATTCAAAAAAAAAAACCCTACTGAATTAGATAAGGTGATATTGGATAGATGGAAGTAGGGTTTGTATTATTATAGGTTTTTTTGTTTGTTTACAAACTTTAAATGTGTAAAAAGACTTTTGAATGCTTTAAACGATCAGGGCTCGGTCTTTCTGGCTGATCCTGTCACATTGCAGAGCAGTTGGGTGATGAAAGGGGGAGCCTTGAGTCACCAAGAGACTTGACCGGATTTACAGACCGCATGGAGCATCGTGCCATGGTTTTGTGCACACCTCGAAGCTGGCCTGGCAGCATTCTCTAAGGAAGTTTGCTTTTGTAGATAATGCTGAGAAGCTTAATTATAAAGTAAATGAGTGCTGCTTCTTCACCTATGATTTAAGTATTAGTAACCTCATCTAAGGCCCTGCTTTCAACAGAAGATTGAAGCAGATAATCTCCAGAAGTCGGTTCTAACCTAGGCTTTCCCGTGAATGTGGTTTGTGGCACAATGTAGCATTACTGGAAATATCACTCTAGACAGTGCAAGGGTAACTTAAAAATTAACTTACTTTGTACTTCTTAAAGCCTAAGCCATTTCGATTCCAAATTGCTGATATTCCTAAAGAAAAATGTTTATTATCCAGCTTGATGCTAGTCAGTATCAGATGCTCTCTGAAATGAATGGCTGCCCATAAAAATTATAGGATGGGCCAAATAGTTAAATAAGAAGTGTATTGACAAGAATAGAATAGATAAAAGTTCCTCCCTGCAGACCAAGTTTTTCGTCTGTTTTCTTTTCTCCTCTGTCTGTGATCTAGACATATGACCTAGAATATTTTCTAGAGGGGCAAACATGTGCATCCCAAATGGATGTATAGTCAGATTAATATCTGCTATAACACCATTTGAAATCAAGGGGTGAATTTGGCCTTTGGATGATTCATATTTTATGCATGAGATGAAGTCTATAAATGACAAAATACACATAGCTGACCCTGAAAGGGATCTAGGTTTTTGAAAGCTCTTTCTTTTGGGATCTTTTTAATCTTAAAAAAAAAAAAAATAAAGATGAGTTAGCATATGGGAATTGAAAGAGCTACTTCCATGGAGAAAGCACCTTTGAACTTGTTATTAATGATGGCTAATTAGCTGTAGTCATTCAGTAGTCATTCACTGTTTACATTTAACAGCCCCTAACAGCCACTCTCCTGTCCTCTTGGTATTTTAAGGAAGAAGTTCCATGCAAGAGATGCTTCAGCTCTTTTATCCTTCGGTTCAGTGTCTTGATTTGGGGGTCACCCTGATTTCTTCCTTGCAAAATTTAACTTTCTTTTAGCATGAGCTTATCTTCTCTGAACATTTGAGTAAACAAGCAAAAAACTAAAACTTGATAATTTGCTCTACAAATTCACCATTTTCTGCTTCTGTTGTGTTTGAAAATATTATTATTATTATTATTAGTAGTAGTAGTAGTAGTAGTAGTAGTATTAGTATTTCTTATGTCTCCTGTAAGTTTAGGTAAGTTTTAGGGGGAGATTTGATTTCTAGCATTTTGATATTTAATCTGCCAGTGTTTGATCACTTCAGCTTTTCTCATCTGAACGCAGCTTAAGCTTTTGAAGGATCGTCTTTGAATGCTCTCTTATCCTGCTGTGTAGCTATGCTTGCTTGCCTTCACATTCCTCACATTTTTGACTGATTCTGCATCTGCTCTTTTTCTTTTTCTTTTTTTTTAAAATCTCTGCTGAAAACTCAAGTGGAAGAGGATCTTAGTGCTTTCCTTTTCAAGCACATTATCAGTAAAAGTGCTAAAGATTTTATATATATCCCTAAATTCAATTCTGTAAGCTCACTATTATTACTTCATATCATCTGTTCATAGTAGTTGGTCTTGATAGAATAATCCTCTTATTCATCTTTCTTCATGGTCTTTTCTTCAGTGCAGATGGTCCTAGTAGCTGTCTGTGTTCTCTGCCTTTGTCATGAATTTGCAGGCCAAAATCATGATTCATGGTTTTTGGTTATAAAAGTATTTAATTGAAAAATAAATATTAAAATCTGTTTTCCACATGCTCTTATAGTGAGGCAGGCTAATGTAGGACTGATGTAACTGCTGTTACCTACCATTGCTAATCTAAAAATAGGCAATAATGGAAGATATTGATGTTTTATTAGTCATTAGGGCAGGAGAATATCCGTGTTGTTACATGAGCATAATAGCATTGTTATAAAAATCTGTTTGGATCCAGTGGTCTTTAGAAGGATAATATTCTCAGTGCTTTGAAAGCTTTTAAAAATTGCTATTAATTTATGGTGTATACATGTGTTACATGGTCAGCTTTCTTTCGTAGGTTTTTTTATTCCTGGTTTTCCAAAACTGTTGAGGTTTCAAGAACATCATGACAAAATACTGAAAAAATTTTTGTCAAAACTGAAGCAACATTTGGTAAGTATTTATAACACTGTAAAAGCAATAGTAACCTACAGTTTGCTACCTTGTACAAGTTTAGGTTACCCCAATAGGTTAACCTGATCTAATTATCTTCAAGCAATTGAATATGATTACCTTTTTTTGGTTAATTTTGGTTATATTTATTCTAAGCAACAGACAGCAGCTATATTTTATTTTCCTAATGGTTGTAGAATGCTGTTCTAATGTAGTCAACAAGAATTTTCTTTAAAAATCATGATGGTTCTGCCAGAATCCCTATTTTGATGTCTTAAACGGTAGTTAAGAGATGCTTAGGTACTGCAGCAGCTTGTAAGAGCTATACCTTGTAGTTGCTTACAAACATTTTTTTTTTTCTCAGGAATATGTTATTCTGTTTAGTATGTTTATCTCCCTAGCAAAAATAAAGCAACTGGGGAGCCAACTAGCACCTTGGCAATGATGAATTGCTTCTCATGTATGCCTGTTGTATTATAAACTAGAATTAATGTCTTCTTTGACAACATGCTGTGAGACTTGCTCAAAACAGAATTAGGCATATCTGGTTAGAAAAAAAAATTATGTTAAAAGGTCAAGCCAAAATTAGCTGTATAAAAACATCTTCTCATGTCATATTAAAACAAGAAAGATTTATTAAGTCAAGACCAGTTCTGCAACTGGCTTGGATCTAAAATGAAAATTGTAGATTTATTTTTTACAGTAAATGCAAGATGAAAATACGTGAAAAAGATTGCAAAAAAGGTTGCTTAAGTAGTTGAAAAACTCAGCTGAAGTTAAGTGCTTTGATAACTCCCTTTTGAGAGAGTTCTTGGCCACTTTTGGGAAGTGGTCTAGAAAAAATCATTTTTTTTTTTCTTTCAGTTTTAATTTGGAACGTATTACTATTTTTGTGTGAATTAGTTCAGTGTCAATAAATGTAATAGAACTGTATCTTCTTTTTTGTGAGGGAAAGACCTGCTCCATTATATCTTGCTCTTTCAGGAGACTAATGATCATTCTATTGGTTAGAAAGATATCAAAGTAAGATGTACCATATGGGCCAGGTGGACACTAAGTCCTGTAGTTACGAATGAAATCCAGATGCTATTTTGAGGTCTTGTTTTAAAACAAATTGATTGTCTTAGGCCATTTCTGATACATCTGATCTGTCACAAAATTCTTTCAACAATTGGCAGCCTTCTAAGCAGAGAAAAGAAAGACCAAAGAGACCCAGGCTCTGGCTGTTCCAGAACATAGTTGATTTTTTTTATTGAAAGAGGATTTAATTCTTTCCTCTCCTTGTCCCAAGAATAAGATGAAGGTCTAAGATATATTTCTGTACTGCTGCATCTTCAAGCACGTATCTCTCTTAAATGAAAGATTAGAAATGATTAGAAATGTTTAGAAATGAAGAGAAACTATAAAGGAGGGAAATGGTATTTGTTAGTAAAGTAATAGCACTTAATGTAGTTGAATTAGTATGGTATGAAGAATGCTGGGGTACTGTGGCCAGAAAATCATTGGATCAGTGAGTGAAATATCTTTCCATGGACAGTGCAAGGTATTCCTAGATTCTTGTGATTGTTTTTTGTACTTTTTTGCAGGACTCCCAGGAGATTTCCACTAGTTTTTACACAACAAAGTGGTTTTTCCAATGTTTCCTTGATCGTGTGAGTATTTTTTTTTTTTTTTTTTTTTTTTTTACATTTTCCATTTGTGGTTTTTTTTTTTTTTATTGTGGGTTGGGACAAACTGTGTTCTCACTGATTCTTATTCTCTTGTTGCAGACTCCCTTTACATTATGCCTCAGGATATGGGATATCTACATACTTGAAGGAGAGCGAGTTCTCACTGCTATGTCTTATACAATCCTGAAACTACACAGAAGTAAGAAATCTCTCAAACATTTCAATGCTAAACAGGGATTGAGCTGGTTATGCTCTTATTTGGAGTGGCCCTTTTTTTTATGAAAATCTGTTTCTCTTATTGCACTTATTTGCATGTTTGCTGAATGTAAGCAACTCATAGAGAAATAGAAGATTTATTACAGTAAGTGTGTTATTTTAAACATCTACATAAAGTGAGCAATGTGTCTGATTAAACAATACTGTTTCTAGAAAATGAGGAAAAAGAATTTTAGTTCATGGTTTGGAAATGGTTTGTTAGCCACAACAGGTTTTATATTAATGCGAGACCAAAAAAAAAAAAAATCCACAAAGAATCCAGAGCCTAAAATGTGTGTCTTTACCACTAAATGCCTGGAAGTCTGTCAATAAGCAAAGCAGCAGCTAGGTTCTACAAAGGTTTGATGCTTGGTGCCCTGAAGTGGTTTAGTACCATAAGTTCCAAAGATGTTAGCTTCTAAACTGCTTGGGCATTTCTCAGTAAATTACGTTGTAGCTTGAGTTTGACAAAATTTTCCTCTATGCGTGGAGCTTTTCACACAACTGATGTCTTAATTAGCTTGCTGGTTTACCCTTATTGAACTGTGGTGATTGTACATCACTCTCTTGTTGGGGTATGTTCATTAGTTTGCAAACGGTTTTGAAAGATGAAAAATGTTTGTTACAAATGTGATTTGTAATTATTGAGCATAAGAATGCTGAACATATCGAGGCAGGTCAGTAGGCTTAGTATTTGGTTCATCTTTTTTGTTTACAGACAGACATCTACTCAAACCATTTTTCATCACTCTTGTTTTTATGAGGAGAAAAAAAAAAAAGTGCAGCTTTGCTTGCATTATAGTACATAGCAACTTTCTAATAACCCAAACACCCAGATTAGATTATGGTGGCAGAGATTGGCATAGGAGAAGACAGAAGAAAAATCAAATTCCTTTTTTGATTTGTTTTTCTGGTCTCTGCTTGCAGCCTTTAAAAGCTTTGATAGTATAGCTATTCAAACAAAATGTCACGGTGCAATACGTGCCAAGAGCCTTTTTATTACAGTGGTAAAAACAGTTTTGGTGGTTTAAGTAGAAAATCTGTACATTCTGGAACTTTTGATAGCGTACATATGCTTAAAGAAACTGCATAGGTGCAGTATTACAGCCTTGCAAGCAAAATGCATTTGTATGGAAATCATGGTCTTACTGCTGTGTAAAAAAGGAAAAGGAAAATAAATCTCCAATAGCTGCTAAAATTACTTTTAAAATGTGACCTGAATTAACTGAAGCACCAAAAAGTACCTGAATTTTCAGAGAGCCTAAAGCAGTGGCTCTGAGTTGTGAGCTGCCATACTCATTTTGTTGGAAGTTAATTCAGTTGTGAATAAACATACTTTAAATGTCAGTTTTTAGACTGTTTCACTGCCTTTAAACAGAGAGGATGAACTTTTTGAAGATCTTCGACAGTATTTTGAAAGTTGCAGACTGAAAAAATCAAGACCTGAAAAAATGTTGAACATTGGAAGGCCGAAGGAGGGTGACTTTGATTTTGTTTTGCAAAGATGCTCCATATTGGAAAACATTGTCCTAAGCAGAGAAAACGTGGAAAGCATTTTAATATGAATTTACAAGTGAATTTTAAAATTCTTTCATAGATTTTGTTTGATGTAGAACTCTATTTCCTGCTTAATTAATAGGTGTTTTTAATTTCACTTGAAAGTTATTGGAGAATTTATACAAATATCTAATATCTGAAGTACATCTTTTTAATTTAATGTTCATCCTCAAGATATTTTTAATCTATAACGTTTTCTTCTTACCTAGAGCATTTGATGAAATTACAAATGGAAGAGCTTGTAGAATTTCTGCAGGAGACTCTAGCCAAGGATTTCTTCTATGAAGATGACTTTGTAATAGAACAGCTCCAAAATTCTATGTCAGAATTGAAACGAGCAAAGTTGGATTTACCAGCAGCTGGTAAGAGACTTGTACAAATACAGATTTAGATGCCCAGAGCTGTTCACACATGGTCCATTTTGAAAGTGTTAATTCATGCTGCTGAAACGTATGCATATTTTTATCAGTGCATAGTGACTTTTCTTTCACAAAAATCTATTTTACAGTGGAAAAGCAGCACCCTTCATTTCATGAGTTTGCTCTTTTTTAGTGGAGTTTTTCCTGGTTGCAAGCCAATGAAAAGTACTTTATGTGCAGGATACTTGAAAGCATCCCATATTCAGATAATTTTATTAACTTGGATGAGCAAGACAGAAGATTTTTTTTTTTTTTTTAAATATGTTCCTAGTTGTTAGAGGCACCATGTTTTCTGAGACTAAATTGTCCTGCAGCCTGATGAGCTGTGGAACAAACCAGGTCAAATACTTTCTCCCCTTAGCCAGATTCTGCTTTTGAATTCTTTGCAGGTGATGGGTCTTCTGGGGGTTTAACTGGATTGCTTTCTCATTTGTTCTCAGCCTTTGTTTTGCTTTTTAGTTGAAGAACAGGGACAGTTATTTCTCTGAATGCTACTTTAGAAATATTTAATGCCTTTCTTCTTCCTGTATTGAGATTCCAATAGAGATTCTGTCACAATTGAGGTTCTGTCACTGCAGTTAAAGGTGTTTGCCATAGTTAGTCAAATTCTTCTTTATTCCTGTTAATTTATAAAACAGTATGTAAGGAAGAATGTGTGGTTTATAAAAGTTACAAAAATATAGCAGAAATGACCTTAACATAAAGTCATTACCTTCCAAAAATTAAGAAATATTGGAATAAAGGTTGGCTGCCTACTCTTGTTGTTATAACATGTTCATGACGTTGTACTTTCATTACAGAGTTTATTTTTTCTCATTTGTACCCCTTATTGCATGCTATATCGAGGTGTTTCAAGACCACTCTTGACTCGTAGATCTGCATTTCTTCAGGTTCTTCAGCAGATTTGTCTTTCTGGCCTAGTCAGTCACTCTTTGTACACTTGCTTCCCATCATCCTGACTTCTTGTCCTATGCTTCCAGCTTCTTTGTTTCCTTTTGTTAGGATTTTTTTTTTTTTCCTCTTCTTGTGACTTCGTGTAACATTTCTCCCATCACACTTTCTCCTGTCCCAGTAGGTCCCAGGAACAAGTTCTTTCTTCTTCTTCTTTCATCTACCCAGTCTTCTTGTTCACTTAATCCACAGACTCCTCATCCAGTGACGTCACAGCTCCTGCCCATACTGCTGCTCACACTTTTTCTCTCTATTTTTTATCACAGCCTTTTCATTCTACCTTTTCTTCATCCTTTTTCTTTTTCCTCCCCAAAATTTCAGTCTTTTCTTATTCTTCAGTGGAAGTCCCTCTTTCCATCACCCTCCTCATTGTCTGCTCTGTCAGACGTCTTCACCTGCCTGATGCTTGATTGTGGTGACTGCATGTGAGCAAATAAGTCATTGAGCTTTGCCTTTTAGTGGCAATTCCACAAAAAATAAAGGAAAATAGGATCATTGGAGTGTTTTCTGTAAAATTTTGAATACCCAGTGCTTTATGATTTTGTATGAACAGTGGGAGTCACTCCTTCCCCTGCCAAAACAGCAACAAGAAAACCTTAGCATGTTTGTAATAGGTTTCTTCGTGGAGGTGATTTTTAAAAGAAATCAGCAATGAGAAGTTATTGGTTCTCACTTGAAAATGTGGTAAGTGTTCAATGAAGAGGTTATAGATTGCTATCTGCTCGAGTTAGTGGGTTGTTTTCCAGTCTAGGAAATCATTTATGGATAACTTTTGTTGAGAATTTGTGGGGAAAACACAGAATTTACTGGAAATCTGCTTGCTGGAAAACAAATGAAGCTACCAAGTCTGTTCCTGACTTGCTTTGCTTCAAGGTTTCTCTTTTGGGAGAACATGAAACATGTTCAACTGCCATTTTGTTTGAAAATGTTCTGGTTTGTAGCAGAGTTCATAGCTGACAAAAGCCATCCACCTTGGTGTGCCGTGAATGAAGTGTGAGGTGCAAAGAGTCGGCTTGGGGAGGCCCAAAGCAAATGCAACAAATGTAGCTCCTTAATGAGACATTCTGGCAGCAGGATGCAATATGTTTGGTTTCATACCTTGTATGCTTAAGAAGTGTGATTACTTGATAAGGCAGCAGTTATTTTGAGCCATATTGGGTCTTTTTTTTTGGGATATCTAAAGCAACATCTATGTCGAAAAATGCACCCCCCCCCCAAATTTTTCTTTTTCTTTTTTTACCTGAATGATTTAATTTTAAGATAAAAACAAGGAGAGCAAATGTAGAGGGAGAAGTATATTTCACCGCTGGATGAGGGAGAGAACTTTTTTATTTCTTTTTTATTTGAAAGTAGTCTGGGAAATTCTCTCTGTGAGGTGTATTTTTGCCAGAGTAGATGGAAACGTTACTTAACCTTTTCCAAAATAAACATAAAATGTCTTTATCCTAATCTTTGAAAATCTAGCTGATTTGTCTGCTGTTATCTGTGGTTGAGTGAGACGGCCTCATTTGTGCTGCTTATGAATTTCACAAGCTTTGATTTTATTTTTTTTTCCTTTCCCCACTCTCGTGTGCATTTTGATTCTACTAATCACTGACTTCAGGCAATAATATTTTTCTGCAGGTCTCCAGACATTCATCCATGCTCATGTGTGTGTTTGACTACTGTCTATGTTACCTTCAGTCTGTCCTTGTAATTTTTCTTTCAATTCTGTATGGAACTTAGAAATCATCATATGCCACACAGAAATGCACAGAAAAATACCAGACTCTGGCTCTATGTATTTGTTGTGGCCTGAGAAAATAATGTTTATTTTCACTTTTCTGGGCTGAAATCAGAGGTCCACTTCATATCTTGTATTTTTATATATACATATTGAGCAACAATTACACCTTTAATTATTGAGAACTAAAAAAAAAATGAGTGTTTAAAAAAAAATCTCCACCAGACAGTTGCATCAGTATCTGTCATCCAGGAATAGCAGTGAGCTAATTAAGCTCTGAGGAATTTTCCATCTGGCATCCTTTGATAGGCTGTATAGATTTCCTGCCCTAGTAGAGTAAACTGTGGTAGGGTATTGAGAGAGATTAACTTTTGCATTACTGTAAAGTGGTTATGTCTGAGGTGGCCTTCTCTGCTTGCTGCTCCTCTAGTTTCTCCCACTGGATTGTAGGGTTCCTTCCTCCATCCAGAAGAGATGTCAACTGCTTTCTCAACAGTAAAAGCCTTGAAATGCTCATTGACACCCTAGGGCCGCAGCCAAACAGGTCATTCTAAGTTAGGGACCTCAGCTGAGTCACTTTGCCAGTGGTCGGGATCTTCTGCATAAAGCAGACTAAAATGGGTTTGCATCCGTTTTTCTGGTAAATTCTGATTTGTGTGCTGTGTAGGTTAGCCTGTGCTTTGTGGGGAGGACCATGAGGACATGACTTCTAAGCCACAGGCTCTTCAGAACCCAGAGCAGGGGTCTATATTGCAGAGACTCTGTGACAGTAGGTAGGGATAAGCACATTTCTTATCAAGCCACTTGCTTATGAAGGCCTCAAAGGATGAGCTGCAATAGTTACACAGAATAAACTGTCCAGTAAGGTGCTCACTCCAATGTCTTCTCAGATTTAGAAGAAAAGGGTTGTCTAATATTTTCTGTCCTACTCAGAATATTATCAAGGTCTCCTGCTTTACTATAAGTTATCTCTGTATGGCTACTATTAATAAATATTGTTTAATGGACAAGATATAAAACAGCTATTTATATATAGTGTCTAATTGTAGCAAATGTCTTTACTAGCCCTCAGGTCTACTCTCGAGGCAATTTCTCACCCATCCTTTGATGCAAGGTGCCTGAAAAGGGAGGAGAGAGAGATCCTGGGATTCTCAGTTTTTATGACTGAAAGTTTAATAGACTTTAGCTAAGAAGACCTTAATTCAGAGATAAAGGTCTTGAGCCTTAATTTTAAAGAAATTCTGTACAATTTGGAGGCTGCTGTTGTCCTCTTGATCATCTTGGTTGTCTCTGTATGGAGTTTGACACCATTTGACCTGGTTGTGTCTGTTTTTGTATATTGAGGGACAACTAGTAAAGAAACTCGGATCTTATGGCTGGTGCCACAGATTTATAAATGTTTATCTGGTGCTTGCCTTTAAATTTATATTGAAATGACAGTTATTATCAATATCTTTTAGTCATATATTTGTCTATTCTAAATAATCTATGGCATTCCAGAATTATATACTAAAATAATGTATTATCTCTGGTGTTAATCTTACGATAACCAAAATGATAGTGATATGTAATTCAACTTTACTGTTTCTAATGCTGTATCTCTTTTGATTTTATTTCAGAGGAATTTTGGATTTTTCGCTTATGTATCAGGAATAAACAAGTAGCTATTTCATACAGTGCACTTCACATTTTAATCAACTAATTTTTCTGCCTTGTTTCTGGTGTGATATGAGTGTTTTACAGTATTTTGAAGGAAATTAATATATGGAATGGTATGAATTTGAGCAGCTTTAGATATTGGCTTTGCATCATTTAAAAATCTTTACTGCTTAAAACTTGCATGTTTTTGTTAAATATGAACTAGATCCTTTGACAGACCTTTTCAAGAAGGCAGAGTTTCCAGAGGAAAAAGTGAAATCGATGTAAAATTAAGTGACTGAATTGAGTATAAAATACAGATACCTTGCAGACGCATCTAGGCACAAGTCAGTTAATCTTTTTCCTGCTTATCTAAATGCAGAGGTTTATAAAGTAAGTTTTTTGTTAGTGTGAGTACTACAAAACTGGCATAGCTTGCAGACAGGCAACTGTATATTTGGTTCCAGTGCCATCAAGTTGTCAGGCAGGATTTCATCTCCCTATCTCCGTTGCTGATGATGGCATGTAGAGGAGGAGGAAGAGTTTGACTTTCAGACAGCAGCCTGAGCTTCTAGTGCAATCACTTAAATTTCTCTAAAATTCTCTTGGACTTGTAAACTGAACAAGAAAGAAGGGAAGTCACTGATGGAAAATAAACACAAAATATCAAGATGTCATTTTAAGAGTTGTTTTTATGACCATTACCATCCTTGAAAACTGTGTTAGAACAGTCAAAGTGCATGTATTCTGGCGCTGAAAATTAAGGACTAGACTGTTATTCACCAGAGAGAGCACTTAAAGCACTTTACTCCAATTATATGTCTGCTATTCCATGCATGAGGCTGTTAGTGCCTCCTAAAGCAATTATCTGCACAGTCTTGTAGTTGGGATCGACTTCCACTGGGTGGTGACCAAGACTTGTTAGAGGAGCGGTAAGTCAGTAGAATAAACTTTAAGATGACTTCATTTTTTAAATCTTTTTGGGGAAAAGGCAGACCTGTGCATATTTGCTTTGTTCCTTTTCATGTCAGGTATTTTTTTCCTGCAGCAAACAAATACTTGACTGTTCTTGTTTTGTTTAAATTCTTTCCTTCTACTACTCTCTTTGCCCTTTCCACCTGTTTTTTTTTTTTTTTTTTCTTCTATTTTTCAACTATTGCTATGAGCAGGACAACTGAATCGCTCACTACCTTTTCCTTCAGGGAAGAATAGAAAATCCTATAGGATCCCCTCTGTAAATTCTGATGTAAGTTATCACATTTGTCTTTGGGAAAACCCAATAAGCAAATTGTCCAGAAACCTGTTTTATTGAAGGAAGTGAGGGAGGAGAAAGAAATACCCAGTTCTGCATTTTGTGCAAATCCTGGCAGCCCAGGACAAACCTGAGTGCCTGGTAAGCTCCCAAAGACCTAAGCGCAGTGTCCCTGCACATTTGATGATGGTCAAAGTTGCTGCTGAATTGGGCGATTTTCTTCTAAATTCTGGTTTTAAAATGTCTGTTTGCCTAAAAAGCATTTGCCCCAGAAATACTTTTTTTTTTTTTTTTTTTTTTTTTTTTTGTGGAATTCAGACGTTCCTCCGTCCTTATTTCTTTGGTCAGACAGACATGGCCAGAAAAAGCAGCAGCTCAGACGTAGGTTCAACAGCACAAGCAGATTCAGTTTAACGTCTTTGAAAAATACCCAAACAAAACTTCTGAGACACTGAGATCTGAGGGATTTGACCAATGAATTTAGCTGAAGTGGTGAAGCAGAGGGCTGCAGCTGCATGGAAGCTTTTAGGCAGTTTTGGAAAGGAAAATGGGTAGATAAAGGTATGCAGCTCTTAAGATACACACTCTTAAGTGCTTTTGCATGCTTCTGGCAGACTGTTACCAGTGGAGATGTTTATGTGACCGGGTTTCTTTTGTTTGCTTTTGCATTGTGGTTTCTTTTTCTCAGCTTTTTGCTTTTATTACCTTTTTTTCTCCTGCCACTCTTGCCAGCATGAAATATCATTTTCTTCTTGCCATTCTAGGTGACAGTGACTTACTTAAAACATTCATAGGCAAAATTTGCATGTTGTTTTGTGCGTTTGAGGAATGCCTGCTTTGTATGAACATGCATGGTGTGATAGATGTAGTTATCCCCTTTCTGTTTAATTTTTTCATTTAAAAAAGAAAACAAGACGTTAAGAGTTTTTGTTTGATTTTAGTAATAAAGTACTTTAGTAGTTCCTGACAGTGATAGCTAAGTGTATGTATGCATACGCATATTTATTTTATATGTATTTTTAAATACTAGAGTTAAATACATGTTTTCAGTTTAAATCAGTTTACCCTTAGAGGGTGACCAGTCTGCTGGAGGTCCCCGTGCTGCAGCATCGTGAGTCCCAGCAGAGCTGCTCTGCCTTGGATGTCTGTCGTGGCAGGAGGCAGATAGCACAGGCTTTTCAGAAGCCTCGGCCTGTGCTTTTATATCCTTGATTCCTAAATTGAGCATCTCCAGCCTTTCCCAAAGTCTGAGATGCAAATGCTGTTGACTAAGCAGTCTATGTGTGTTCAGTGTGAGGTAAGTTAATACAAATTCTGTGGAGGTCTTATGGCCGAGATATAAAACCGTATTTCTTTCCCCTGTTACTCCCACTGACCCCTCCTTTGCATACATACACATCAGTCTGTATTTTTGCTTCCTCTGCAAGCACTGAGCTCCAGTATTACCAGCCTATAAAAAGCTAAAAGCCTCGTGTCATGCTGTTAGCATGCCACTGTTTTCTTCTAAGCAAACTACTCTTGTGTCTGAACGCTTTGACCATCACTCAGTACATGGATTAATTTCCAGGTTTTAACAGTTTCACGACAGACATGGTAGGACTGCTTTGATATTAATTGCACAGCTATAGTCCCTGTGATTGCAGGCACCAGCCAAACGGTGCAGACCATATGTACCCAGTTGTACTGTGGTCTTTTACCTGAAATGTGAAGGAAAGATGACAAATTAATCTTCAGAGCAGTGTAGATAGAATTCAGTAAATATGTCTGCAGTTTTCTCACTTAGATTTTTATTAAACCTTAATAGGAATAGGAACTTTAAGGTTGTGAAATTAAAACAAACTTCTTTTTGTACAAGAAAGTGTATTTCAAAGGATCCCATTTTGCTCTGTATGCATTTCTTAAAGAGCAGGAGCTGGAAAAAAGAAAAACATTTGATGTTTTCAGTCCCTTTGTACAAACAAAGGAAGAGTCGCAGTTACTGAATGAACTTCTGTTCAGGTTTTTTGTGTAGCTTGATTTCTTCCCTCATTGAAGGGAAGAAATCCCTCCCTCCCTCAGCCATCCATTATGCTAAAATAATTTATTCTAGAATATTCTAAGGAATTTTTTGCATACAAAACCATAAATTTCCTCCCTGTAATCAAGTAGTTTACAGAGATAGAGGGGTGGTTTTGCTGCCGTATCCAGTAATTCCTCTGTGTGCCAGTTGTACAATCCTGAAAAGATGACTTAACATGTCGAGGACAAGTCATTGCGGGGGGCACTCAGCGTGTGCAGCTTCTTAGGGTAATAGATGGACACTGAGCAGTTTCTCTGGAACAGAGTAGGTTTGTGTAGCTAAATAATGGTGTGCTCATAACTGATTAGGGGAAAACTAGGAGAAAATAAGTGGAGAGCATTTCTACTGCAAACTCAAGTAGGTTCTGTGTTTGTTGGGTGCACGTGGAAGTTTCTGCTCTTGTGCATTTCTACAGGAAAAGGTTGGGTTCTGACCATTGGCCTCATGTGGAAACTTCGGAAATTGAGAAAAGACTAATTTTTTTTTTTTTTGACAAAGCCAGTCTTTTGTTAAATATTTTTCATTTAGCCAGCACACATGGTCTCATTGCATTTTTTCTCTCCTGTTCTCCTGCTATGCCCTAGTTGGCACAAACTACCCAAGACTGTAAGTTTTCTTTTAGTGTATATGGCAACTGATCTTGCTGGTAATTTGTTGATGCTGTTATAATACAGATGTATGTTGGCTAACAGCTTTCTGGTGTCTTTCTGTACCATGAGCCAGTCATCAGAGATTGAACTGAGGCTGTTGATTGTAAAATCTAATACGGCTCTCAATACTTCTAACCATTGCACTTGTATCGGAGATGGACACACTTATATGTGCTTACACATGTGAACCTTATGAAAGCTGTTTGCAAGTAACTAGTAAGAGTGAGACACAAATTTTAACTTTTAAGATCTTTGATGACAGAGAGAGGTTCTGCAGCTCTTGTCTCTTGAGAAGAAGCAGGAATTAAATTATTTTCCTGCCACCTTTTTGTATATTTTTTTTTATATAACAAAGCAGTAATTTCTTTTTTTTTCCCTCTCAGTAGAGTTTTACTCAAATGCATATACAGGAGGATTTTTTTTTTGTTCTGCTGACTTGAAAAAATCTATCTTTTGATAAATAGAATATTAAATTTAGATTAATAAATTAGCAGTGGTCATTTGATCTTATGATGGAAAAGAAATATATTTTACACAGTTAAAGAAGTCACATGTAAGTGTATACCATAAAAGACTTTATGAATGTCACTGAAAGAGACAAAGGCATGGACTGCTAGATGGAAAGACTTCAGTGAAAAGTTGATGAAACTTTGTTGTATCAACAGCATCAAACAATGAAACATTTCTTTATTGTTTGTGTAGTTCCAACCTGGGCTGTTTGGAGTCCTTACACAGTGCTGGTGTTCGCCACTGGCTGTTACAATATGTTGAGCTCCAAACTAGGAGATTTCTCCTTCTCTGTCCTTGTGCTGTAAATGATATCCTTGGTAATAGTGTTTGGCAAAACTTGCCTGTGGAAATTTTAACTACAATTTTCATGTAGATGGCATCAATCTTAGTTACTTAGATTGTTTTATACTTGATAAAAAAATGAATTGAAAAAATGATAGATACATCTGTATAGAGTTTCTTAGATATACTGTGGCTTTTTAATAATCTCTACATTGATATTTCTAGCCGGAGTTGAAGCAAAACAGGGATGTAACTGTGCAGATGTTAAGGGGAGCTTCAGGCAAACACAAGAAGTGAGAAGAGGTTTAAGGTCAATTAGAATGGTAATACCTGTGAGCTGACATTGTAGCTGTAATATTAGCTATAGCTAATATTAGCTGTAGCTATAATATTAATATTTATCAGAGATAAATATTAAAAGATAAGTGAATGGAAAATGATAGGTGGGGAGGTCTCAGAAAGGATCCTGAAAGTGAAGAAAGTAGTTTTTAGGTAATGTGATGATGGGGTAGTGGGAAGAAGTGTACGTACAGTGTAGTTAATGTAGCTGAAGTATCGTGTGCGAAAATGATTTTTTGCAGCGTATCATGAATGAACAAAAGTTTGTCAAGATTGCATGAGCTGCAGAAAGGAAGACTAGAGAGACTGAGAGATGAGAGCCTGAACAAAATCTGTGTTATGTGGATGTACAGAAAAGCTTTGAGGTGTTTAGCAGCAAGGTGGCATAGAGAGATACCTGGATAACTCAGTTGGTAGTTACTATTTTCTTAGCTCTAATAGTCACACAAGCAAACTTCTGTACAAAGGTGAATTTACATGATTGCTCTGCTCCCTTTAGGTAAAGAAGATGAGTTTCCAAAGAAGCCACTGGGGCAAATTCCACCAGGACCTCAGCCTGCTGTGCTTAATTTCACTCCAGTGCTCAACGGACAGAACAACACTGGTACACAAACAGCAAGAAGGACAGATAGGAAAGCAGCTCCTGGAGAAGGTTTGGAAAGTTCACCAAATAACCGGAAAAGAGTTAATTCACTGGAAAAAAAGCCTTCTTTAAAACAGCAGAAGCCCCGACCAATAGACACACACAGTGATCAGACTAAGAATGAGGTAGACATCAGAAGGAAACCTCAGCAAACAGGGCAAGATAGCTCAAGACAGTATAATAATGCAGCTGCTAACCAAAATTCTAATGCAACTTCAAATACAAGAAGGGAATTTGTACCGAAGTGGAATAAACCGTCTGATATCAAAGTAATTGAAAAGACTATGAAATTTACTGCAGAGGTGAAAGGAAGGCCAACGAACCATTCTGTTTCAGCCTCACCACCAAGTCCAGGAGAAACACAGCCTTTGAATGTAAAGCAGAAGATGAGGGTTTTGGATGTTGATGAAGGTAAGCGAGGGTCTAATGCGTCACAGTATGACAACGTTCCAGAAGTTGATCATGAGAATGAGAATCTTGTTGAAGAGATGCTGGAGAGAGCTCATCCACAAAGTCCTAGGCACGTAACATACTCTAACAGTCCAAGGAAGCAAACTGAAAAAATACCAGCTCCGCTAAAAATACCCAGTAATTACACATTCACTTCACAGCCCAGATCTCCAAAATACTCGTCACAATCTGATGGACTGCCTCATGGATTGAATGTAAAGCAGTCACTGCCATCTTACAGTAACCCACCTACTTACCACGGAAATTCTCCAAAGCATGTCCCCAGCATAGGCAATACAAGCTCTGCTTCCCTGCATTACCATGGGAATCGAACCAGCCCTTCTGGGAGGCCGTATGGTTCTTTTATTTCCATGGATTATTCTCCAGATAAATCCCAAATGAATTCTTACCCTGCCAGTCGCCAAAATCCTCTTTCACCGAGCCCTGGTCAGATAGAGGTAGCCCCTATTGATGCTTATCCCAACAATTCAAGGTCCCCCACAGGAGTCAAATTCATAATCCCACCAGTGGATTACGTACCAGAAGACAGACAGTGGCCAGATGCTGCATATATGTACAGACATGAGCCATATAGGCAGCCCTGGAGCCCAGATGCTAACAAGGGCCAATCGGATAATTTCCAGAAATACCAGCATTTTCAGTCAACACCTTTTCAAGATAACAGTCTTCCTGCTGTTTCTGTTGATAGTCCAATAAGATACAGGACTTCACCAACCTTTGACGAGCGTGGTTCGCCACCATCAGCTCAGACCCAACACTACCGAAGCAGAAACGATGGATTGTCCGTGCATGAATCCGTGCTCCTCTGAGAATCCTCTCTGCTTACTAAAATATCGAAAACCAAAACCAGCTATACAGTGCTGTGTTACTAGTAGTCCACCTCAACTCTTCAATGGAATGTGGACAGTTCATGCAACCCTGAAAATAACAACTAGTTGAACGATTTTTCAGCCTTTCCATGAAGGCTAGTTGAGTGCTTAGACTTGCATTGCAGCTGTTGAAAGTGATCTGATGCACATAAACATAGCAATAGCAATAAGATCATATACACAACATGGCTAATACTGTCATTGTACCTTAAATTTAAATAACTTGTGTTATGATCTTTCTGCCTAAAACCTGTAACGCATTTGCAAGTTTTATTTTGACTGACATTTTAATGCACTGTATAAGTGTGCGTGTGTGCGCGCGCGATTGTGAGTGTGTGCTTATATACACAAACACATATGGAAAAGAACTAAAGAATTTAAAGTTAAATGCATTTAATTTTGGGCGAAGCTTGTGAAGTACTCTTATTTCATATTAATTTTTCCTTATAATTTATTTGATAAGTCATTCACTATGAGTGGGAATCTCTGTCATTTTTATACAGCTGCCTCAGTATCCCAGTGTCCGTTCTGGGAAGAGAGATGCTTTGGGATTATTAATTTAATCTTGTTGTGAGAGTTAATTCTTGTCTTTTGACTACTGTTCTGTTGTTTTCCTCAGCAGGCTGGCAAAACCAGAAAGCCAAAAATGTCTCTCTAATCTGGCTAAGAAATGGTGCTTAAAATCAGGGCAGTCTGATCGTAGCACGTCTCCAGGGTTTGAGGTGCGTTGCAGGTGGGGAGGTTTTACCTTTGCATCCAAATCCGCTTCCCGGATGCCGTCCTATATGCAAAAATATTAGAGCACAGAGTAGGCAATGCCAGATATGGAAATGGTGCTGCACCCTTTGTGTTTTGCCGTGCTCTGCTGTCAAACTAAAATCAGTTGCAGGGTATCGGGGAATTTCCAGCTCCTTGACGCTGAAGCATATGCAACAGTTTGAGGCTTGGTGGAGCCTCGATGCCCACCGAGCTGTGAACGTGTGTGGGGTCCCTTCCCCAAAGCTCTGTCCCGTCAAGTCCGTGTTACTTTTTGCCCTTCTTTTCCCAAAGAGCCGGTGGGTCTGTGTGTGCAACGGCGCAGGTGCTGCTGTGCTGCGAGGCTGCTGAGAGACTGTGTTATTTTACACAAAAATCATCCTGACTGTTAATGGGAAGCGCAGTAGACTCCTGAGAATATAAGTATTTTGAGCATAACGAGCCTGGGTGTTTGCAGCCTTTTGTGCTTCATCGTGTTTTCCTTTCCTTTCATCGACTGTGAAATGGGGGGTGAGAAAATTTGCCGGCTAAATGGCATGTAGGGGATGTGATCCGGTAAGTGCCGAACGCACCCGGCTCCCGTCGCGGCCACGGGAGCTGAGGCCGACAAGGATCCGGCCAGAAGAGGCCCTTGGAGCGCTCAGCAGAGGGTTTCTGATGCTCAAGTACCAAACGTTGGTGTCAACGTCAGCTTGGATGGTGTGGGAAGCTGTCCTGTTTGTCTCTTGTTTTGTAAGATTTGTTAACCGAAGACGTAGAAATGGATAATTTTTTTTTCTTTAAAGAATGAGCTTTAGTGCCTATTATTGCTGCAGGTTGGCTCTGTAAGTTTTAAGGTACAGAAGTAAAACAATTTTTACAAGCGGAAGTAACATTTACTTAGAGTATTTCAAACTCTTTTTGTGTATATAATGCGTCTGATGTAATTTTTAATGATCTGGGCAATTTTGTATTTTAAAAATTGCAAACTGCAGCAAAGTAACAGTAGCAAAGCACTACACCGAACCTCTGAACTAAAATTGTGAAGATAAATATGACTTGGGCTTACCTTAGTTCTGATTGCTTACAGCAGCTTAGAAATGTATGTATATAATATTGTGGCTAAGTGTAATAATCCCGTGTTTAACAATCATTCTGTAATTCATAACAAAGCTGTACAATTTATTTGTGCAAGACTCCAAAATATGTATCAGCATTAGTAAATACTGTAGATTTTTATATATAAGATATATACACACTATTTTCTTATGTCATCTGCAACAGTTTTATAACTGTGTATCTATTTTGATGTGACTGTATTTTTAACATGTTAAAATAATAATTAAGCTTATGTTGTTCTGTCTTTATTTTTTAATCATGTTTGATTAGCTCAGAGCTGCACTTCTGCTCTTAGCACAACTGATTGCTCTTCAGAAATGAATGGTGTATCTATATTTGGTGTACGTCCTTTTTAATTTGTTTGTGCATGTTTATTTTTAGAGGGAGCAATATGGATATGATCTTTATAGTGCTTTTGCATTGTTACCAAAGCACTGAGACTATGGATGATTTTTGTTTTACACACGGCCAAACTCAAGCTATGATTTGTGACAGTTAGGAGTGTATGCTGGGAGCAAAACTTTCTGATTTTTGTCCTAATAATATCATTCAATGCCAGTACCCAAGAGAAGAAAGTTCATTGAACTAGAGGAGAAAAAAAAAAACGGCAAATAAACACAAACTAAGGGTGTTGCCAGATTAAAATCTATCATTCATGCTAGTAGCAAAAAACCTCAGCAGAGTGAGGCAAGAGGCAGCTGCACCAGTGTCTTGTGGGAAGAGGGATTCACCGCAGCGTAATGGATTCGATATCCTTGTTGGAGCTTTTTTTGTCGCTGTTTTCTTTGATCTGAAAACATTCAAGCAGTAACTATAAACATAAAATACTCGGAGACCTTTTCTTCTCGTGGTGTTCTAATTTTAGAAAATCGGCCTGTCTGGAGCTGCGTAAACTGCAGGTTTCCTGTCAGGTGGTTGTCATGACTCTCCTTGCTGTAAGCGGGAGAACTTGGAGGTTCGAGGGGTTTAGGCTAAATGTCCAACTTCTGCAGGGCAAAAACTAAATGAAATTAGCTGAGCAGAATGCAGGAGGAAATCCCCAAGGTGGGTGCTTTGATCTTACACTTGCTTTTCCTGTGACCCTCATGCCACCCTGTGTTAGATCAGTATTTCAGGGGTGAACTGGAGCATTTCAGCCCTTCAGGATAAAAGTTGTTGTGGCCATGACAAAAAGGGAAGATCACAGGATCGCTGTCCCCCTAACATTTCAGTGGATGCAATTAGAATGTGGTGGAGATAACCAGTTTGGGGGTGTCTCAGCTCAAGCCATGTTATAGAGGATGAGTGAAGGCAAAAGCTCCTTGCTAATCCGCCCAAAGGGAGGCTTCTTGAGACACCAGCTTGAGTGATGAATTTGAACCTAAGCATCAGCTCTGTGGGACAGTTTAGGGGACCTCAGGATGTAGCCTTACCCTTTTCCTAGATCCATCAGTGCCTCTGTAATGCTCCAGAAAAGGCAATACGCAGGAAAGATATAAAAGTCTTATCTACAGGGAGTCTATTAAGGAAAGCATTTCCTCCTCATCCCTGCTGCTGGCTGCCCACAGCCTCGAAGCAGCACGTTTTTGCCGTGGTTTTGGACGGTTCACATCACTGCAGGCAATCCTGTTTTTCCCAAGGGCCACGAAGGAATGTATTTCACACGTGTAAACATTGGTTACATTGCTAATACCTGAGAGCAGAATTAATGTCTTCTTGTAAAAGTAACGGACAGCGTATCCTTGCTCCTAGGAAACGTTCCCATACCAACACCGAGGGGTTTTGGAGATCTGGAAGGGTGCAGAAGAGCATTGTCTTCCTGTTAGTCAGAGATGCACCTTTGCAATAAGCCTCTCGGCAGCTCCAAAATTAGATGCAAAGAGTAAACAACATTGAATGTCGAAAGATGGAGCAGCCTTCCAGGGAGGAGCAGCAAATCCAAAGGTTCCCAGCAGTACCTGTACATTTTCCAAGGAGATTTCTCTAAAGAATCCTACCCTGAAATTCATATCATCCTCAATATGACTTTGAAAATTACAGATTTTTTTTTAATCTCCCCCTTGGGTGGTATCACACAGCATGTACAAAGAGGAATGCTGTTTAAAATACGCCATCAGCTGCCCACCCTTTCATTTCCAGCAGCGTGCATTCAGCTTTCAGTACTTCAGTGAGAGGAATAATACAATCTTTTCTTGTAGTCCTTTAAAAGCTGTGTTTTTGTAATGCTCTGTAAACAGAGCCTGGTTACAAATCAGCAGTTATTTAACAAATGCAGCGAATTTTCTCTTCCGGTGACATGAGGGTGCTGCAGAGTTTGCTGCAGAGTGTTTTCTTTTGGGGATGTTAAGACAATTTAAAGGCTTTTAGCTGTGTAGATGCAGCAATGCGATGGCTGGGCCAACCACTGAAATGGAGCATATCACTGCAGTTGTTTGAATATGGTCTTTAAACAGGGGCCAAATCAATTGAGCTGGGAGAAGACACTGTTTCCTGGTATCTTTGCTAAGAGGAGGTCTTCTTGCAACAGCAAAAGCATCACGTCCTCTCCCAGGTGATTTGTTTCTCTGACTGCCTTGTGCCATGGAGTTAATAAATCCATAGAAAATTACTGATAGTTTTAGAAGATATTAGAACAAAGCCAACAAAATCTTACCTCCTCAGTATTACAGTTGTCAAATATTATCCAGGAAGATGCTTTTGACAGGAGATGATTTAATTTAGCAATCGAAGGACATGGTGGTGTGAAGGCACTTGTGCTGCCTCCACAACCCGAAGTCGTAGGTTGCCTCTGCTCAGGACCAAGCAACATACACTGTGCAGTGCACAGGACCCGTTAAGCATCTGGGCAAAATGTGGTGCTGTGCCACTCAAACGTAGCTTCAACAGCCTTGATATGGTCAGGGAAGTGCTCCCTTGTCGTTCCTTGATGCTCTTTCTGTGCAGGTTTTCTGCTAGAAATGAGATGAGGCAGTGAATTGAAGCCATTGCTTCAAATTAGATGTCTCTGCAGCTGTCCTTGTGAAGAAACCTAGAACTGAAACTGCTTGTAGCCATCCGTGTCCAGGGTTGCCTTTGCCAGCTCAATAGTATCTTCTTCAGCAGTTTGCAGTCTTGTTCCTTAGAAAGACAGATCTTGTTTTCTTCCTGATTTATTGGTGCATAGTCCAGATAGGTTTATTCATAGAAGGAGCTCCATTAGATGATACCATCCAGTCTAAGCTTTCTTTTTAAGCTTATCTGTATACAGACTTTTTTTTTCCACTTAAAGATAACTCAGTTGAGAGCATGAGCTCTGTTTCACTGAGATGACACCAGCTGTTGCTACAGATAACGATCTGCATTGCCACCACCACGAAGGCTGAAGCACATTGTGGGGAATCACTGCTCTCAGGAAAGCAGTGGGTCCATTCTGCAGTCAGCAGTTCTCAAATTACTAGACACATGCTAAGTAATGGTTTCCTGGGGCAAACTAGATACTTTTAAGAGTCTTTTTAAAGTAGTGGTTTCAAAACAGCCCTCTTGGCCTCAGTCTTCCTAGCAGCAACATCTCGGTCAACCTTCCGCTCTCCAAAGACAACTGTGCTACAAGATCTTTATTTGATGTCAACTGCTTAAGTGGATCCTCTGGACACCAGAAATCACATTCAAACTTTGTCTGGCCTCCTGGTAGCCTCCACGGCTCTGTCCCCATTCTGTTCCACAGCGTTTATTGTGTCGGCTTCTTTCCACCCCTATGTTACCTTGTCACGGGCTGCCTGACCTCATTGATTCATGCACTCTCCATCTTGAAGCCTACCTTCAAGCTGCAGTGCAATCACTTTATTTATGATGTTTGGGATGTGGATGAAGTAAGTGGTTTTGAGACCATAGACCAGTAGATGAGCATAGGAATTTAAAAGCCAGTCCTAAGTATTTTAAAAAGTGTATCTGACGGTTGGACAGTGCTTTACATTATGCATCGCCAATAGAATGGAAAATGGTGTCTATTTAATCTGAAGGACTGGGTGGTTGAGTCCCCCAGGCAAGAACACCTTGCTTGAGAGGGACGTTGTGCCTTCGCTTTGAGGACCTCCTGCTGCCCCCCACAAAGGAACAAGTCAAGCTCTATTGGGTGGCTGGGCTCACTGCTCTGTGGAAATATTTAATCACATAGCGAGTGAAGAAAGAGCTAATAGCCTCTCTTAGCCATAGGATTAGCATGCTCGCAGCTACGGAAGGTCATTAATTTGTAACCGCTGGAGTTCAGCCATTGTTCAGAACTATCCCGCAACCTTTTTGATGCTGTAAATTGTAATTCTGCTATGTAAAGTGTGAAAGTGTAGCATTAACCTCAGGTGTTCTCTTTTTGGTACTGTTGTGCAGCATACAGGCTGCCTCTGGCAAGGGTTTTAGTGATGTGCTTAATTGCTATTGAACATGCCTCGTCCTGCTAATGAAACAAGCCCCCGGTCTCTCTTAAGTACTCGTGGCTCCTCCTAGGTGGAGGTTGTTTTATTCAATTGGTTGTGTTTTTTTTTCTTAAGCAACGCTCAAGAAAATACTCAATATTCACAATGACCTCCCCTCCCAGGCCTTCATGCCCAGCGCCGACGGGAAGGGTCCGATCGCTGCGTGCTGCAGAAACGCTCCTGGCCTTGGTCACGGACAGACTCAACCCACAGCAGGTCGAGTGGGTCGCTCTGCTCCCCGGGGCGAAAAGCTCCAAAGGCAACAATTCAGCCTGCTTTTCAAACGGCGTTATGAAAGAGCCCGAATTTGGCCAATGAGCGCGGTGCTGCACTGCGGGTGAATTTGTTGCTGTAAATGTTATGTCTGAAATGCCTTTGAAATGCTTTCAGAACTGGTGATTTTGGGGCACGTAAGCAGATGACTTAATATAACCCTCTTGTTATGCTCAATAGGGTTGATCATGTGGTGTTTTTCCCCGTTCATCTAAGTGGTTTCTTGCAGAGGCCTTCAAGCTCCGGAACAGCGTTTTGTGCAACCCTGATAATTGCTTTATTATTAACACTAAGGATAGACTCCTTGTCTACCTCCCCCTTTAGACATGAATCATGTTCTGGTATTTAGAGTGACTCTGAGCAGAGACCTCAGATTTCCCTGCCAGCTGGATTAATGGCTTGTAGGAGGGAAGTCAAACCTTCCACAACTTCTAATCACCATCAGATTGGATTAATAAAGGAAAATTACTTAGCTACAAGACTGAAGATGGAGAGAGAATTAGCAGTACTTTTGAAAAGACTTGCATGACGCCAACCATTTGAAGCAGCTGGATTTGACTTGTGCTTTTTTTTTCAGTCTGCTTTGGTATATGGTTCTCTTAGGCTTTATGCAGAAGGGCTCATCCCTGAGGGCACCATTTGGGTGGGCCATAAGTTGGTCGCCAGAAGTGGACCTAAGATGGCATTTCTATCGTCATCTCCAAGCTCTTAGGAGCAAGGCGGGTCTACCAGCATGAAACAATAAAGCAGGTCAAAGAATTTCTCAAGTGACTTAGCACCCTTCGGTCTTCACAAAATTTGAAGCAACAAGGCCTAAATTTCTAATATAAGGAAGAAATCCTGTCGTTATGTCCTAGGCCTTTCACAGGTGCTCAGTTTTGCCATTCACCCACAGTTGAGCCACCTCTTCTACCTGATGTCTCTTTTCTAGTGGTGTTTATACCAAAAACCTGCCTTTTTTACTGGTAGCTCCATCGGCAAATGATGGTAGCTCCTAGGGAGACTTTCCCTCTTTTTTTCTTGCCTTTGCTGGAAACAAACACCAATCAGCCCCAGAGGACTTTAAAAAGATGTAAGGTATCTCCCCCAAAATGTTTTGAAACATTTAATTTCCCAAATATTTCTGCTGCACATCATTCTGCTGAACATAATTTCACAAATACTTTTCATCTGATTTTTTTTTCTTTGAAAAGCCTGCTTGCTCTGATCTTTCCAAATCTCTTTTTTTTTGGCTTGGGGTGTTATTTTCTGCTCACTAGATGCTTTGTTTCTCTACTAGCTGGGACCTGTTTTAGACTTAGGAGATGTCACCAGTGCCTTGAGACAGACATGCCCAAACCTCCCACAACAGGGAGCTCACAGAAGAAAACAAGACCTCGAGAAGCCAAGCTTTAGGAGACTGTCAACTGAAATACTTAATTATTTTAATTAGAAATGGAAGCGAGGAAGGAAAGCAGAATTTTAAAAATATTTAAGCACTAAGGTGGTCCAGGGAAACATGGTGGAGGGATACGGTCCTCCAGGTCTAGGTACAGAGTGGATGGGATAGCGAAGTGTGAGAATTAAGAAAAAGCTTACAGCAAAAAGAAAAACCCATCCAACTGTGTGTCTTTGGTGCCTGCGATTAAAAACCTCAGGGAGATCTTCCTACCTGTTAGCAATGACTCCATGCGGGGCTGGCACTGTGCAAACAACGCTTCTCGCTTCTGCTTTCCGTTTTTCTTTTAAATTACATTTCTTTCATCTTTAATTTCATTCGAGGGTTTTTTTTTGTTGTCTTTGGGGTTTTTTTTTTCTTCTTTTGCATTCACATACGTGGGACGAAGCTTTTATGTCTGTTCAGAAGGACCGAACTAAGTGTTGTTTCTCTGTGCATGATACCAGGTATTTCTGTCTCTTCAAGTAAGACAAACCTGCCTGTCTGCAACATGTTTGTTAATTCACCCTGAAAACCACTGTCTTCTTCTTTTTTTTTTTTTTCTTTTAGGAGTTTCTTTCTGTAAAGATGTTGTTTAAAAGGATGTATTTAAAATGAGATTTTATTGTAACTGCTCCAGGAGGCGCAAAACCCTCCTAGCCTTGACATCTGAAGTCTTCCAGAACGAGTTAAGTGGGCTCTGCATTTGAAGTGGCAGCACAATGCAAAGGTGTAGCGGAAGGGAAATGAGTCGTATTAATTCTGACAGACTTCAAGAAACTTATTATATCTCTGGAAGTTCTTTACAGCTTCGATTCAGAGGTCTTGGGTAGAAAGGAGTGTTGAAATCAAGGACGAGGATGCAAAGACACGTGGAAGATGGACCCCCGAGCCCCTGTGGAAGATCTGAGACTCCTTTACTCAGGCTCCCGGCAGAGTAATAATAGTGCTAAAAAACACTCAGCACCATCTCCAAACACAAGGACTGAGAAAGTGTCAGCATCTCTGGCCTCGGAGATGGATTTCTTTATTGATAATTAAATGCAGTCATGGGCAGTTGCCATGCCAGGTGCGATCTGTATTTATGGCTTTGGTAACCAAGCAAAATCGTGAGTTACTGCTCCAAAGCTCGGCTCAGGCTCTGCCTACCAGTCGTATATGCAAGCATAGAAATTATTGGTCTGTCTTGCATAATTTCTTTTTCTTAGCAGGATCTGATATGATTTTTATAGCTGAAGCAAACTTTTATCAAGAGTAAATCCATTATTTTGCTGTAAAAAAAAAAAGGTGTATGTGGAGTACAAATCAATGGAGCTCAGATACCTTCTAACTGGCTCCTCCTAAAACTTGCAGCTTGCAGATCTTAAATATTGCCCCAGGAAATAAATTTCAAGAGTTGGCGGTGGATTTATAAATGCAATGACTTCCCAACAGTCGCTGCCCCATGCAGGTAAGTGTATGGAGGCTTCTTCCTTCTTTACAAAGAAATAATAGAGAAGCTGTGGGGTTAGCAGGCTCATTGCTGTGGTCCTGGGAGCTGTGAATTGCACATGCACTTTTAATTTGAACACGTGGATATTTCAGAAGGAGCCAGGAGGGCCCAGGCAGAGCTCGTGGGGAGCAGCTCCATGCAGACTCTTATGCAAGCGTGAGTTCTTTGCTGTCTATTCTGCTGCATATCCCAGACCCCATTTTTTGTTTTATCCCCAATTTAAATCCCGAGGCTCAAGACGTGCATTAATACAAAGCGTTCAGGAAACTAAACTCTTACTCGCCAGCAAAGAGCAGACAAAACTGAACCGAAACCCTGAAACAGAAACTGAAACGGAAGTGAATTTGTGATGTTTCATCTTCCAGTTCTTTGCTGATAAAACCCCAGAGTTTTATCCTCCTGCTTCCACAAAGGATTTCCCTGCATTTGGTTATGCTCAAATTGATTAGATTTTACTAAGAACTTTCAAAAAAAAAAAAAGAAAAAAAAAAACAGTTTATTTTCTATCAGTAAGTTCTCATTATTTACCACCATGCAATCTATTTGTCATCTACAGAAAATTTTCTATAAACATCCATAAAATTGTAAGATATTAAATAATATTGAGATAAGAGTAAGTTGCTGGGTAATCTGGCGGGAGAAGCCCCCCTGTTTCCTATCTCCCACTAATGTTATTAAATATAATTGCCTTTTTATATTGCTGCTTGTAATTCTAACAATAACATCTAACAAAAAAGCCATACCTGATACTTCTGATAGTTTTTTTTTTCCTTTTTTTGTATCAAGTTGCCTTCTTTATTATACTTAATTTGGGCAGTTGATCAAGTTTTCAGTGGAGACTAAAGAATTCAATATTACTAGTCTCTATTTTAACTGGAGGCTTTTGCCACTTCCTACTCTTCTTCCCACTGCTCCTCTTTATTGAAATGTTTGTTCCCTTTAACCAGACAGGGCTGTTGCCCAACATAGGTTTTTGCATCTCTGCTTGAGTGTTTTTGCTGCCTGCTGGAAGACCTTGAACAATTTGCTGGTTTTGCTAATGCCTCCCGCTCTAAATGCGATGTTCCCGGGTAGGAATGCCAGCAATTCCCTATACTTTGGGAGATTTGCCCTTTTAAAGTTCCCATAAACACAGGCTGGCAGCGTATCTGGCCCTGCCGGGTGAGCAGCTCTAAGTCACCATTTCTAGCACCGAGGCCAAAGCTTGTTTCTAGATGAATATTTCGCTCTGCAGAACATAATCTCATCAAACTGTCCCTGGGTTTTGCATGTCATAAAACTCATTTCTTCCACAGAAACGCTGCTTTTGGTTAGGGTAGCCACAGGCCATGTCTGGCAATGTTTGCCTGTGATGGGCCAGCTTTTCTTGCTACAGACCAATTTTTAAAGAATAATTCCTCCTTTTTGGCCCAGGCGCTTGGAGCCGTGGTGCACATATCACCCTGTCATTGCTTACAACAGTTATTACTCAGATGCCTGCGATTCTGGTTACCTCTGAGGAGCGAGCTATAGGGAGTACCCTCACCCACGAGGAACTGAATTAAAATTTAGTCATTATTTTCGAGGTGAAAAGACTAAAAACATTTCTCATCTACCCTGCACTCCAAACCTGAATAGAAGATTTCTTATTGGTGATGCAGGGCTGGTAAACCTTATATATGAAACAAGAGCTAAAAAAGGAAACGCTTTGCAGCCATTCATCCTCCTCAGGGAACACTGCTGGAGCCCCAAGAGTTAATTCCCCATGGAATTTACTGCTGTGGATGCCCATACTCGACACCCATCTGTACCGGGGTTTACAGACTCCGATTCTTCCTTCTTTTGGATGTTTTGGAGAGTTTCTGCTGAGTGGGCAGCGAGTGCTTGGCCTTTCTGTGTTGCTGCAAAATGCCCTGCACTGAGTTTTGGTGTTTTCCCTTTCTCTATGAAGTGCTGTAGTTGCTAGACAGAGCTGTGTTAGTTTACTGCTTTATTAATATACCTATACATATATTTACAAATATATAATATAAACATATATAATATAAATGTGTATTTCTTAATATTCAGAGTTGATGATACTGAGTACCAAGTCCTTTTCCTACCCTTATTGCCAAAGGATTTATTATCTCTAACAATCAAAAGTTTATAAACTTGTGTTAGTAGTGCGTGTTGTTTAGAATTTATCACTGAGAACAGGGCTCTCTTTTTCATAGCTTTGCTATTTGGTGCAAAGCATCCATTATTTTCCAGGATTATTAGTATTGCTTTGGTTACAGCCCAGCCGTGAGTAGTTTCAGCCTGCCTCAAACCTGCCTCGGGAACGGGGTTGCTTCCTGCTTCCAACACTGGCACTGACTTTGCTTGGTGCTTCCTAACTGCTTTAAGTCATTTCTTAGGGCAGCCAAGGGATTTACAGGCCCATAAACACATACCAACCTCCAGGAAAAAGCAGCTGAGCATGAGGGATTTGGAAGAACTGCGTGTTCCCACCGCTGTGTCCGACATTTCCCAGTTCAGGGATCAGCACGGACCTGGCTGAGAGCAGGACAAGGACTCAGTGTATTCCCGAGTAGCAAAGATGTGGAGCGTGCCCATTCTTCCAAACCTCATCTCCCCCCTGCTAGTGCTGGATGAGCCATTAGAAATAATTCATGTTTAAAAATCCAACAAAAAATGGGATTGGTCAGCAGTTATCCTGAAATTGTTGTTTTGTTGGATGTCTTTAGCAGAACTGATTGAAAAAAATAATTTCTAGGGCCACCAGAGCTAGAACTAAATACTCTTTTTTTTTTTCTTTCTTGAAATGATTTTTTTTGCCTTTGCTTTTTCTTATGAAAATAAAAACCTGGGAGTTCCTGGGAGATCTGGGGTGGATGGTAAGAGGAAGGAAGAAAATGTAGAGAATTTTCATTTTTAACATTAACCTTAGTATAGACCAAGTTTGACATTTCTTTCTACATGGGGTCCGCAGAATTTGCGTAGGGTTTGCAGGGGTGGTTTTCTCCCATTCCTAAATGCACCCTGAATGGTGCATATACCCTAATGTTTGCATATACCCTAATGGTGTGCATATGCCCTAATAGCTTTTGGTTTTGTTTTTTGAGGGGGAGAGGAGATATTCTACCAGCTCGTTTAGGAAGATTGGATGATAATTTAGCCACCGGAAAGCTAAACCACTAGGAATCAATAGTCCTGACCACCTTTGGAGAACCATCTGTGTCATGCTGACTTGGCCTCCTTCTATGCTTTGCCTTTTCTCCAAGCTTCTTTTTGTGTGTTAGCAAGCAAGGACATACCCTGTGTGCTGCTTGTGAAGTGCCTGGTTGACAGCGCAGAGGTCCTGCCGAGGCCAGGCGGATGGAGGACATGTGGCCCCGGTGGCATGGGCAGCAAGGCAGGTGCTGGACCTGGTCTCGCGGCGGGAGACGTAGCTGAAAGAGAGTGTCCAGCTGTCCTGGGGGCTCCAGAGGTGCTCCATAAAGCAACCAGAAGTCAAAATCCAGCACGTGGTTGAGGATTAATAACTCTTAGGGGGGTGATAGAACATTTAAAGCTTCATAAAGCTGCTGTCTTGTGTGAGGAAGCCCCGGGAAGAAATATTCCATGGTATCTGCCAGGATAAGGCAAGATACCTGGGCAGCTGCATCGGGATCTACCCATAGGGACAAGTCGGGTGGTTGCATTGGCAATGCAAAACCTCTGGAGAGTGGTGGGACCCCCAGGAGTCCAACATCAGTGCTGGTTTTCCAGCTAGGAGAAGCAGGAATATTTGTAGCACACGTACTTCTTGTATGCAGCAAAATGGAAGGGAAAGCATCTCTTCCCAGCGCAGATCAAAGCCCTGTCATTCCCTCCAGGAGCTGTGTGAGAGCAACAGCAGGTAGAAATGGAGACATCTACCCAGTAATGGGAAGAAATAGTCCTGACCTGGACATACGCAGCAAACGGGGAAGCTGTAATCGCCCGGCACTTTATTTTCCCTGGTGAAATAAATTGACTGTATTTGACATTTAAATTGCTCCCCAGAATTAACCTCCCATGGAGACAAGAGGAGAGGGGCAGGTCTGGTTCTTCTCCAGCTTTTTGCATCAACCTTTTTTTGCTCCTGGATATTCCTGCAGGGAACAGAGCTGCTTCCCTGTTCCCATCTCCTGCTCCAACTTTGCAGCAAGCTGGACCAAAAGAGTGGCATTTTCTTTATGAACATTCAATTAGTTACATATTTAAATCTTGCCACCGTGACCCGGTGAATTATGCAAGGGCCTGGGTACGAGAAATCAATTGAGCTCTAATTCCCAGCCCTGGCATCGGCCTCCTGCTCGCATCGCCGCGGGTGAGTTATTTCGGAGCCGGCTCTTTCCCTCTGCGCCTCGTGTCTATAAATCGCCCAGGCAAACGTTAGGTGACGCAGCAACATCACAGATGTAGTGAGATATTTGGGTGGAAATACGCAGAGTTGCAGCAAGTCTACCCCAATCGGCCACGGCAAACCGGGATCTTCGAATAAACGATGTTTTCGGAAGTGCGTCCGTAGCCAAGCACCTACCAAACTCCCTTGCAGGCTCTGTCTCGCTTCTATTAAAGACAGAAAGTCTAGGGGAAAATGTTACAGATTATCATATGAAAGGCAGTTGAAGACGAAGAGAAGGTTTTGAGAGTAACAGACACAGTAATTTTCCATTCCCAACTGCTGGGAGGAAATTATCACCGGTGCTCAGTCTGCCACGGGGGATTCAGAGCCCCGGGGGTCCTTATCTCCCGGTGCTCACACAGGAACCGGCACGTTTGTCACCATCAGGAGCGGCCACACGGCTGCTGGGACCATCTGCACCGTTGCAAGGTGCTCTCCAGCCTGGAGGTCAGAAGGGCTTGTGATTTTTCTGCTAGTTGTTTGCTTTTTTCTCTCCTTTTTTTTTTTAGCCTTGAACGGACTGTTTTTAAGATTGGCTGTGCAAAACCTGAGCCTGTGGCGCTCCTTTGCGATGGAGTTGTAATACAATGTAAGTGGTGGGGGAAAAAAATCAGAATTGCGATGGCTTAGAAGCCGTTCAGGTCCCTTTCCTTGGAACCTGGGCTGTGCCTGTGGTCTCCTTTTGTTGCTGCTCGCTTGGGGCTTCCCGTCACGTTGCACTTTAAAGGCAATTATTGCACTTTGGAATCATTATCCGCTAATGGATAAACTTGGAGCGCGAAGCAATTTGTGGCAAAAACTGAGTTTTTTTTTTTTAATTTCAAAGAATATTGGAAAAAAATATATAGTTGGACTCAGTGTTTCCGGAGCAGTTGGAAATGTCAGCCGAGACTGAATTGTGCTCAGCTGTTCTGCAGCATGATGTTTTCATGGGGAAACATTTGTACGGCGCGGGAGAGCCAAAATGTGAGCTCACTGGGGCCAAAGCCCACGACGGCTCTCGTGCCTGCACGGCCGGTCCTCTGAAAAGCACAGGGCGAGGAGGGGAGGGTAAATTAGGCAGTTTAAATGCCCTGAGCTTTAATTAAAGATGGTAGCACTGCAATTTTAAATGCAATTAGCCTAAGAGCGTCCTGCTAACAAAGTGGCCTTGGCGCGGAGTTGGGAGCTCTGATTTCATTTCCTGAGCTGCTGAAACCTTCCTGTGTCACTGAGGGCTCCGCTGAGATCAACAGCTTTTTTCTCCTTTTCTTTTTCCCTTATTGGCTTCCAGGATTTTTGGATCGAATCCCTAAATCCTCTGTGACTCAGCCACTTGCCCGTAAAAGAGAGAACACTTCCCTGCTTCCTAGACGAAGCCCTTGGAGATGGGGACGGACGCACTGCGGTGGCTCATGAGCAAGGCTGGTGGGTCCCC
This sequence comes from Tinamus guttatus, assembly GCF_059628265.1. NCBI lineage: Eukaryota > Metazoa > Chordata > Aves > Tinamiformes > Tinamidae > Tinamus > Tinamus guttatus. Next base: position 825,954 of record NW_028288779.1, read on the forward strand.
ACGTGTGGTGTCTGGAGGACTCTTCAAGGTGGAGAATGTCTCTGGATGAGGGTCCAGACAAGCTGCTGCCCGTAGAAGTCCGGAGAGGAGGTGACAATATTTGCTGCATCCCAAATCTGCTGCCTCCTTTTAGCTGCTGCTCCACGGAGCATCTTGGGGCTGTCTTGGTTGCCATGCTGAGCCTCCTTTCCTCTGTCCCTTAAGGAAATGTCACTTGTAAGTTGGGGTGGACATAAAGTCGCCGTCCATAGGTGATTCATGGACTATCAGATATACAACGCTCTCTAGGTCACAGAACAGTTTGGCCTATCGATAAATAACCAGGAACCTTGACTGGTCCTTTCCGTCCATCTGTCTCCCCCGAGCGCTTTGTTTGAGTAGGGGTAATTTATTGGTGAGTGCGTTAAAAGCCAATCACTGCAATGTCACCAGATGAATTACCACGGTGCGACTGTCACTTGGCGACTTTTTCAATGCCAGGCGTCCGACTGATGCGAGGGTGGGTGGGGAGAATGTGGGCTTAGCTGTTGTTTTGCTCCTCTGTGCCTGTAAATGTGCTAATTAAACACTGAGACTGGGGGAAAAAAAGTGTTTTCAAGCTTCTCCAAAAATCAAGGGAGCTGTTTATGGTGCGGGCTCCTAGGGCTGGGGGCAAGCGTGTGGGTAGCTCTTCTTTTTGTTTCCCTGCCTTGTAGACTCGTGCCCAGGCTTTTCAACCTTGACAGGGAGGATGCTGTTGTTTTTGGCTTGCCAGGGTGACAGCTGGTGGAGCCAGGTCCCCAAAGGAGACTCTGTGAATTGGGATTTTCCCTAGGAAGGGCAGAGGCACAGGCTCCCTGTGGAGGCCCTTGCTCCACTCGCCTCCCGACAGAGATCACGTATCCAACGGTTTCTCTCTTCTGCTGATTTAAAATATCTTTCTTTTAAACATTTCCCCCCAACACGCACATCTGGAGCTGGTAGGACAAGCTGCCAGGCTGGCAGCCTCTGAAAACAGATACAAAGAGCCCCTGGAAGGCAGAGATTTGACAATCTTGCAAAAGACCTAATTTTAATCTAATAGACTGTCTTGGTATACTGGGTGAAAACCTGCTTTGTCCCTGGTGTGAAAAAGGATGCATTTCGAGTCAAATTTTGTCTCACAGTGATCATGGAACAAGCTAAAATGCCATGGAAGACCTTTCTAAATGGCTTCTCTTAATCCACTCCAAAATGCTGGGAGAAGAGAAGCTCTCATGTCATCTGCATGCACGTCCCAAGCCCCTTGACCTGCCGTATGTTTTTGAAGAAGCAAAGCCGGGTAGCAGGGATTGCAATATCCCATCTCGCCGGCCAACTCCTCTTCCTCCTGCCTGGCCCTGGCCCTGGCCCTGCCCAGAGCTGGTGCCTGTCTCTGCTCTTGCTCTTGTTTTGAAAAAGCTCTTCAAAAACAAGCTAAGAGAACTCCAAGAGTGCAGGAGGCAAGCCCTAAGTAGAAAAAAAAAAAAGAAAATCCAGTGCATACTTCTTAGACCCCAGAGTACGTGCCCACCATCGTAGGAAAACTTGTAACTTCTGCTTAATTTCTGCCAAGCCTCATGCACTCCAGCTAGCCCCTGGAGGCAGGATGCTCTTTAGGCTTCAGTGGAGAACACATGCAGTTCTGGTCGGTTATGGTTTGTAAAACCCATATATATTTTGTAAAATAGTAAAGCACTTGTGAGATAAAACGGGGGCCGAGGGGATACTTCCCCTAGGGAAGAATGGTCACCACTCGCAGCAGATCACTCAGTCTGAAGGGTTCTCCTTGCTGCCCTCTTCCCTTTTTGTAACACAGAAGGAGAAGTGGGAATTGAGCCATGTGGGCATTCCTGGAGGTGCCTCATCTTACACATGCTGCTTGCTTACCCATGGCTTAGATTTAGTCCCAATTTCCCGTTTTTTTTTTTTTTTTTTCTTTTAGTATAAAAGATAAATGGATGCAACATATATCCCTGTCCTTGAAACCGTAGCAGCAGCTAAATGGGGACAAACATAATTCAGCGTGTTGTTGTTGTGGCTGGAGCAGCTGTATGTGGTCTGGTACCCTGATTTAGGAGCTGTTGTGCTTAGAAATAACTTGGCAAAGAGTAGGTAGTTTTCCTGCTGCATGCAGGAGTCTGACACGAGCCAAAGACATGTTCAGGAGGGGAGAGATGTTACACTGAGATAGGGGAAAATTTTAATTCATTTCAGCTGTGACCTAAATTCAGGCCTTCTGGCCATCATGTCAACGCAACAGTCTTGTCTGCTAGATCACTGACGTAAGTAGTAGTGACACATGTATGTATTGAATGTCCTTCTCTGGGGCTTTGAGAAGGACAGCTCAGGAGAAAAAAAAAAAAGTTGCTTGGAGACCTCATTATACTCATAAATTCTGTTTTCCAAATACACAAACTCTAGTTTGCCCTGAGAGCGAAGGACAGTGGACCTCCCAAAAATACAATGCGATTTTCCTACCAGGATGGCTTATGTGGTTAGAGATTACACACCTTTTCCACTGGTGAGGCCAGAAAGGATCAGTCCATGTTGTCCTGAAAATAATGCAAAATGTGTGGATGATTTTTGTCAAAGCAGCTAGAAATCCTAAGTCCGTGGTTCTGCATATGAGATTTTCTCAGTGGGCTACATAATTTTGCTCTCACTGAGGCCTTTCCTCCTGGTGGAGGTGGAGTAGCAGGAGGAAAATTGGGGTATGGGATGTCCGAGCTGCTAGGTCAGGGGAGAAAAGCTGAGCAGCAGCTCCTCCCTCTGCCTTGTGCATAACAAAAAGCTAAGACTGCTCAGGGAACGTAAGCACCAAAAGGCCTCATTTTCACATCCCAACAGGCGTATACATGACATCGATGCTAACCCACACAGTCCTGCTGAGATGACAGCGTTTCTGAGTGCCGCAGCAAAACTCTAGACAGCTGCGTAATTACAGTGGCAAAAATTATGTGCTCATGGCCCTTCAGGAGCCTCAGGTGATAAATATTTTGTGGATTGCAAGCCTGCAACCGAGTACCAAAATTCAGCCCGGGTCTCCTGTAGTTCCTCATGCCTTCAGCAGGTCCAGACCTCGGTCACTGCCTGCACAGGCTGCTTTAGTCACGAATTAACTTCTCCAAAGTAATCCCAGGTTTCTTGTATGCTTTCCATAGGTCGGCCCCAACCCAGCGTGCCAGAGTCTGTGCAAGCAGCGGCTCAGCGGCGTGCCTGCCCCCGCGTACCCGGCTGAGCAGCTCATGCTGGGTGTTTCATCTCAAGGATTGCTGCCTGCTAAAGCTAAAAGAAATAAAAGTCATGCTTCACGGAAAATAAACCTTTATAATGCTGATCTCCAGCACCACCTGGTCTTCCGTCCTTTCCCTACCCTCTTCCAGGATAACATTTCCCATGCTGATTGGATTAGTGTAGTATGGAGTGAAGTACAGTCAAAGGCTAATCTTTTTGTGATTGAATATTAGATTCTTCATTTCAAGAGGCTCTTACAAGCAGGTTTGTGTCAGGCAGATAGAAAATGGTGGGGAGAGAATGTCTGTTCTTCCCAACAGTTCTACTCTTTTTCCTCATAGCTTTTAGATAATGACCTAAATTAGGGCTGTTATTTCAAGAAAATGTTCACAACTGAGTGGCCACCCTGATCATCTTCAGTAGGAAATGGGCTGTGGTTAGAATTGACAAGTTATCTGAAAAGGATCAGAAACTCAAACCTTGCAGCGGACAAACAGAAAAAAAAAAAAAACACCCTAAGACCACCTAGAGCAGCAGAACTTAAAATGGAGGGAATCTGCAAATTCAGTAAAAAGCTCAGTAAGAACATGATACACTACAATTTGAAGCCTCTTTCTTGTGTTTATGTGAGGACTGTTAATGCAGGATGTCAGCACTGACCTTCAGGAGAGCGGGAGGAGGAGGAAGATTCTGGCTGAAGATCCTGAGGAATTTGGGATGCTTTTCTACAACTCTGAGTAAAGAGCCTCCGAGGGCCATGAGACAGTGGGCCTCTATGCACAGCATCTTTTACCCGCTCGGGTAAAGCAACCTTCTGCTCTGTGTGTGTATGGGTACTTTTCCCTCCCTCTCCAAAGAGCTCTCATCTCCCTCTGGCTGTTGTAGGTGAAGCAGGTTCTGGATTCTTCCGTGAGGTGCCAAAGCCTCAAAACAAAGCACCATGTTGCCTAATTGTGAGAGCTGAAATTATTTATGGGCCTGGCCTTCACAGTCAGAGCCTCAAAAGTCTTCAAGTACCTTTGGGGATCCGTGTGCAGAATACCATGGTGATGAGAGTAATATTTGGAATTCAAGTCTTGTCTACTGTGCTTTAGCAGCTGGAATGGACAAGCAGCTGATTATGACCATAGCAGAAATCATGCCAATAAACCACACGCGCACCGTTTGGAGTGCTGGCTTTTTAATCAGACACATAAAACTCTTGTTATCTTTCTTAAGCCCTGCTGGAAACAAAATCTGGAAGGAAAGCTCCTCTGTTCAATATTCAACATCCCCGTGCAATCCGAATCTTTACCTGTGCAGCTGCTTCTCTGAGAACGTCCTTACCAAAGGAGGAAAGACTAGAATTTAAATTATCTTCAAGGTACTTCTAACTGGGCATTCATATACCTCCACCAAGACACAAAAACAATGGAAAATGCAAATGATTCCCACTACAGATCCCTACTAACATTGTTGGAGTTAGACTGAATCTGCCTTCAGTTGAATCAGGCTTTGCAAAATAGGAGCTTTGGGGAAAATGTGAAATTTTAGGGTGATTTGTTTTTCAAATGAAACCATCCAGGTTCATTAGCAGATCATGCTAATTGTCAGCGCAGCACCAGTGCAGCAGTGCTGATGATATCTGGGGACGGCTCTTGCTTTTCACGCTTCCCTCTAACGATCCACCAACGCACAGCTGTATTCTTTGTATTCTTCACTGTGGACCCGGACTGCAGTTGTTTCAAAAAGAACATGAGATCTAGAGGCTCTGAAGAAGCCTCGGAGCTCATCTGCCTTTAGAGCATGGGTCAAGGCCAAGTTTTCCAAAGATCAGCATTTAAAAGGAATGACTGAAGTTGCAGCTGATGAGTAGCTAAGGCAGCAGAATGGGCACTGATGTTGGAGAAGTGTCTTCTAGTCCTCATGACTTTGGGCAAGTTGCTGCTCTTGCTCCCTCAGCTCTTCCTGTTACCATGGGGCTGAGAAGGTACGTGAACAGGGAGGTATGTGCAGATTTGGTTTCCTCCGCCTAATTTTCTGCCTGGCCAGATGGAAGATGACCCTGGCACTGGTGTTATATAATGCATGGGTGCATTGTAGTAGCCATAATGCATGGCTACCCGAGCTAACACATCCTGCTCTCAGTAGGATCATCTCAGATGTGGGACCAGAGACAGTTCACATCCAGCCAGATCATAGCAGCAGTCTATCAGCTCTAGCCACGTGGGATTCATCTGAGCAAATAAACTAGTTGTCTAGTCTTGCTTTGGCACCGCAGGGGAATTGGCACATTCAAGGCATGATTCATCTTGCCCCAGAGCTGATATCTGAAATAGGTCAGCTGTGCACGCTGTGAAAGTGCCTGTTTCTCTTCATGATTACAAAGGACGGGCGGCTCAGTGAGACACAGATGTCTCCAGTGTGGATGTTTTGAATTAGGCAAGATGAACCCTGTCTACTCTGTCTTTTTTTAAAAAGGCTTTGTATGGTGCATATCCAGTCTCACTTGAGGTCTTGAATTGTTACTACAGGTCCAATTAAGATGGCGTGTCCTCAAACACCCTCAAAGAGCCACGGGGCTGAGCTCAAGTCTGACCCAAAGTGCTCATGTGCCTTTTCCTAACATTTACTGGTTGTAAATCTGGATTCTCCAGAGATTGGTCTTATCTTCACTGACTGTTTTCAGACAGATTTGGTGAAAATTATTAATTTCTTGGGTAACTTAAGATTGTTTGGATCAGGTAGAGTACACATTCCCTCCGCCACTCCCTCGGAGAACTACAGACCTTGTAATAATGAAAATAAGACTTTGCTCCAAATTCCTATTTTCTTCTTTCTTTTCACCCCTTATCATGATGCTGTGACCGAGCCATAGTTAAGGAGAGATCTTTTGAGGAGTTTGCAATGCCTTGAGCTTACATTTCTAATCCATTTGCATGAACAGCTATGGAAATGAATACCATCAGTCAGGCCTTTTCTGCCCGACACTTTCTCTCTCACATTTGTAAGAATAAATCTGAAGAGCAACATAAGTGAGTCTTGTATAATTACTCTTCCATTTATATTTCTAGACTTGTCAATCTGGTAAGCATTATATAGCAGGATTGAAAGCTTTCTCCTTCTCTTTCAATCAGCATTTTCGTTTGCAGCAGCATCTTACAGTAAATATAATCTTTCTGGCGGGAGATGCTTTTGTTTTCTGAGACAGTGTCATTCCAGTCAAGGGCACCCTTACTGGGGATATAGGATAGGGAGGTAGCTGCAAGGAGCCTCTGGTGCCGTTATAGCTCTGGACAGAGTGGGATGGGGTCAAACAGGGATTCTGGCATCTCCATTGGAAACCCTGGGCACTTCTTGGGGTTTAGGTGCTCAGAGCGAGGCTGACGTTCAACCAAACTCCAGGCGGGAGCGGGATGATGCCAATCCTCGTTAGCTCCACTTTTGCCCCAAATCTAGGATCTCTGGGAAGCTCTTCCAAGCATGCGAGGGCTCATCTGCCAAAACTGTCCATGGCTGCAGCACCTTGGCAGTGGGGTGAGGAATGGGGCAGTTTTGGGAGAAGGACACAGGCTTTGGGAGCGGAGACATCTACAAGGTTGGAGAGCAGCAGCACAGGGAGTTTTAAAATGTTTTCTATAGATTTAAGCATGGAAATCCCTTTTCCACCACATTTCAGCACTGTCCTTTATTTCAGTCTGCATCCCACCTGTGGGCTCTGCAAGCCTCACTTTCCAAAATGCAAAAAACACTCTGCAAAATACGAAATGAAAAGCAAACCTGCCCCTAAGCACCGCAAAAGTTTTTCAATGCTTTTCCTAATGTCTTTAGTTGCTTTATGAGGGCAAATGGCAGATTTTTAATCCCCTCCCATTGCAGAAATCAGCCCAGGTATTACAGGAGGGTTTGTACAAGGAGAGTCAGGGCTCTGCTGCATCTGTCAAGGGGATGCGCCTGTGGCATCTCCACTCCCAACCTTGTTTCTGAAATGCATTTCAATTCGGTCATTTTTAATTAGCGAGGGCATTAAACTTGGCACATGGCTACCCACGGGCTGTATGCTTCTGGTTTAATTCATTTCTTTGATCCAATCTGTTAAGCCTGTCTTAAAAAACAGCCTTTGTTTCCACTTGCTGGGCTGGCTTTAAATATCCGCATGCATACATGTGTTCCTCTGACTGTATAGAAAAGAAATGAGATTTATCAAGGTGAAGAATTGCATCCAAGGACCCGAGCAAGTTGCTGAAGGATCCCATGGTCCCAGGGCCACTATAATTTACACTGATTATTTGCTGAACTGCTGGATTTTTTGCTGAATCTCAGGCTAGGATTTTGTCCATTTGGGACATGCAACAGGTTTTTTTTTACAGAGTTAAACTCCATTTTATACACCATTTTTGATAAATAAATATTTGCAACTCACTGGAAGCTTTAAAAAGAAAAAAAATCTTGATAGCCAGTCATGCTTATGATATATAAAACTTTAAAAATAATATGATACTGCAAATAGTTTCATATTATACACTACATCTTTCTAAAACCCTGAAGTTACAGGGCCATAAACCTCTCAGGATTCCTTAAGCAGTTTTCCCTTATACACATTTCCTTTTTTTTTTTTTTTTTTGTCTCTGCAATATGTTTGAAAACAAGCCTTCAAAAGAACATTTACCATTTGTGCCAGGTATCTACACTAAGTTACAGAACTACAGCACTAGAAGGAGGGAAAAGAGATACCCGTGATGCCCATATCATTCCTGAGAACTGTTTTTCTTTACCTGCTTTTAAAGATCTGTTTAAAATTTACTTTTAATGATGCAGGTTCTGTGTTGTCAGAAAAATCTATTTTTCTCCCTGTTATCCCAACCTCTGAAAGTTTTTTTTTTCTAATATCTAAACTGAATTCCATTCTCCATGATGGAGGTTACCTTTGGCTTTGGAAACATCCTGACTCAACCAGCTTTTTCCTGTCTTTGCCTGAAGTCCTTGGGCTACAGCAACATGCCTGTCTACATGTCCCTCTGTCCCGTTATTCTCAGTGAGGGTCTTGAACCTGCAATGGCTGCAACCTGCTGCGGACCAGGAGATGCTTGGGTGGTTTGTTTGAATACAGGTCCGGGTTTGCCTTGTGTCCTGCGTCCTACCTGCTGTCCCGGCCACATAGCCTGGTGTCCCAACTGCAAGAGTTGTCCTGCTTTATAGGCTCTCCTGGTTGTCCGTGCAACAACCTTCTGATGTGTCACATAAATCTGGTGTCTCGGATGTGAGCTGCATTCTGAGCATCAACCCCCGACACGCTCTGCTTTTCAATAACTTGCTGTTTGCAGGATGCTTTTATTAAATCCACAGTGCAAACGTCTCAGGGGCAACTAGATGCTATGCATGTTTTCAGTCATTTTTCATGACCTTGCTCTCCCTGCAAGCTCTTGGGGTCCACCTGCAGCCAGAGATGTTTCCAGACTTGGCCCAGCTGTTGGGCTACAGTACAGAAAAAGAGCCACAGAGGTAGGTGAAGAAATCTGAATATTTCAGCTGAGAGTTGACATGACACGCAGAAGCCCAAAGGACTGTTAAGTAGATGGTATCAGCTCCTCAGGGACTTTGGGGTTCCTAAATTGGGGGTAACTCGGTGCAAGGTGAAGAGCACAAGCAGGTCACTTGCTGTCCTGGGAGGGCTGCCCCGTATTCTGGGAGGTGAGGAAGGGTGTTCTTGTAGGGCTTGAGGTGCTTTGTATGGGCTGCAAGTTGTTTTTCTCCTTCGCCTTGCTTTGCCCCAGAGTGGTGAGGACAATGTTTGGAGGAGCACAGAGATCACCACTGCCTGATTTGACGGGTCTGTCATCTGCAGCAACGCTGCTCCTGGGGTAGGTACGTTTGTCAGGTGAAATTTTTCTGCAATTTCCTTGACAGGAGCAGCGAGTGACACATGTTCCCTGGGGAGATATTTCCATGTTTTTGCTATTCTTCCAGCTTCTGTGACATTTCCCAAGCCCAGCTGTTGGAGCCTCAGGTTAAAGCGCCTACACTGCCCTGGACCACATCCCAGAAGGTTAATTTGGTCCTCCAGCGGTGAATACATAGAGACTGCTGCAGCCAGCGTGTGCAGGGTGGCTTTCCTGCATGAAACCTCTGTTTTTGAGTGCTCAGTGGCACCTGTTGCTCAAAAATGAAGATTAATAAGAAAAGCAAAAACATTTTTGTTTCCTTTTTAGCAGCGATACAGGACTGAAATTTTCAAGGTTTTAGTGATATATGAAATACACACATCCAACACCAGGCTTGAAGGCCATCAGAAAAAGTGTCATACACTATGATTTTCTTGATAAAATCATGGCAGTTAGCAGCACTAAGGAGCAAACACGAACTACAAAAAATGGTTGTTTTTTCTGAGTGTGAGCATTACTGGCACCTGTGCTTCTCCGGCCTGAGAGTCATTTCCAAATCTCTAGTCAGCTGTGAAAATTTAGAGGAAGCAGCTCTTACTGTTCCTGAACTTCTAAAGTCTCTGAGGACCTTTGCTGAGAGCGCAGCCAGGGGACAAACCAGCCAGTCCCTTTCATCTTCTCACAGCAAGAAGGGAGGAGAAGTCACTTTTTCACAGCTTGAAGGTACATCTACCTCTTCTTAAGGCCATAGGAACAGGTTTGGCTCTCTCTGCCCTCAATCCGGCATTTCCAGCAGACCTCGTGTCCTCACACACCTTAGCTACCCTCAGGTTCCCACATTTCCCATTTAATCAGAATCTCAAAAGTAGTTACCCTCTTTGGTAAACCAGCACAAGGTCAACCGAGACCTCTCTAATTGCAGGACTAACCAAGTCTCACTTGGTATCAGGTAGGTGAGATTTGTCACCAACCTGCTGAAGGACACAGGATGGGGCAACTCTCCCTCTCCTAAATTGCAGTTCTGCCGACTGGGAATCATATTGCTAGTTGGTTTTGTAAAATGCCATGAGATTAACCGGTGTGAAATGCTCTCTAAAAGTGATGAGGCCTTTACTGCTTGTGCTACCTGTTCCCACTCAGATGCCACAGGGAGCAAGGTTCTGAGAAAGCTATTTGTAAGAGGTGCAATTTCAACCTTCATCTTCTGTTGTTCATCGTGCTTAACACACCTGATTTCTCAGATCTACTGGAAAATAGAAACAGGATGGAAATTGTGGCTTGGTATGCAAAAAAAGACAGCCCCATTTTAGGTTTGCTTTTCATTATTATTGACCAAGAGCTAATCAATGTCCCCTCACCATGTTGTTGAAGTCAATTCAGCGCTGAATGTTCCACCCAGAAAAAGCAAAGCACTTCTTTTGAGAGTGGAAAAGAGTGCTGATAATGTGGCTGATTAGTTGCTCATCTTTAAAAATACGGCTGTTGGCAGCAGCTTTGTGGTGGAAAACTGTAGAGTGGGACATATAGAGGTTTGGTTTCCTCAGCAGGATCTCACTATATGCTAATGTGTCCTTGGAGCAGGGTTTATTTTTTTTTTGGTTCGTTGCCACTCTGTTTTGCAAATCCACTAAGTCAAAAGACAGCCTTCACCACCACACATGCTCATGCAACTTGAAATCTATTTTAGCAACTTGGCTCTTGAGCAGCTAATTGAACTTCTAGGTCATAGCTCTTCTAGGGAACATTTCACTCTCACTTCCATTAAAATACATAGCTCATGTGGTTTGAAAGCTTAAGTTGTGTGCTTACCTATGTGTTTTCCTGATACTTGCATCTAAACTCTCATTATTGTTTATTGGCAATAGCTATTATTTGGCTATAGTTATTATAAGGAGCATGATAATGCAATAAATCTATATGAAAAATGATGCTTGCTCTAAATTTGGCTATGGTGGTGACACTGCTGTTAATACATTTTAGAGATCTGACACCAACAAGCTGAAGAGACAGGTGGAAATTTTATTTTTTAAGATTATTTCCTGCCCCCTCCCCCAAAAAAGGAAGAAGAATGGTTATATAGAAAGCTCTATTTGAAAAACTAGCATTTATTTCAGCAAAATTTCAATGTTGTAAAGGAGAAATGGTGAGTTTTTCAGCCCTTCTGATAAAAAAAAATCAATTTTCAGAGGATACAATTAAAAATATTCCTTACCCAATGAAAACCAACAAAAATGTAGCTGAAACATGTTTTAACAGTAAAGGAATCTACCAGTTAGAGCAGTTTCTTCTCTGGTACGTAAATTGCTGATTTAATTTTTTTTTTTTAAGTCTTCTTTCACTGTACTCTTTCTACTTTGGTTGCTCTCCTGAGGAATCAGCTGTGGCAGAGGGAAAACCAGCATACCTTTTGCCTCTAGTTACCTAAGCACTTCCAGAATGGTTGTGAACTGCACCAAATTGATACTCAGTTTTTAGCGATGACGGCCAAAGCAAACAATAATTCCTAATGACTTTTTTTTCTAGGTTGTCCTAAACAAGATTAAACAAGTTTTCCTAACTAGAACAGTTTAGTCCCATGCACTGACAGTTTAAATAAGGTTCAAGACAGGATGAAATATCACCTGAATGGCTGTGTTCTAGTTTTGGATCTTAAAACTTCCAACAGAAGAAAATTTAAGAATTGCACTTAGAAGCTCTCAGAAATGAGCCATTAAGCTCTTGTCTTGGCAGAGGCTTCTTTTATTTCTGTTTCTTTTTTGAAACTGACAGCTTTACTGGATTCCACTCAAAATTGTGAAGGCCTCCCTGAATGCACAGGAGCGGAGCTGCAGAAACATTTATTAACACGTTTGCATTGACCACTTGCTAACGACATGATGAGTTTCTCCTGCATTCCTGGTGCAATAAAGCCTGGAGCACAAGGGGTTATGGTTACACCAAGTGAAAATGAAGCTGCTGTGAAGAGGGTGTCTTTGGATGGGGAGGGAACAAGCCTGGATGCTACAAAAGCTGGGGAGGCTGTGAGAAACTGGAGATAAGATGGTAGGATGACATCAGGGAGGTAAGGGTTAGAGAGTAAATGATGAGGCTGCCAGTGGCAAAGACAAGGCATCACTGGGTGAAAAGGCAATTAGTTGATCAAAGGGGCAGGAGCAGCATTGTGACACCGAGGGACACACTTCCTGGCAGTGGGGAACTGATTAGAAAAAGCCAAGGTGCAGACTGGATGATGGGAGTTTGGACTAGCTGATCTCCAGACGTCCCTTACACCCTCGATTATTCTGTGAATAGTTCTGTGAATTCTATTAAAAATAGAGCTAGCGAGCAATCCCAGAGCCATCAGCGGAGCAGAGTGACAGAATGCATTAATGGCAAGAAGGGGACAGATTGGAAAACACAACAGGGAGATGACAGACTCTCTGGGGCTCCGGATTTGCTCTGCTCTTCTTAACAGGATCTCAGCTGGTTCCCTACCTGCCAGCTACATCTCATCCTGCATTGCCCAGTGCCTCATCTGCCCAGGAGATCCCTCCTTTACGTTTCCTGGCAGTTCCTTACCTTCTGCTGGACTGCTCGGTTTTCTGTTCTTTACATCACCATCTCCATCAGGTCCTGGTCCCTCCATCCAGCCTGAGGAATGGCCAGCCATGGCATCTACTGTCTATAACCTGCTTTTAGGGACCCCTATACACACGTTTGTGTTTTATCTTCAAGAATCTGAGGATCCCTAACCCACGTTGATGGATTTTTCCCCAACATCAGCCTTGATCTTGAGATGTTTCACCAGCCTTATTTAAGCACAGAGGAAGGAGCTGCTCTAGAAACATGGAATCAGTAGAAACCTTCTGCATTACCACATCCAATCCTTCACCCTCCCTCAGTAACCACATTTAATCTGTTCACTAACTAATCAGGATCCATCTTCACACCCACCTGTAGGCAGGAAGTCTGGGTGGACACAGAAAGCTGGTCCTTGGTCCTCATGTATACGGAAGATGGCTGGGCAGCACTGAGCAGAGACTCTCTGGTTCATATTCAGGATGCATGTGCATTTAGGGGAAAAGTTCCTACCAATTAATCCTATCTTTTCATTTTGACTCTGACACTGCTAAAGGAGAGATTTAGAGAGATTGCATCTCTTCACCTGCCATTAGCCAGACTGACCTCTCCTGTGATTCTCCCGATCAGGCTAGAAGCTAATATCTGCACCAGAAAGAAAAAAAAAAAAAAGTGTATGTGTGTGGGGGGTGCATGGTAGACATCAAAAGCCTTAATTAAACTTTAACTAACCACTCTTTCCTGCTCCCAGACATGAACACATTGCTCCTGCTACATTCCCCTGGCCCAGGAGCTGAGCTTACCTCTCCTCCTGCAGAGCATCACTGGGCTCCTCTGTTGATGCCAGAGGACACGAGCATCTTCATGGCAGTGAAATCGATCTCAAATCAGAGCAGAGTTTTTCCAAAATTCACTTCTGTTTTGTTTTTGGGAGTGAGCCCTGTTGTCTCTGAGCTCACAGCAAGTCCTGCAGCCTTTCCAGTGCTTTGGGGAGAAGACAGCTTGCTCCTTCACTGTGGCTGCTTTAGCCACATGAAGATGGTAGCCCATGTTGGTCTGGGAGCCCCACCATAGCTGCATAAATTCAGGCTCAGCTGAGGAGGGAAATGGAAATGTTATTTCTGTCTGGCGTTGAGTATTCCTTTTTATCTCTGGCTAGTTCCCTTTTATAGGAGATTTTGTACACGAGGCTTCATCAGAGGATAAAAATCGATGCCTTCCAGCACGCGTCTCCAATTCATTCGTTCGACAGCTGACAGCTTCATAGCTGGGTGATGTGACAGCCTGAGAGAGTGCAGAGGAGTACGCCCAAGGCCAGGGACCCCTTGGGACCCTGCCACTACTGCAGTCACTGTGAGCAGCCCAGGGCTTCGCATGCAGAGAGAGGGGAAGCGTCCTGACAAGCAACAACCACTATGTTGACTGTTGCTTGCAGATTTACCTAACACCCACACAAAGTGGGGGAAGCTGATGGGGTTTTTGTTTTTTTTTACCAGCTAGAGTGATACGCCGTTTCTCAGGAGGGTTCTTGGTTCCCTTATGCAACGCAGTGACTCAGTGTTGACAGGGAGGAGAGTATTCCCTGGAGCAGGAGGTTTGGGGGTCCTAGGAAATCTGGTCAAAGGGCTCAAGTAGTAACACTCAGTTATATAAGGAGAGATCCTAGCACATTTAAAACCAAGACTACCACACACTGTATAGCAGATTTGCATAGGAAGAAAGTCTGGTCCCCAGCAATGGTGCCTGTGCACCCATGGGGTATTTGCCCTCGTGGCACTGAGCACAGTCATGTCGGTTTGGCTGGTTCAGGGCCCAACCAGCAAAATACCAGAGCAGATCACTTGGTGGATCTGGCTGGTCTGGGAAATTATGGGAGAAACTATTCCTCTCCCTCCAGGGATTGTATAATGGTTTTTACACCTTCAGGGAACTCAGTTGAGCTTTTGTGTGAGGTAATGAATGCCAAACATATTAAGTACAAATCATTTTTTGTTTGCTTTTATTCTAACCGTGGGTCCATTGTAACTAGACCCATGTTGCAATGATGTTCTGAAACATCAGAAATTCAATGCCATCATATTTGGCCATGTAAAGTTGCCTGGGAGGAAGTGCATATCAACCTGCTGAGAGCCCTTCACAAGCCAAAGCGTGAAAATACCTTGAGCAAGCGGAATTCAATAGATGAGACCTAAGAGCAGGATTTAGGAGCTAGGGTTTGCCAATGACCTTCCATGTGCCTGGGGGAAATCAAGCCAACTTAGTCTTTGCTGGCTCTTTCTACTCTTTGTCAGACATTTAGACCTAGGCTCTTTGAGATATGGGATGTCTACATCTGCACAGTGTCCTGGGGCTCATCTCCATGGTGTTAGAGAATTTGTATTAATAAGCAGTGTTTCCATTGCACAGGAAACACTGCAAGCCCAGAAATGTCTTCTGCAATGAATAAAATGTAAAAGTGAGCTGTTACATTGCACAGGATCACAGAATGGCTGAGGCTGGAAGGGACCTCTGGAGATCATCCAGTCCTACCCCCATGCTCAAGCAAGGTCATTCCAGAGCATGTAGCATAAGATCACATCAAGGCTGGTTTTAAGTATCTACAGAGAAGGAGACTCTACCACCTCTCTGGGCAATCCTCATTTCCCAATACTCCATCTTCCTAGTTATTTCATTTCAGACTGGTCATTTTTTTTTCTTTTTTTTTTAAATGTGTTTAGCTGGAAGATGCCAGATGTTTTAATATTTATTTTTACAAGTTTTGCCAATGTCATATCAAAAAAAAAAAAAGTTAAGGAAATTGTTTTGGCTGAATTTTGATACTATTCAGCTGCAATGTCTGTGGCATTTTGACCTGGGAACAGCCACCCTTAATGGCTGTTTATTGTGGCTGTGGGTCCCCGGGTGGCAGCTGAATTCTCATCCTGCAAGTGGCTTCATTTTAGCAGTGGAATGAGAGATCCCCAGTAGCCATTAAAGTCAACATTCATCAGCAGTTACCTTAGTCTAGTGGCTTGGGGAGTGCAATTTTCACTTCTTGAAGAAGAAACTGCCATAATCTTGCATCTTCTCTATCATACGATAATATATACTTCTCTATCGTATAAGAAGTGGAGCTTCCATTAATCACTGTAAGTTGCTGAGAGATCATAGGTGGAAAAGCACTTGACAGAGCAAAATACTCTCAGTGCCACAAACTTAAACAGAAAAAAACCCCCTCAAAATCATTGTAAAACTCAGCTTCAAGATTGGAAGGTATAAGTATATTGTGTTGCCTGAAATTAGGATCTTATGGATGAAAAAGATAAGCAGATTCAGGCTCTGTTAGCTCTGTTAGCTCACTATTTGCTTGATGGCCCTCCCTTAAATCAAGTCAATGACATATGAGATATTGCAGATGTTTTCAATCTTCTCATCAGGAAGATGTCAAAGGTTGCACTCTGGTCAAAACTGATCATATCCAAATCTAAATCAAAAAATTCCCATCCGAGTTTGTATTTTCGGCTCTGGACGGCAGTAGTGCAAAATGCCAGGGTGAGGGGATTCAGAAAGTTCCCACCTCTGCTTTCTGGCTGCCTGGAAAGGGACTCCTTAGAGATTTGACTTCCATACTGACAAGAAGGGAGAGGAGGAAGCTGCATTCGCTTTCATGGAGATAACTTCCTTGTATGGGACTACTAGATTTTTGGTGCTCTTCATCCACAGCACTGGATTGCAGGGATCATGGGAAGCAGCACTATAGAAACTATATCCTTGGTAATCCACATAAACAAATCCTTTATGCTGCAGTCCACAAAGATATCTTGATATGATGTCACCCTTCCAATTTTTCTATCTGAAGAGCACATTGACTCTTTATTATTGTTGTTGTTGTTGTTGTTGTTATTATTATTATTATTATTATTATTATTATTATAGAAGGAATTTTCAGCTTGTCCCAAAGAAGATAAGAGGCACTAGGCAGCAAGAGAGTTCCTGATTTGACCTTTTTTTTTTTTCTTTTCCCCCAAGTGAAGACTAAGGATAATACGTGGATATTCAGCATCTACTTCCAGGACCAGACAGTCAGAATTAATGTGCTGGTTCCAAAATTTGTCATTGTAAAATCCTAGTGGCTAGTGGTTTATTTTTTTCTTCTTTTAACCATTTGCCCCCTCATGCTGATTCTCTTTAAGTCACTTTCGTTATTGCAAAGAACCTGACAAAGAGGTTTGTGCAAACAAGCTTGGGATTTGGATCCCAGCGTGCTGCTGAGGGCCAGGCCCCGAGCCCAAAGGGGCAACATTTGTGCTGTGTCATCGGCTTCCTCTGTCACCGGGTATTATTGTTTCTCCATGGCTGAATGCTCCTATCCTTTAAAGCAGAGCAATCAGGAATAAAGAATGCCGGATGAGAAATGAACTATGAAGGACAAATATTTCCATTTCTGCACAAATAAACCTGTCCTTGATAGCCTCCAATGACAGTTTGCAGACAATGCAAAAAACAAAACAAAAACCCAACAACAAAAAGCCATTATCCAAGTACCTGGATGAACAAAATGCCGATTGCATGTTTATTTATGAAAAAAATAAAGGCACTTCCTGGCCTCTAAGCCCAGGAAGGATCATTGTCTTTTCTAATTTGATCTTCTCTGCAGGAAGCCCATTTTTTTCCACCTTATTTCCTGTTTGAATTTTTGTCAGGTTTCAACTTCCCGTCAGGACTGGTTCAACCATGCAAATGAATTCGTGCAACTCTGCATGACACTGAACTTCATTAAAGATTACACTGCTATTTCAACAGAACTAGAACACCGCGCGCATGTGTGTGTGTGTGTGTGTGTGTGTGTGTGTGTCTGTGTCCTGGCTGGGGAATGGGCACAGGTTTTGTGTATGCAGCTCTGTAGGGATGGCCCCATTTCTCCCACAACTAAAAATCCAAGTCTCTCCAAAGATTCCAAGTTAGTCCCTTCAGATAGTCAAGAACATTAGAAATCTTTGGCATCCCGCTTTGGAGTGACAGCTGATGGCTTGGTGGGGAAGGTATCAGCCACTTCGTGTGCACTAACTGCTAGTGATGGTGCACCTTATACAGGGGCTAGTTTATGGCACTGTTTTCCCTTGTCATCTATGAATAGAATAGAAAAGGATAGACTAGATTAGAAGTAAGGACTAAAAAAATGAAGCAATGTTGACTGTATTAAATATTTCTGACCTGGAAATTGGTTGCTATGTGACACTGCTACTGAACTTGACTCGGTTATTTACTATTTGCAAATGCAAGTACTGCTGATTCTGGGAATCCTTTGTAAGGAGGCATATTTGTTTCATATTTGTTACTGAAAAACAAATATGGGCACATCTGGAACAGCTGGACTAAAGCATGATTTTGCCTAGTTCTCCGGCACAGGACTGCATTTCTCCGTGCTGTGCTGCAGACTCTTGTTGGAATGAGACTAGGGTCTCAAAACAGAACAAACTGATTTCTGGCTTCTACATTTACTAGCCAATTGTGTGAAATCATTTTTTCATGTTTTAATTCAGCTTGCATTAGCAGTGTGCTTGAATTTCTGATCCTCAGACTACATCCCACCTTACTGATTTCACCTCTTTGTAGAAAGGAGTGTCATTAAAACCTGCTTCTGCTTGGAAACGGTGGAGGAAAACAAAACAAAACAAAAACACATCTTCTTACCTATATCATCCTGGAAACATCTCTCCTTACCTATGTCAGCTTGGATACTTCATGTGCATTCAGAGTTATGTTTTCAGACTGGGGAAACCATGCAATTTTTACTAACATCAGTCCTGGTGCACTAGCAGAACTCAGGAAATGGATCTTTTTCTATCTTCTGCATCATCCAAAAGAATTGATCATTTATTTCTAATTGTAGAACACACTGTGCAATCCTGCTGCCTCCAGACTGTGCTCTTGCTTACCCATGTGCAACTTTTAGGAGACACTTTATTACTCTTGATGGATGAGCCTGGAAGAGCTCATCTTAACTTTCAGATCTTAAGCTGCATTTACAGCCCTGGAAGATGAGAATCTTGGTGAGAAACATTTTGCCAGTAAACTGAGCAAATGAACATACAATAAACCAGAGACACAATAATCCCAGAAACCCATGACACTATTAATAATGAGTCCTTGTCAGAGCAAAAGCACACTTCATGCCCCAAAGCTTCTGGGATTATGCGTGGGTAAGCTGCAGACATCACAGTCCTTGGAGGGCAGTAGTCTAAATGGCCTCCTTGTCTGATGCCACTTACCTTTTTTCCCTTTATCAGAGATGGATACACTTCCTTTAGGACTCCCATTTTACTAGCTTCAATCCTTTTCCACCTTGCACTTATTGGTCTTCTAGGCAGGACAGGTATACTGGTGAGTGGAAAATTTGAGAGTTTTGTAGTTAGTTTTTATTAGCAGGAAAGATAAAAGGAGAACTTCTAATTTCTTTTTACTAATGAGAGAGCACACAAGAGAGAATGTGTGAGTGTGTTTGCATGTCCCACCTTGTATCTGCACCAACCATATGTACGGTTGGTGACAGAGACAATTATATAATTTCCACAGATGTTCTGATGATCCAGATTATGGATTTGAGTGTAAGCAAAGATCTGAGCCACCAGGATATCTCTTTTCTGGGACTGTCCGCTCCATTATTGTCCCACCTCTTCATATTCTCAGCCTGAGAGAGTTTTCTGAAAGCAAAAGGTTCCACGAGCTGCCTCTGTGGTTGCTGTGTGCAGCTACAACAACAGCTCCATGTCCTTGAGCAACCCATACTCCCATTGGTCCCTGTGTAGGCTTCTCCACCATTTGTTAAATTAAAGCAAGAAACGATCACAGAACCTCAAAAGTACTTAAATGCCCTTTGCCTCCTCAAATACCTAATTTTGGTGTTTTTGTTAATGTGTTTGGAATGAATGTTGAATACTTAAATGCTTACTAGTGGGTGTGAATAGAGCTCATGATACCCAAAACTCATGAGAAGAAGGACTGTAAGTCTATCCTAGGGAGTTCAAGCTCTTTCCTGCCCTCATGTGTCCTGGGAGCAGCCAGGTGAATTGCAGCCAATGTAGAAGACTCTTCTTTCCGTGCAGGTGGAAGTCTCCTCAAGGTCTCTTGGGTGGGCAGATGACAGGGAATGAGGGTGTTCAGGATCCTGTTGTCAACAGCCAACGTGCAGGTGTGAGCAGTACTATGTTACATCCACGTTAATGCTCTCAGCACGTTTGGGAACTGCCTGTAGGTGAGTTACTCTCTCCCTCACTCAGAAGCCAGCTTGCTGCTCATGGTTCAAGATCCCAAAGATGCCTTCTCCCCAGCCCAACCCTGCTTGTGAGCAGGGTGCTGTCACAGTCAACTTTTGCATCCTGGATGAGGGTATGGAGCTGGGATCTGCTGCAAATGTGGAGTCACCTGCAAAGAATTTCCAGTGAGGATATCAGGGTATTGCTACAGCTGTCAGGCAACAGTTTTCAGTGCTTTGATGGACTGTATTTCTGAAAATTGACCTTTCTGCTTTTCAAGTGTTATTATGATGTAAATTGTATTGTAGCTGGAACTATAACAGACTCATAAGGGATTCTTTATTATTATTATTTTTATTTTTAACCAGACTTGGGGGTTGAGTGCCTTCTACATTAGGCCATTATTATAGCTCCAGTATTATTATTATTTTTAACAGAGATTGTTTATTATGAATGCACTGAAGCGCAAATATGGAACAAATGAATCTGATATCAAATTAATGCTGTGATCAGGTTTCCTCCTTTTCCCTCTTTAGTTGCCATAACAATCTGTGATCTTGAAGTAACAATAGAATTAGAATTGCATTAAAGGTGTTTACATCATGTACACTCTGTCTCCCATTATAATTTTTCAGTGTAATAAAAGCATTGAGCGTTTGCTTTGGGAGAAAACACCATTATGACTCTTGCTTTGCTACATCTTATGTAGCTTTTTGCAGCCCTTCAAGTTGTTTGTTTTGGGAAGATGGCAGGCTATGATGGGCAGGAGGTTTTGTCAGTGGGGGGGAGTTTTTTTGTGATTTTTTAAGATTTCTAAGGAGTAATTTTGCATGTGCTACCTAGGAATTTTAGAACTTCGTAAAGATGCATCTCTGCAGGCTTCCAAACATGTAGCAGATCTCTCCTTCCACAGTGGTGGGAAATATATCCCTTAGCTCTTGCCTTCATTGACAGAAAAACAAAACAATATGGCAATGTGTGTGAGGAAGAGATTGCTTCAGCATGTGTGTGCACGCATGTGCATTTGTGTGTGTACGAATGTATGTATAAGATGTAATTAACCCCATTCCCCATGACTGCACAGTCTGCTGCACCTGGGGATGGGAGGAAAGGAAAAAAACTTGGCAGATGTTGCTCATATTGCCTAGTGCATGATTTGAAAGTGCTCTGATAGTTGAGCAATGAGCATTTTGGGAAAAAACATTTATGGAACAAAGAGGCTGTTATCTCAGCATCTCCACAGCGCCTGGCATCACGATACCTTTGCTGCTGCTCTTGTCCAGTTTAGCATGTTATTCCTTGCTGTGACATCTTTCCATGCAGTCTTTGTAGATAATCCTTCTGATAAAGCTCCCTTCAGAAAAAAATGGGACTTTTCATTTTTAAATACATAATGTGATCTCCTTATGTTGAGGCTGGACTTGAATTGAAATACCATGAGAAGATTTTCCTTCTCCAGCCACTAAGCCTGCTGTTCCTAGACATAAACCATCCTTTGATTTTTTTTGCAAGTTTAGTCTCTGTTAGGAGCACAGGATCCATCTATTTATGAACATTGTGATTTTTTCCCCTGATTAATCTGAATATAAGATGTATAGCAACGAGTTATTTCTGAGGCTTTTTCTTGGTGGAGCTAAGAACCTTTCAGTTCTTTACTTCCAGGTCTATAAAGCTGAAAGGGAGAATTGTTGTAGTGGGGAGGGAAATGTGAGAGGCAGGATAAAAAAAAGAAAAATTCCATGTAGGCTGATCACGGAACACAGTTAGCTGCCATGAATGTATAGAGACAAGATCTCCTCTGAGGTGGGCTCATCCCCTTACAGACCCCAGTCCGAAAGGTCAAAGAGTGGCAGACTGGGTAGTACGTATTCTGTTGTGACATGCTGCTGGAGATGAGCTACGTAGGAATCACAACGCTAAGAGATGACAGAACAATTCAGATTGGCAGGGACCTCTGTTGGCCCTTGTTCAGTTCAGAGCTGGGCCAACTTCAGTGTTAAACCAGGTTACTTGGGGCTGTACCCTCTGTATTTTGAATATATCTGGGGATAGGGATCTCACAACCTCTTGGAGCCTTCTTGTTGTTCTTTATTGTCTTCATGATGAACTTCTCTTTCTTTATATGTAATTGAGATTGCCCTTGCTGCAAATTCTTGTGTCCATCTACTCCATGTAGTTTCTTGTCTTTTTGTTACACACTTCTGACAAGAATCCAACTTCATCTTCTTTATAACCACCCTTAAGAAAGCTGTAAGATTTACCTTCCCCTGAGGCCATCTCTCCTCCAGGCTAAGCAAACCACCTCTCTTAGCCTTGACTCATATGTCATGTACTCCAATTCCCTAGTCATCTTGGATTATTAGAAAACTGTTGATCTTTCTTTTGCACCAAGGGCCCCAAACTGACCACAGTACTACAGATATGGCCTCACTGGATTCAAATAAAAGCCAATAATTGATTCCCTTGGCCTGCTGATGGAGCAAAGGTGAAGTTCTGGTGTAGTGCTGATACTGGTATGACAGAAGCCTTTTGAAGCTGCCACCAGCTCTCAGTGCTGGAGTGACTGGTAGAAAGGATGGCCTTAGGCCCGTTTCTCACTGCATAAAACTCTTCTTGTTCCATGAAAAAATCACCAGTTGTCTCAAAAGAGGCCCAAAGACTAAATGATGTTGCTTTTAGTCTTGACTGTGGCCTAACAGGATGAGGGCTTAGGCAATTTGGGGTAGCTGGAAGTCTGCCACCACTGCTCACAGATCTAACCTTGTTATGGTTATGCTCCCTTCCCTGGTTTGGGTGTTATAGTCATGCTAGTTGGCTTCAGGGATTGGTTCTGGAAAAAGTCACTTGGAGAAGGTTCTTGGGCTTTGCTGTCATGATATATCCATGAAGGCTCTGGAAATGTGACCAATTCTCTAACCTGATCTTACTAGACTTCACACTCTCAGACACTACTTTATCCTCTGTTACAAGGCCTTCAACACATACCCTCATTGTGCTGCTGTAAAGATATAACAAGAACAACTTGCAACATGTAATCCAGAGAAACTCTTCCCCTGCAGAATGGCTGAGGGCCATAAAGTACGTACAGAAAAAGCAGATTGAACTGCTAGACCATGTGGACTTATCTACTCCAGAGACTGCTGTCACCTTCCAGTGTGGCTATAAGGAGTCTGCCCCAGCAGGTCTTGTTGGAAGGATGTGAAAAGGGTCGATTTACGCTTTATTGTGGCCCAAGATCTTGCAGGATGGATGGCAAAACTATGGATTCCTGACACTGTTTGAGTCTTGCTTGGTGCTATAATTTCTTTGCAGATGTACTCAAGGGTTTCTGATCATTGGCACCAGTGACTGGGAAGATGCTACAAGGACTATAAAGAAGAGGGAGAGAGAGAAGAAGATATCTTATGCTGACTGCTGGTTTGTGACCATATAAATCATACTCACTCTGTGTAACACAGTGGAGAGGCTCTTGTGTTAGCTCCAAAATTACACAAAGTTTAGCCATAGGAATATGATTCTGTGCCCAAGGAAATTCATGTTAGTTCGGGCTCAGGGAATGGAGATCCTTGCTAACAGCCTGTATCATCTTAGGGTCCTGAAATTGTGTCCTTGCCTGGTGAAGTACCCAAGCAGTTGGAGGTCATGTGGTAGGTCACCATGCCACATGCTAGTGCATGGCAGAGACTTCCGTATTCCTCACACTTTAAAGCTCCTGCTTTTTGGAGTAAATTTTAAAGAGAGTTAAATGTGCAGAGAGCATTTGCCATTATTAAGAAATCAAACTAAAAGGTAGCTGAGACTGTGTTGTTTTTCCAGTGATGTGAATCACAGGGCTGGTGCAGTGTTTTCACACACCTTCTGTTGTATTCCTGCCTTCCTTTGTGTGACTGAGTGTTACACAGGGTACTGCAAGGATTTATAACATGCTTTCTAGTTAAGGGCATGTATTTATCATGTTACAACAAACGAATGATTAATAGTTGCCATAGTGATAATGAGTACTTGAAGTCTTCAAGCACTACTGAATCAAATGCAAGCCTTGGCACATCTTTGCTGCAAACCAAGTGTGGTGGGGTCTGAGAGTCAGTCTGAAAACTGAAGGCTCAGGAACTAGCATCACTTAGTAACACTTTAATACTTTATGAAGAAAACATTAAAAATAATCATACTTATTTGGAAATAAAGAAAAAAGGTAAAGACTCACTTCAGTATTTTTTTCGCTATAAAAAATAATTATTTTTGCAGACCTACTTTCTTAAATGCAGCTGAAATGTGCTGTTTTTCACTGCTAACCTTCCCCTGCCACCTCTTCTCTCCTTCTGGCCACAAATCTCCTGATGGAAAGGTTATATGGGCAATGTCTCAGCTTTTGAAGGGCCCTGCCAGTGGCTCTCCTCAGTTTGAGGCACTTAATCAGCTCTCCTTGCGTTTGCTTACAGACGAGCAATGACAGTGCTTAGCAGGAGTACTGTGAAACGCCCACTACAATTCCCTGAGATTATAAAGGAAAATGGGATTCGGGCATCTGTGAGGACATTAGGGCAGAAGGGTTGTTGCAGAACCTTCTATAGCAGTTTCTTCTAGAACAGGTTGGCCACAAGCCCCTCTATATTCACTGGTCTTCTGCTGTATAATGCGATGGTCAAAGAGGAGCTTCTTAGAAGTGGGAGACCTGACCAAGAACTGACCAAGTTAATTCAGTTGACACATCCTGACAAATGGATGACTGCTTCCCGTGAAATGGCAGCGTGCAGGAGAGGCAAAGAGACTGTCATCCCCCACTGGTATCAGTTTGCTGCAACATTTAGCCTGGAAATGAATACTCAGCAAAAGCAGAAAATAAAACTGTGAGGTCCAGAGTGGCAGAGCCCCCCCTCTTCCACGCTATCCCTCCTGAGACCGTTTATAAATGAGACTCTGATAACCCACAGGGAGAAGTAGCGAGCAGCCTTGCTGGCCATTAACTACTACAGAAACTAATTAAATGAAGGAGAATGAATCTGAAGCCGCGGGGACGCACACAAGCTTTGTTTTCTTTACTGGTGCACTGAGAAATTGCAGCTGCGGATTCAGAGGAGGCATTAACAGAGGTATCAAGGAGACCTGCTGAAGACTGGGGCGGGAGGTTTTGTGCCAACCTAAGGAATGTGCAAAATCTTGTTTGGCATCAATGTGCAGCTAATATCCTCAGGGGAGGAAGGAAAAGCGAGCAGTGAGATGCCTCTCCTGTGTGTTATTTCTACATTTTTTTTTTCTTTCCCTTGGGATCTGCAAACAGTTCTGAAGGATCAGGGTTTTACACTGTAAAATGGTTTTTCTTGCTCACTCTGCCTCTGTTTGTGGGAATCCAAAGTCACCATCAGCTCTCTTGAAGGTAAGACAGGACGCAGCGAAGTCCTCCCCTCAGCAATGTTGAATTAAAGAAAAGGGGAGCACAGGCACAGCTGGGAATCCCGGGGAAGGCAAAAGGACAAGAAGTTGTTTTGGTGCTACTAGGATGCTTCCATTATTTATTTACCCAGTTAAGCTTGGATCTCTCATTTGTTTGCACAGCCACTAGACTCCCCAGAAGCTCCAGGGCCTGCTCTGTTGCTCTTTGTCACCATTTGTGTGATCCATCCTTGGCTGGCGGGTGCACAAGGACCAGCTCCACCACCAATATTGCAGCATTAGGGACCATACCTGTGCAAGAGGCCAGACGCAGGCAGTGTGCACGGGGGATGAGCTGGGCTAACTCGGCCACACAAACTGGTGCCTTTTGGATGAGGAGGACCATAATGTGACAGCAGCTCCCAGGACTCAAGGTGACTTGTCCAGCACAAATGTGGGACATGCTCCACAGACCACCCTGGATCCTACGGAGGTACTTGAAGCACTGAATGCAGCTCATGATCCTGTTCAGAAGCAGTAGTATTTTGGCCATCTCAGTGAACCAGAGAAGACACGATGCCATCAGACCTTTGCAACACTAAAGCACACTGTAACTAAATGAGTACTTCTCTAGTGATGGGTTTCCTCCCAAAAAGTGCTTGTCCTCTCGCCATTTCCTTATGTTGCCCAAAGCCACAGCCTAGCTGGGCTCAAGGTACCCCTTGGTCTACAGCCAGAACAGGCCACGTGAGTTGCCAGTCATCCTGAGACTCCCCATGAGCAACAGGTTTGTGTGTTATTTACAAGACAGAAACTCACCCCCCCCCCCAAAAAAAAAACCCCCTCAAAACTGTCACTTCAGCAAGAAGACTTTTTTTTCCTCACTGAGCTGAATTTTCTGTTCAATTAATGCAACCTGATTTATTGCTAGGTGAGCCCTCAAACACATTCTGTAATTACAGCCCAGCAACTGCAAAGTAGGAAGATT
Source organism: Tinamus guttatus (assembly GCF_059628265.1). Taxonomy (NCBI): domain Eukaryota; kingdom Metazoa; phylum Chordata; class Aves; order Tinamiformes; family Tinamidae; genus Tinamus; species Tinamus guttatus. Next base: position 852,200 of record NW_028288779.1, read on the forward strand.
ATGAAGGTTAAATATATCAACAGTCCTTGTGTTAGAACAAAGTGATCAATAGGGGGAAAAAAGTAGAGCTAACAGGAGATAAAAGGATTCAAGAGCATGGTGGATAGATTCATACTGGGGCATTCTGTAATGAAAGGAGACAGCTCAGCAAATGAAAGTGGAAAACCCTGATATTGCTCAGGGTAATATTAGAAATCTTAGATGCAGTCTTCACAAATAACCCTCATTTTAAGGGCTAGTGTGCTTCCTTTTCAGTCCCAAACTTTCCTGCTGTGCTAATGCAGTGTCCTCTCACACTCATTATTGAAAACTAATTACTTGAGTAATAAAGATATATAAGGGAAAAAATCATCAAACAGGTTATAAAAGAGTTGTTTGCACTGAAGAGAAGTTGCCCGCTGCATTTTAAGTTTCTAGCATGAATAAATTTCTTTGGGTTCTCTTTTCAGTGCTTTTTCACACCCTGTGTCTCATCAGTGTGTCTGCAAGGGACAGACAAATACAACCTCTTGGGCTAGCTGGCCTTGACCCAGAAGGATTAGTCTTAAAGTCCCTTTTCTACTATTTCCAATTTTAAATGCCTAGGAAGCAGAAACCTCCAGTACTGCCCCAGAGGCAGACTTGCCCTCTATTACATTTCACTTTAAGGAAATATTTTCCTGATCTTCAGTTCTTATGTCTCGTATGCTTAATTCTTTCCCACCACATCTGGTTAGACTCCCTTGTACTATCCTGAATAATTGATCACCTTCGCTCATTTCAAATACTTGTTGAATACTGAGCAGAGAACAAGTGTTTCTTGGAGGGGGAAAAAGGAATGGGAAATGGATAAGATAGGACCAGCTGAGAAATTGGGAAAAGGGGAAAAATGGAGTTCCAACTGCTGAATCTAGGATGTTGGGAAACGTTAATAATGGACAAAGCTGTGCTTCAGGCTCCTTCCTGCTGCTTTTGCATATTCATTTGGGAGGTCAAAACACAGGTCCTCATAGGATCTGAAATTCTGCTCAGAAGAAGGGCTCTTTTGATTCCTGTCACTCAAAACAAGAGCAGAATGTCCAAACTTTCCAAGGCATGGCTGGACATCCCCATGCAAGACTGAGAGTGGTGGGTGCACCGTGAACACGAGCCCGTTCAGTTCAGGGCTGGCTCCCTCCTCTAATCCTGGTGTTCCACACAAGCCTTTGACAGGGAGAAGCTGTTCAGGAAAAAGCAGCCCTGCACATATGCAGGAGTAGGACTCAAGAGAGTCCTGCACTCATGGTAATGCTCCTCACAAGCTTTCCTTTGCAGGAGTCTTCCAGGAGCACAACTGCATTTTACGGCACAAAATCTGTTCTGAAGGTCTTATTTGCATTTTTTTTCCCCGTGTTTTGATTTCTTACTCCAAAGCTGATAATCTAAGCGAACACAGAAACGTGTTCCTAAAGCTCAAAGGCTCATTGCTGGTAGTGGGCTCTTCCCATGCCCCAGAGCATCACGTCCACCTGCCGCTAGCCAAACACTTGAAATGCTGAAATCACAGCTCAGTCATTAGGAGCCCTTCCTCAGTCTCTCATTCATCAGAGAATGAACAGTTTCTTCAGCTGCTGAATCAGTTTGGCTATGATCACCCACATCTGGTGATAGCTCTCCCATTAGGTATAGAGGGGTACTCAAGGAACCAAGCATCTTGGATAGCAGAGCCCAAGGCCTGGCTACGAAAACGGCACCAGTCTCCTGGGCTCCACAACCGTGGGGACTATAGACAGGAAACATTTCTGTACCTTGTAAAGGGAAGACAGAGCAGTCAACAAGAGGTGCAGGGAGATGGTTAACTGATAATGGAAAACAGTAAGGCCAAATGAGCTGGAGAAAATGAGGCTGGAGGAGAAAGGGACACTGTGAATTCCTCCTGTGAAGTCTATTTACCCTCCATGCAAGGCTACAATCCAGCTGTTTGGGGTTGTTTCTGTCCACTGTGCATTTCTTATTTATTTGTACCTTGGGACATGACCTCTCATCCAGGGGCCATGTTCCATGGAGCATAAATTTATGGCTGGCTTCTGCTCTGATGCCAGCCACAGAGGTGATTTACAGCAAAGAAATTGCAGGCTAACCCAGTTGCAAGCCATTTTATGGTGGTGTTGAGGATAAATAGTTAGGCTGTGGTGTGAGCATGGTGCAATTTCAGTAGCTATGAGAACAGTTACACTTCCCAACCTATCCCCAAGCCTACTGCTGCTGTGGAAAAGTGGCTGCAGCTACGAGTCTCCTGTAAAACAGCAGGACCATGAACAGGGACGTGCAAGGCCTGGGCAGGACCATGACAGACCTCTCTCCTTGGTGAGAAGGCTTCTTTTGGCATAGATTAGATGGCTGGTTAAAGAGCATCACTGCTCATGAGAGAGCAAGGTGCTTGGAATGGACAAGTGGGGCAGAGGCACAAGCATCCTATGTGGGAATTTTTGTGATGGCACATGACTATGTAAGGCCCATGAAGATGACCAAGAGATCTGCTGCCTGTGAAAGATAGTATTTAGGGAAAAAAAAAAAAAGTGAAAGGAGACCTGCCTACGCAACATCATCTGCTGGGATTGTTTGTCCTCCTCAGCATCTGGGGACAAACATGGTTGGAGAATAAGAATGTGGGGAAAGGGGAGGAAAGGGTCCTTCAGTGCATCTCCACCTCCAAACATGTCTGATGGCCCAGGTGTTCATACCTTTCTGGTTAGCATGTTCTCAGTCTGTAAAAAATGTTTTTTTTTTTTTTTCACTTAGCCTGTCTTGGTGGAAAATGAAAAAAGGGTGAAGAAAGGTGAGGTTTGCAGCAAAGAAGCTGCAGAAAAAGCTGTGATGAAGGTAGAAGAGCAGGAGGCCTAAACCTTGCTCATCTAATGCCGCAAATTGACCTCACGTCTGAAGAAAGGAGATACTGCTTTTGCCCACAAGCAACAGCTTGTGCTCATTACAGCCAAGCAGCAAGCAAGTGGGTGAGTGGATGGGCGAATTCCTGTCTCCTGCAAGTGCCAAGACTGTGACTGCCATAGAATCATGGAATATTTATGGTGGAAAAGACCTTCGAGATCATCAGGTCCAACTGTAAACCCATCACCACCAAGTCTGCTTAGCCATATCCCTAAGTAAGTGCCTCGTACATATTTCTTGAACACTGCTAGGGATGGTGACTCCACCGCTTCCCTTTGCAGCCTGTTCCAATGTTTCACCACTCTTTCCATGTAAAAGGTTTTCCTAGTATCTAACCTGAGAGATGTTACAGCCACAGCTTTGACTTTGTGACTAGTCTGGACAGGTGCTAGTGGCTCTCTGAACCAGTGAAAGTTTTGCCCAACAACCTGCCTCACAGCTTGGGCATAACGATGAGCAGAAGTGTTGGGCTGCCTCTGAGGACATGAGAGAGGTGAACAAGATCCCACTAATAACACACCGTCTCCTCAGCTTGACCTTGTGTTTGGTTCAACCATCAGGAGGACAGGTGAAACACAGGAGTAGAGCAACATCCATGTTTCACACTGCTCCCGTTTCCCATCTTGTCAGGATTGTAGATGACAGCAGGCAAGGGCAGGGCTGCCATTTGAAGGGACCTAAGTGAGCTGGAGGAAAGGGCCACCTTGTGAAATCTGTGGAATTCAAAAGGGACAAATGCAAATGTCTGCACCTCAGGAGGAAGGACAGAGGATGGACTGGTTGGGAAGTAGCTCTGCTTGAAATGACTTACGGTGCTAGCGGGGAAAGCTGAACACGAGTCAGCAGTGTGCCTGGCAGCAAAGAAAACTGACAGCATCTGGGTTGTATGGACAGGAGCACCAAAACCTCCAAATTCCAGCAAGGTCAGCCTTTGAGTTGCATATTTATCCCACTTTTCTGTCTTTACTGCTAAGGTTAGTCCCCATGAACTACAGAGCCCGGATATGAGAGAGGGAACCAGGAGAGAAGAAGACTTTCTGCTGGTTGAGGAGGATTGGGTTAGGGATCATTTAGGCAAACTGGACGCCCATAAATCTGTGGGCCCAGATGGGATGCACCCAAGAGTGCTGAGGGAACTGGCAGGAGTTATTGCTCAGCCGCACTCCATCATCTTTGAGAGGTCACAGAGAGCAGGAGAGGTGCCGGAGGACTCGAGGAAAGCCAACATCACGCCAGTCTTCAAAAAGGTCAAGAGGGAGGACCCAGGAAACTACAGGTCAGTCAGCCTCACCTCATCCCTAGAAAGGTGATGGAGCAGCTCATCCTAGAGACCATCTCTAGGCATGTCAAGGAAAAGAAGGTGCTCAAGAGTAGTCAGCATGGATTCACTAAGGGGAAGTCATGTTTGACAAACCTGATAGCCTTCTAGGATGGAGTGACTGGCCATACTTGTCTACTTCAGGGCAAGCAACTCTCGTGGTGCTTACTGTTGCCTGTCACTAAAACCAGGACTCTTAATGCATCTATAATCAGCTCAAGCTAGGGGTCAGAATTATCAAGGGCTTGATTGAGTTGCCCAAAGGGAAGATACCAAGAGACACCAGCAGATATGACAAAGGACCTGGAGGAGACCTTTACTGCAGCAGCTAGTGCCAAGCAGGGTATCAGCAGGGATGTTTGGTGCCTAAGTTTAGAAACTGAATTCAGCTCCTGTTCTGCTCTTACAGACGATGAAGGGTCAGCAGCACTTCTCCCTGGCCTTAGCCCTGCTGCTCAGGGAGGGAAGACTGTCTCCAAGATGTGCTATTGTGCTACCGTGTCCAGCCCATGGACACCTTCCCTGCCAGCAGCCTGTTCCCTCTCTCTCTTGATAGATCTCATGATTAGAAATCATTTCCTTAGCTAAATTCTGTTCAACTCAGAGATGGGTGGTGAGAAAATCATCCTGCTACTGTATTATAAAAAGTAGCTTCACACATTAGCAAAACTGGCTTCAGGTCAGCTCAACTAATTCAAATTTCTTCTGATTTTTACAAACTTGAGTTTCTCCTCTCTTTCAGATGACCTCTCTCCTCTGCTAGGTCCCCATGTCCCAGATGTTACCAGCTCTTACTCAAGTGCCTGCTTTAAAATCACAGGGCTTTAACTCACATCAACCTGTGCATCAGCCAAGCGGGGCTGTGCTGACTCAGAAGAGGATGACTGTGAAGGCATTTTACCTTCACTTGTGCCCCTAAGTGTCTTAAACGTTTTACACATTGCCCCTTATTTCCCCACCATGTTGTCAACTCCATCTCTGTGGATAGTTCACAATGAAAGCTCAGGAGGGCAAAGAAAGATTCAGGAGATATTTAAGTATGGTCAACAGAGCCATTTTACCTTCCTTTATGGAGGTGGAGAAACTGTTAACAGTGGTGCAGAAAAAGAGGAAATGGTAAAAATTCTTCTTTTCTTTCACTGCTATGTGTCAGGAGAATGGTAGAATGGTTTTTGGTCTCACTCCGTAATAACCTCCTTGGCTACTCTCTCTTAAGAATCTGTTCAGTATTTCCAAGAAAGTAGTCCCAGACAGTTGGGCAGGGGAACGGGCAGAGAGCTCTGCCCCACTGATGGGCTCTTTGGGGATTGAATCGTTAAGATTTGTTAAAGACAACAGCATCAACAGTCTGACAAGAGGGAACGTGCTCATGTGGTTCACATTTGGAGAAGACAGGATGACCCAGCTGGCGATAGGCTAGTTTGGCATTACTCTTTGGCAAAATAATGGAAATTCTGATTAGGGAATAAAGGAATAGAAGACATTAAAAAAAGAGGTAAACAATTAATGCCAATCATCATGCTTTTTAGGGAGGAAAGGTTGTCAAACTAGATTTCATTCTTTGATGTGATTGTAGGTTTTGGCTGATAAAAAGTAATTGCGAAGACGGACTACAGTCTGACTTTTGTATGTTTGACAGTGCAGCAGCTACTGATTAAAAATTAGCATTCTGCTCTATCAATACAAAGTACATAAAATGGATTAAGAATGGGCTGACATGTCAACAAAGAAGCTGTCAAGAGGGAATCACTGCAGGAGAGTATTTTTTTAGTATGGATCACTAAAGATCAGTAGTAAGTCTGACTGCTGCTGACTGCATTCTCTACTGACCTGGAAGTAAATATTAAAACTGCTGGTAGGGCTGGGAAATAATGAACAGGAATTGTACAAATAATGCTCTTAGGATGGTTGTAAGCAAGTTTTGACACCTAAGACCATGGTAAGCAGGCCACACAGCAGAACATCTGAGAGAGATTTGGGAAAAAGCCGCCCCAAATGATCTCCTAATGCAAGAGTTCATGAGTTTTGCATACTTTTCTTCTCAAGGACTGATGCAATCTCTGATTGCATAATGCAGAGGAGTAAAGCAGGGATGAACTTTTTAATTTCTGCAGGTTGCGTTACCAGATGAGGCTGTGATGAAGCATCCGGCTCTCTTGCTCACAATTTAGAAAAGATGCTGGAGGGGAAAGAAAAAAAAAAAAAGAGGTTGCAGAAATAAATTGCAAAAAATATTCATGGCCTGAACAGTTTCTGTTGCAGGGAGATACTTCAAGAGCATGATATACTTACTTTCTGAGAAGGAGGCATGAAAAGCAATTTGAGACTTGTTTATGAGTGCCTTCGGGGAAGAAATCACAGATACAAAAGGACTCTTTAATGCAGCACAGTGGTGCCTGGCCAGAACCAACAGAGAAGCCTTGGGACATGTCAGACTCGCCTTGGCTTCAGAGTCCCAGCGCCCTTTGGGCTATAGGTCTGTTGATTCAGTCAAGCAGCGGGTGGTTGACCTGTTGATCTACATCTTAAGGGTGACACGTGTTGATTTATTGGTCCCTTCTAACTTGTTACATAAGGGCAGGGAGCTGGGAAACCTCTAGTTTAGGGCTCTAGGAAATCCGTAGCTTTCACGATGGGCTTCATTCTCGAGTTTTCTTCGGCATCTTGCCCAAATCCTGCCTCTGTGGGCTGCCCCAGTGCCGATGAGCTGGGTATGAGCTTTCCAAGTAATGGGTCAGAATAATCCAAGCTAATACTGAAAATGTCCCTTGGCGTGATCTCAGGCAGGCCAACGTGTGGGATGTGCAGAAGCTCAACCACCACCAAAGTTGGAGGACCAGAAGTTAGTGCATTTGCTCAATGGCTGCTGCCTCTTTTGACTTGAAACTCCACAATTTATGCACATCCCATGAGTGAACCATCCCTGGAGCAGCATGGGATGGGTTTCCTGCAGTCCCATCTGCAGGAGCCAGCTTGCCTGGCTTCAGATGTGTTTTTACTTATAAAATAAAGTCCACCAGCCCCATAACCAATTGCTTATTCTAAAGAACATCCTCCCATTAACGCTAATGGGGCTTTGGAGCATATATCCTTGCTAATTGATATAGGAATGCATCCCAGAAGAGTTTACTTTACTGCTGATTTAGCTGATAGGTATAAATGTGTGAGCAGGAAATATTAGCATTCATGTAAAACAATTAGGTTATCAACAGCGGCGAACAAGACAGAAAATGCCTGCAACTTTGCAGATCTCATAAATGGAAAATAAAAAAAGAAGTCTACTAATGAGAAAAAAAGTCGGAGGGGATACAAATAGGAGCTAATTGCTACAACTTAATATTTGTGGAGCATCAGCAGCCCCTGAAAATGCAGAGCAGACCCTGCTCTTGCCCAGCTGGGTGCAGGCAGAGGATGGGGAGGTCTATCGGGTACCCCCAAGGCTAATCCCCTCGTTGGCCGCTTTATGGAGCAGCATCCCTGGTCTGTCCCAAAGGCTTATGGGGCTACCAGACCCAGCAAACATGCTAAAAATGCTAAATGCAAATGAAGAGCAGGGAATGAGAGAAGGAGCAGAGAGATTTCCACAGCCGAATTAAAAAAAAATAATTAGAAATAAAATCATAGGGTATGAGGAGGTGAGGCAGCAAAGCAGTTAAAAGGGAAAAAAGGAAATGTCTCCCCCACTGCTAAGCAGCTAATTTGCTAAATCCAACAAGTCTTAGGCATTGCCACAAACAACTGATTATTGGAAACCGTGCAACTTTGTGGTACTCAGCATACTCCTCAGTTTTAGCTATTGGACTCCGGTTTAAGTCATGGGATTGGGTGTGAAAAAGCTTTCCTAAAAGAAGGCTCAAATACCGACAAATCCCAGCAAACGGCACGTCAAAAAGACACTTGGACCTCGAGGGTTGGATCTGTGGTTTTGGAGCATATGGGATTTTTATTCTTTATTCTAATATAATAAAATAGAATCAGACGGAAAGAAAGTCGCATACCAGGAAGAAGCATAAATATTGTTTGCAAAAGAAATCCCGTCTCATATTTTCCGATTTACATGTTTTAGCAAGTTTGTACAGTCTTAGCAGGAAAACAAACAGTTTTAGGAAATGATTGAGATGTTTTAGGATCTTTTGCTGCAAATGACTGAATGGCGAGACTCTCCCCCGTCACACGTCAGTAAGTCTAATATTCAAGGTCTCACTTATTAAGGAAATATCAAGTGGAAAAGATGACATTTGCCTGGGTATGGTTGAAGACCATACGCCCAGTAAGAGTCAATATAACAAAAGAGCGCCCAACCCTAGAAACACTTTTTTTTTTTCCATTTAATGCTCATAAAATTTTACAGACAACAGAATCCTTTCTTAAGCTTTATTTAAGAAATCGAATACTATTATAGTTCAATATATATAAGACACATCCAGTATTGTGTTCCTGATAGCAAGTGCATAGATTTTGTTAAGATATCATTTTTTTATATTTAATTTATTATTATTATTTATTATTATTATTATTATTATCCGTTACTCAGTAGCACGTTTCATGATCACACGAAGGGGAAACTCCCGGGTGATTTCGCTAAGAGCATGAGAGGAAAAAAAAACAGAACACAGCAAAGTAGTGAAAAACTACAACAGAGATGAGGAACAGAAACAACCAGGCAAACTACCAGTACAGTCGATTCCTGATAAGTGAATAACCTGATTGCTGGCTCACAATGCTGTATTCACTTATCAGGAACGATTCTCCCGCGCCGCGGGGCCGTGTCCCCGGCGAGGCGCGCGCCCACGGGAGGGACAAGCTGTTCGGCTGCGCCGCTTGGAGGGGCTCGTTTGGGTTCGCTTATTTTTGCTCCCCGCCCCCATTGTGGAAATTGCAGGAGAAAAAAATAAGAAAAGAAACCATTATCTTTCAGCCCTGAGTAGTTAAAAGAAAGCCAACTATGGTATTAAGCCTTTCCCCCACCTCTTCCCACCCCCTGGATGGTATTTTTGGAAGACCTTCTGCGAAGTTCTAGTTTTCTTTCCTAAGTTGGCCAGGATGGGAAAAATCCCCGAACATTGGGAAAAAAAAAAAAAAATCCCAGCGAGCAATCCTGTGGGGTCATTGGGATGTCCTGAACTGCAGCAGCCGGAGAAACGTTCCCCGAACTGGAAACAGCAGCTCAAAGGGTGGCCCAGCCCCAGCGCGCGGTGCTGCTCCCGGCGCAGATCACGGAGCTGCTCGAATCACAGCGCGGCACTGAGGCCACGGGCCCGGGGACCATTCGTGGGCATCAGCCAGTTGCCTTTTGTGCTCGTTGAGGAATGCAGGGGGAAAAAAAGCGGGGAAAAAAAAATAAAGGAGGAAAAAAAGTGAGGGGAAAAGGTTAAAAAAAAAGGAGAAAAAAAGGAAAAAAAAGAAAAAAAGAAAAAAAATAGGCCAATTTGTGAGTCACCCAAAACGTCCTGACCCTTCCAAAGGTGGGGGCTGCTGCGGTGGCTGAAACTGAGTTGGGGGATGCCGGGATTTGGGGGCGCTGGGACTTTGTGCAGGGCCCCGGGGCGGCTGCAGGGACAGAGGAGGCGGCGGGGGGTGTCCATGGGGGTCTCATAAGAGCACTTCTAAGTGGGCTTCGATTCCTGAGCATCACGGAGAGCGGGGCGAAGGCAAGGGCCGGGGCGTATGGCTTGAATCCCAGAGAGCACCCGCGAGCGCTGCTCTCTCCTCCTGGGGTTTGGTTTGGTTTTGGCTTTTTTAACGTGTGTTTCTTTTGTTGCATTTTTTTGTGTTTTATTTTTTTCCCCCTCTCCAAATTGTAAGGTCTGTACCTGGGGTCGGACAGAGAGGCTGCAGAGACTTTACTTTGTAAACCAGACCGACATGTGTTTCCTTTTGCAGCTTTGATTTCGCCGTGGTGGGCACAGATAAGGGGAGAGCAGAGAGAGTCTCGTAAGAGAAAAACAATTATATATATAAATAAGAATTATTTTTTAAAAAAATCTAAAAGCTAACTGTTAAAAAAATGGAGAAAAAGTGCTATGGCATCTTCCTTCTACCCCTTCTGGGTTCATGCAACACTTCCATCCAACGTCGGGCACAACCTGCTGCGCAAGCCCCATGGCTAAACCCACCCCTTCAACCCGGGGGAGTTTCTTTCCCCCCAAATTTACTTTTTATTTTCAGCTTCCACTGGTTTCAAGATGAAAAAAATCTCCCTGTGGGCTCACTTGGATTTTCTTTCTTTTTTTCTTTTTTTTCTTCCTTTTTTTTTTTTTTTTAATTCTTGTATGTACAACTGCACTTAACAAACTTGCTCAGCCAGTGGCTTAAATATATATATATATATATGCATATTTTATATATGTGTGTGTGTGTATATATATATATACACATATATATATATGTATTTATCTTCCCTGGCTCTTATAGCCCTAGTTAGGATGTGATTTAGTTTCCAAGGAGCCTAACACCATATGCTGTCAGATTACTGTGTGGTTGGGAAGCATCCCAAGGCTACATCCTGCTTCTCTTCCATGGTTCAGAGGCTTCTGGGAAGGAGCAGCAGAGAATCTGGGCATTTTCTTTTAAGGACTAGGAAGACTTGAGCTCCCTAATCCGCACTTTCCCGACCGGCTACCCAAGAGGCAGCTCCTCGGCAGGGCAGGCACCCGAAAGGCTTCCCGCTCGGATGGGTTATCCGAGGGATAAGGCATGGGGAGGGAGTGGGAAAGAGAGAGAGAAAGCGAGAGAAAGCGGAAACAAAACAAAACAAAAAAGAAACCAAAGAAATCAGAGAGCAGCTAAAATGCACGAAGCCTCCCTTGCTCCCCAATCAGCTATTCACTTAGGTGGAATCGACTGTAGCTTTTGTACACAACCAACAAATAGAGAGGAAAAAAAGGGGAAAAAAAAAGAAAAAAAAAAGAAAAAGGAAAAAAATAACAGGGACGTGCAACAGTGAGGTGTGCAGATGTATTACCAACACAGAATGACCACCAACGATACGACACACAAAGTAGAGAGACAAGTATTAGGAAAATGGTTTAATATTGGAGACAGAAGCAAAAAACTGCATCACACAATAACATACGTTACAAAAATAAGTCTGACTCGTTTCAACTACACGGTTATGTTCACAATGAGGACAGGAGAATCAGAAAAAACTCTGATCTAAACAGCAAAAAAGCAAACCCCTAACGGCTTTAACTAATACATTTATCCACGCAAAGTGACCGAGTACTCCTAATTCTAATTACCTTATTGTGTAACTGCACGATACAGAATAAAAAGTGTAACTTACCGCTTTTGTATTTTTTTGTTCTTTTTTTTTTGATTTTTTTTTAAGACAAAAATCTAAACACTAGATATAAGCAAAGGGAAAAAAAGAAATCAAGCCAAAGTTTTTAATTCTCTAAACAAAACCAACTCTCTTCCAACTGTCCAGAAATCAAACCTGAAAATCAGTCGTGATCAAGGGGGCCCACGAGAGTAAGCCACAAAAATTTCCATTTGTTTTTTAATCTCCAGTATAAAAAGTTCCACTGGTACAAAATGCATAAGTACAATCAAGTTGTAGAAATAGGAAAGCCTGCTTTTTTTTCTTTTTTCTGTTTTTTTTTTGGCTCAAATTCCATCAAACAACAAAATCCAAATGCATCAATAAAACAGAAACAATACTCAAATGGTCTTACAGTTTCCACTAGATTGCATTAACTTTGGCTTTTCTCAGACAATACTTAAAAACTAGTTTGTAATTCTAAACAAAATGATAGTATTCTTAATCTACAAACAACAATTCCCACAGCACAAAAAGAACACAAATACATAGGCTTTTTTTTTTGTTGTTTTGTTTTGTATGACATTATCCAAAAAGGTAATGAAACTACAGGATATTTTTTTCCTTTTGTTAATTAGCACTTAAGATAATAAAAACAGAAACAGTAAAATGATTCCAGAGTAGCACAAGCCAAGGAACTGTAACCCCTATGGTGAAAGAAAGATGAACTTGTTACTCCTTTGAGGACTGCCATTTCATTGCAATTAGCTAATTTGCTTGAAAAAAAAAGGAAAAACAACTAGTCTAGGCTTTTGATTAGAATTTTGTAAAGCAATTTCCCTTGTTTTATTTATTTGCTTTTATTTTTTTTAGTTTCTTCCTCTCTTATTAGGCCCTTGCACCCTTGCAGCTTTTTCCTTTCAATATTTTTGAAGAAGAGAACGGGTGGGTAATTTGCCTCCCCGCAGGGGTACGTTGCAGTTTATTTTTTTCATCATTATGGGATCTTTTTTCTTTTTTTTTCTTTTTAAACTATTTTATTTTAATTTTTGGTTTCCGGGCAGGCCCTTTTCCCGGCGAAGCGCTCCGGTGCCTGCGGCGCCGGCGAACCCCAGGGCCGCCCCAAGAGAACAAAAACCTCAGGGATCTGATACGGAGGGGAGGACGAGGAGAAATCAGGGAAAACAGTCTAAACGATCCGAATGATGAGCTCATGTTATATATATATATATATGTACATATATATAATATAACGCACGTGAGATGAAAGTTCGACTACGCAAAAATTGCTGCAAGTAGTACAAAATAGCCCTCAAAGGGTGTAGGAAGGCCCCAGCAGTAGTAAAAACACGTGAGAAAAGTAGAGATCATTTATTTATAAGTGCATGTGCTATACGAAGGAAACTTTTTTTAGTTTTTTTAGGTTTTTTTTTTAGTTTTTTTATTTTTTGTGTTTTTTTGTGTTTTTTATTTTTTTTTTTTTGCATCGCTAGCGGCTAGTCCTTTCCATCCCAGGGCCCTACGTAAAGAAGCGGCTAAATCGGGAAAGGAGCCGGGAGACGCCCTGGGCTGGGGCTTCGCTCGGGGGCTGGCGGCGGCCACCGGGCCCCGAAGCGGGTCGGGACCCGAGGCGGCACCGCGGGGAGCGGCGCGGGCTGCAGCGCGCCCAGATCGCCGCCCGGGGAACATCTAGTGCAGCTGACTTAGGCAAAAAGAGTTCATTCCTTGAAATTTTACAAAAATAATTTTTTTTTCTTCTTCTTCTTTTTCTTCTTCTTCCATCAAGGGTTATTTATTTACTTTTTTATTATTTCTTTTATTTATTTATTTTCAAATGGTGGGTTTTACCGCTCCGGTCTGGGAGCGGCTCACGCAAGAGATAATTAAAGAATTGTTTTCTTTTTCTTTCCTTTTATTAATACTGAATAGCATATTCCAGCAGCATATTAAAAGCTCTTTTAAGAAAAGACAAAGATCCCCAAAATCTAAAAAGGAAAACCACAAGTTAATTACCGTTTTAAATAATTTTAGTTATAGATACAGAAGAAATTTAGACAGCAGTAAAATATTTTTTTTTGTCCTTCAGATCTGCCCTGTGCATTGTTCTGATTTCAACCATGTATTAAATAAACCACAAAAAACTAAGTATATATATATTTATAGATATAGATATATATATAAAAATAAACAGCAAAATGGTGAATGTATAAAAGGTATTAACACTCAAGACAGCTCTGGGTGGAAAGGGTTAAAAGTTCAAAACTTTCTCACCTTAGAGGTTTCCATACAATATGAAGAAAATACATTGTGAGGTTTGCTTTCACAGCATTGATGTGTGCAGAGTGGTTAAAAAAGTGAAACATGGGCACTTGTACAATGTTTTACAAAAAACATCAAAGAGAAATAACAAACAATAACAATTTCAGGCAACAAGACCACAGGATAGCAAGTTAACAAACTTTTTAACCTCTTTTTTTTCTTTAAATATTAGGGATTTATACAAAACACATAATAAAATACCCATGTTATCAAATTACTTCACACAAGAAACACACTGAAGCTCTAGGAAGAAAGTACCTTTGGAATTTGGCACTATAGTTTCACTGATTTTTTTTTCTTTAAAAGAAAAACCGATCACATTTTGCTGAACACAAACACATCTAAATTGTTCACAATAAAAAAATGACATCAATGCGTCACAAGCCAACACAAACTTATTCTGGAATAGTTTTTAATTTTTCACATGAAATCCTTTTTTTTTTGTATTTTTTTTAAGCAAACAACTTTTTTGTGTTTTTTTGAATCTTGTTTTTTTTGTTCCTGTTGTTCAAGTAAACCAATTTTAAACTCGTCCTTTATAAACATAGAACACTTAAGACCATAAGACTCATGATGAAACCACAACTTAATTCACAGAAGCACCAACGTAACACATTTTACAGTAACCTTTCTTCTGTACATTGAAACAGTATAAAATATAGGTAATTTCATGTGCATTAAACCATGGATTGTCTAACTGTGAGTCAGTTCAGCAAAAGGTGACACAAGTAGGTAGCATTTGCCCTAAAACAGGGTAAATATTTTCTTATACTAATCTACAAAAAGTGGTTCTATATATATATTTTAATGAGAAAGTGAGCCACCTAAAATGGCCTTATCAAAAAACTTTACACTGCCTGAAAAATGTAAAAACTATTACAGACCTCTAGAGACTTAAAATCAGACAGTTTTTATTTCTCAAACTGTTTTGGAAGTAGTCTGTTAGAAACCAACATTCTGTGCCTCTGGACACATATTGCTATTGTCACCAGTGACCAGGCAGAATGCCAATCCCTGTATAATACTTTCAAGTCTGTTTTTTTTTTATTTTTATTTTTTATGAAATGAAAGGAAAACTGGAAAAAAACCCAACAAAACAAAGGAAAAAGAGAGAGAGAGAAGAAAGGAAAAAAAATTGAAAAAAAAGGAAAGAAAGAAAACAATATTTTGCCACAGGTTGTTTTTTTTTTTAATCCTATCATTAATTTATCTAAGAAGAAATTTTCAGTCTTGCATGATTGCAGCAATGGTTTGTGTTTTTTGTTTTTGTTTTTCACATTGACTTCCCAGATTTCATAGCTAGATGAGGTCACATGCAAATCTCAAAAGGTCAGACTAGCTCAAAAGTCAGTAGGAGAACCAAACATGATGTGAGGTCAGAAAGACATCAGAAACAATGACGGGACGATGGAACTTTTTTTTTTTTTTTTTTTTTTTGAGACGCCACAGGGACATGCTAGGCAAACGATGGGCTATGGAGATGTCTAGGGAAAAAACAAGGAAGAGGAAAAAAGGTTACACAGAATCTATGCAGCACAAACGGAAAATAACAAAAATAAAGTCACTTTTATAGGTGCAGGAGAAAACGAATGCAAATCTTTTCTTTTTTTTTTTTTTAATCAGTAGAGTCTAGGAGCCATTCACATAATTTGCATTAAACTCACAATATTTGTCAACACGAGCACGATGGAGTCCCAAGAGAATCCGCCTGCACAAGGAGCAGCGAGAACGGATTCCTCTTTGGGGAGAAAAGAGAGGAAAGAACTGCTTTCTACAAATGCAAGGTAAAGGGATGGAATTGGGGAAAACAAGAAAAAAAAAAGATCAGACAACTAAACTTTAAACTAGGTAATGGAAACTACGAACAAAATAACCAAGACAAATACAAACAGGAGGATAAAAGCGTGAACTGTAAAGGGTGGAGGGTTCAACAGTGAAAAAACGCCCATTCTTGGCACAATTACTCTAGAGACTACTTCAAAGGATCTAGCTAGCACAGAGCTGCTCTTTAGGTATCCAATAAGTTAACAATAGGCAATAAATAACTTCCATTATTTCTGAGGCAGTAAAAATTTTGTATAAAAATAGAAATGCTTTTTACAAATAAAATTTACAGGCCTGTGGCTTTCTTTTTTATTATTATTATTAAATTTATCTCTCAAGAAACATCAAGTATTGTCACTCATTTTATTTTATTTTTTTTATTTTAAACCCTGTAGCTTTAGAAACAGATCTCTAAATCTTTTTTACATTAATACTTTCCAAAAAAAAAAACAAAACAAAACGCAAGAACTTTAAAAAAAGTGAAATATAAAGACGACCAGTGTAAAATCAGACTAATATATAACAACACGTCGATCTGAAACGAAAAAAAAAAAAGAAAAAAAGGAAAAATATCAAATCTTCTCAAAAACAAGTTGATGTAGTGGAAAGACTTGTTTCAATTATTTTTTTGTTGCAAAATAAGTGCTTTGACTGGCATGAGGCCATTTTGTTTAACCTATAAACTGCTGGTGCCACCCTGGTAAAATAGGATCCATCCGTACAAAACAACTATTATTATGTGCTAATGGCACCAGGGTTCACAGGGTTAAATTGCACATTTTTGTGTGTGTGTGTGTGCTGCTTTGAATTTCAAGATTTTTTTTTTGTTAAAAAGGAGATAAATTATGCTGCAAAACAAAACACAGTAACACAACTCAGTAACCACTTGGCAAAGAAACGGGAGCCAAGTCTAATAAGGGCAAGTGGGGAAATGGAAGTGGTAACTGTAAAAATAACCGTCTCTTGGTGAAGGTTGGCTATATGTTCTTTCTTAACCCCCCTGCAGAGGACAGGTTTGCTCATGGGACTTACCCTAAGAAAGCTAAAATAAGAGCAGTAAGCATCTGGGGTTAAGATCAGTAAGGTTTGCTGTCATTTTTGGAGCGCTTCAGCTGAACCTTCAAGCGTTTCATGCCAATCTGAAAGCCGTTCATAGCCTGGATGGCAGCTTGTGCGGAGACGGGATTGTCATAGCTAACAAAACCTGCGAGACAGAGCGGAGGTGGGAGAGAAAGCAGACCGCACGTTAGAGCACATCTCTGAAGGCTTTTGGATTGCATTAATATCAGCCTTTCCCTCAATTGCAATTAGTTCCCTGATTAAAACCTTTCCTCTCCTGTTCTCCTTTCTTCCCTTTACCTTCATCCACTATTCCTCTCCTTGTGGAGTGCAGGTGGATGGCTTTGGCACATTGCAGCTTCCCAACCTCTGATTGATCTACCTACCTTTGGTCTGAAGACCTTATTAGAGTTGCACTGGTCACCGTAACATTTACCTACCTCCCAGCCTATTTGCAACTGCTATTAGGCCAGGCAGATGGGAAGCTGAAAGGAAAGCCTGGTTTAAGACACAACAGCCCAACTTGGATGCTCCTAAGCGTTTTACACCTCCCAGCATTGGTTCACATGCGCTGGTCCTGTGTGACATGACGCCCTCGTCCCGTCAGACTTGGCCTAGGACAAGTGCAATATTAGTATTTCTTCAGCTTCTTCCTATTCAAGATCTCAAGGTGCATTAAATGTTAATTAATGCAGCCTCCTGCTCCCTAACGGGGTGTGTAAATGTCAAAATTAAGCAACATCATAAAGACAGTGACAGGGCTTGATGAGAGCTCCAGATTTCCAGCTCTTCAGCCCTGAGCACCAACGATGGGGACAACTCTTGCCAGGGGATAACTCAACTCATCTTCCTTTTCCCCCTCAGAGACTAAAAACTCTCTGTTCATAATGGAATCAAACCCTCCCTGATTCTGGAAGATCAAAATTCATTTTCATATTTGGGCTTCCCACTTGTAACTGTAAAGCTGTTCTAATCACTGCTCTGCCTCTGCTCTAATTGCTGCTCTATTGCAGCTATTGTGCATCTGCTTGGAAACGCTCCCCGGTCTCTCCACTTGAATCTTCCCTACCACAGGTCCCTTGACTCTGTTAAAGCCCGGATCCCACACACTGTTTTCTGCACTGATGTGGATGCTTCTCTGCTCCTCTCTTCTACCTTCATTTGTTCTTCTCTTCTTCATTTGTACTTAGTGTCTTCACCCTTTTCTGATTCTTAACCTCATTTTTTTTTACTATCATTTTTAACTTTTCTTTTATGGCTTTTGTTTATCTCACACTGCTGCCCTATTCCAGCTTGGTGTCAAATAATACACTTTCCCCATTGTAAAGAATAAAAGCCCCTACCAAGCCATTTGGCCCCTTGGCTTCTCTTCTTCCCTCACATATCTACTCTTCACGTTATATCAGCATCACCAACCTATCCACCTAAGAGTTGTCTCTGTCAATTCAGCCTAACTTCTGCTCCTTCCACTCAAAAACACCTCTCACTCAAGTCTCGGAAAGCTTTCTGCTCATGTGCTCTCTCCCTGTTCTTCTGTAGTTGATTATTCCTAGGCTCTTTAAGGTTTAAGAAGTGTTACTTCATACCTTCCTTGGTTTTGGTCACTCTCGTCACCTCCTCACTTTCTTCTCGCAATCATTTCGTCCTATTTCCATATTCTGAAGAACTTCCCTGCTCTCCTCCTTTCTCCTCACCTGCCTTCTTCTAGGAGATCTTGCCCATTCACATGACTTTACTTGCTGCAAGAGTGCAATACTGCACTCCTCTGTCTACCTCCATCAACACATAGATCTCAACCTCTATTGCTGGGGCTTCCTTGCAGGTAGAAAATACGTCTACCATGAGCTGAAAGGGAAGTGCAGCATTTTCCAGGCAGATGCTCCACAATCAAGGCATAGCAGTGTTAACTATCTTGACAACTCAGATTTTTCCTCTACAGCCTTCCTGACCTTCACGTTGTTCTCTAAAGTTCATTCAAAATGGTTTTCTATTATAAAGGTTTTCTATTGGTTTTCTATTATATGGTTTTCTATTATCACCACTTGTCATCTTCACTAGTTTCTCAAAGTTAACCATCTGATCTAACCTAGTCACTTAGGCGGCGCCTGTAAGTCAATGAAAGGGAGTGGGCACATTCAGAGGGTTTTTTCCACCTACCACTCACCTAAGCAATTTAGACACCTCCACTAATGACAGAGGAATAATTAGCTTAGGCTATGCTTCCCTCCCAGAGGGCAGAGATAAGCCACCTCATTCTGCATCTCTGTATTAGCTTCCTTGACTCGGACACAAATTCAGGTGCACGGCCTTTCTCACCCAGAGTTTGTCTGTACATACAGAACGCTGTGCCTTATCCTGCTACCCTTGCATCTTGCCCCTTACTGAGAACCTCCATTTATAAGACTTAAGGAGGAATCTGGCATTCTCTTTATTTATGTATTTATTTATTTACTTATTCTTTTTTTTTTTTCTAATTGCATCCATTCATCATTTTTGGCTGAAATTTAAACTACTGCATTTGGAAGGGATGATGTTTCTTATCAAATTTCAAAGAACTTGTCATGATGATACCCTGTCATGACGATCTGATCTTTGTTCTAAGTACTTCTATATCCAGGATAACTATTTTTTATCATGAGTAATTTTTGCATCGATGTCACTGGGTCCCCCCTCCCTTGCCTTACTTTTACACACCCTCACTTCTGTTATTCCAGGATCTATGACAGGAAAGAAGAAGTTCAAAGAGTGAAACCCTTTGACTGCTAAATCAACGAGAGTTTAGGAGAGCTAATGGAAAAGTATGTCCATGGGAAAAGGTCTGTATTATTATGGTCATGGAGCCAACACAACAAATAGACCATTCTTGCTACTAAAGCAGAGAAGATACATACATAGGACAGTATGTTAAACCAGCAGGATTCATGCTGGCTTCACCTGTGATTAGCAGGATGACCCAGGTGGTCATCTACTGAATCAAAAAATCTCAATTTCTTCTGCCACTGCAGTACTTTTTGTTTTTAAAGCTGAACACTGGTGGCACAATATCTGAGGAGGAAGGATGAGAAATGTAAATGTTAGTGAAACCTGATTAATGGCAAAAAGGCAGAAGACTCCTCTATCCTTTGGGTATTAATGTTCCCTCAGGTAAAACCCAATACTTCATGCTAAGTTAGATAATTGTATTCGATGAATCAAGACACAGATAATCAAAGACATAGGTAATCAAAGAGCACAAGGAAACCCACCAAAACCAAGTGTTGGAAGTGAGCTCCTTGCCCAAACTCATCTATGTTCTTTCAGAATTAATCAAAAGGCAGCAGCTGTGATGACCACAGCTTGATTTGGTATTTCGTCAAGATTCCCGAATACTTCAACAATCATTTTATCACCCCAGCATATAGACTCAACTGGTTGCAGATCAACGGGGATCCCCTTCCAACTTCACTTTTCAACTTTGCCACAGTCCCCTGGAGTGCTTTAACCCATTGCAGAAATGTACGGGACCATATTAAACTAAAGATCACCAATTTTTGAAAAGCCTGAACAGATGGAATTTGTCAGAAAGGGCCTGCAAGTACATGCAGAATTGAAAAAACAATGCAGTGCCCTTTCTCTTGTCTTTTAGTAAAATATATGAATCATTATTGGTCCTAACTGTCTAGATAAATTTAAACCACTTAAAGCACAATAGGTCTTCTTGAATGATCCTTCTGTAGATAAGCCACGTTTTAAGAGAACCTAGATTTTAAAGAACTAGTGATATGCAAGCTAACCTATGTTACTTGGAAGGCATCACTCCATTTAACAAACTCTAGAACTTGATTGATGTCAACGCATCATATTCCCATCTCATTTCCTGGCAGCTCCAAGCATCCTCTGGGAAACTTGGCACTAGATGTACGAGACTACCTTCATCCCTACCCTATGGCAAGGCGAGGTGCTGTCTTTTGTGATTCACTGGACCCTTCTGCAACTGCTGTAGCTACGTAGCTAGACACCAACTGTCTATAAAAGGTTGTGAACTATGGGTACATCTCACTCAAGCACTAATTGCACAATCTTGTACTTATTTCAAAAGAAAGAAATTCCTGCAATGTAGAAGTAATGGGTTAAACATGGAGCATTTTAAAGTGGCTCAGCTATACAATGGAGAATAATTAGGTATTCATAATAAGGCAGCTTAATAGTATACTAAATGACATTCCTCCACATAGGGTGTAATTAGTTTCCTGTGCTTGACACACTCATGCGAGATGTCAAACTGGAAGATTATTATTGTTTTTTCATATCCAGTTTTTAGTTACAACTAGCTTGTCTCTGGATCTTCCCATTCATTTGAGGATTACAATTCCATTACATTGGGAATGAAATGCCAGAATGACATTTCTCACATTGTCATTAATTTCCCCGCCCGGCCCCTTTTCAGTGCAATGCATGTGTTTTTGCTATTTATTAAATTTGACATACCAAAGCACTTGCTCAGATTGGTCTGTTTGTCAATGAAGACTTTAGCAGAGATAACATTTCCAAAAGGCATGAACATCTGCAGAATGTCCTGGTCTCCAAACTCCTGGGGGAGGTGGTAAATAAAGAGGTTTGCCCCTTCTGGACCTTTAGGAAAACAAAGAAAGTATGAAAGCAGCTATTACAATTTAATTTATTTTTTTCCATAACACCGAAGGAGATGGTCAAAAAAAGCACTCCACTTCCTGACTTTGAAGGAAGAAAAGTGGATTATCAAAAGAACAGAGTTGAAATGCAGCTCTTAAGAGCGTCCTACCTCACAAAGTGTTTACTTGCTATGTCTACTACAAAAGAAGTTAAAGTGCAGCCTCTCTCTTCAATTTGCACAAGTGTCTTTGGGTGTGATTAGGGTTTGAAAGCAGGTACACAAGGTATTACCCTCACTCAGCACCCCACAAACTGCCTTACACAGCCCCAGGGGTTTTGGGAATTGATTCCATCTGGGAGCACATATGGAAACGCAAGGAGCTGGGGTCAGATTTGAACAGCAGAGATTGAAACTAGAGGGGCAGGATGTTGGCTGTGACAGGAGGGAAAAAGGTGAGACAAAACAAAGCTTTCCAACTGGAAATCAGGCAAGAGAAATTGAACTCTTCACTAGTTCATCAGAAATCATATATTAAGAGACAAAATATGGCTGTCTGTATCTAACGGTGAAATTTATTCACTTTTTACCAAAAAAACAACATATGACAAAAAATCTATTCCAAGAGACACTACACTAAAAAATAAAAAAAATACACTTAATATGAATGTTCATAAACTAAAATATATATATATATATAAAATGTTTTACAATGACACCAAAAAAAAATTTGGTTTCAAATAGTCTGTTGTTACTGGGCAAAGTGAGCGCAGTAAAGATAAAAGCAGAGCATCAAAATAAGGAGAAAAATAAGAGATTAAAAAAATCCTTTCAGTTTAAATAGTCTAAATTGTTAGCAGTAAATCAGGTAATGAATTTAGAGAAAAATATGCATTTTAACCCCACAGTGTCTTTATATATGTAACAGCCAGCTGGGGGAATGCCAACTTTGTCTTCCTAGGAAACATTGCAGCCCATAATAGCACAAGATATTACTTTAAAAGAGAACGAAAATATTTCTCTCGAGGATCTCACAGTAGGTTTATTTCCAAAGCTTATCCCTGGCAAGAGCTGTAATGGTAACACAGATGCAATCTTAGAAAGCCTGCAGTCCTCCTAGAATAAGCCAGTATTTTGGAAGGGAAGCAGAAACAATCCTGTGCCTTTTTACAAGTGGCAGCCACTTGTCGATGGCAAAGATGAGGCAGTAAAACACATTGTGAGGGCAAAAAAAGTGAATTAAGTTGGGGGTTAAAATGGGAAAGATGTTAGGAATGAAAGATGAGTATAACTGAGGTTCTTCACCATGGACCATCTGCAGCTGCTTGCAGATAGCAAAGATGGAGCAGCAAAATACATCATGAGGACAAAAAATTGAATTAATTTGGGGGTTAAAATGGGAAAGGAGAGATGTAGGGAAGGTGAAGCTGAATGAGGTCTTTCACTGAGGACCATCCGCTCCATGAAGAAGGAAGCTCCAACCACTGCATTGACTTGGCCAAGCGTTGCTCATCGCGCGTCGGGGCCGCTTACCTTCCTTCTGGCTGCCGGCCGCGCTCTGCTGCTGTAGCAAGCTCTGGCTGTACAAGGTGGGCAGCGCGGCGGCCGCGTACTGCTGGATTCCTGAGTAGGCCTGGGTGAGCGCGTCCATGGTGCCGGCCGTGCCGTTCGTCAAGCCGGTGGCGCCGAGTCCGCCGTTCAGGGCCGCCATACCTGAGAGCATTTGAGCAACTTTACAAAAAACCCAACAATAGAGAGAAGAAATTGCACTTGTTCATTAGTGCTCTCCGAAAGTCGCCGCTTCCACGCGACGCCGCCGACGGCCACGCATGCAGGCGAGCGCTTCACCCAGAGGTGCCGAGACACGACGGTGGTGCAACGGTCGGACAAGCCCACTCGCATGCAGCCTGCTCCTGGCAAGTCCCAGCGCTCCGAAAGCCTCCTGCCCCACCTCGGGCAGCGCCCGGGCTCCTGCCTACACGGCGCCAGGTGCCCGAAATCAGGAGAGTGGGCATCGCTTGACCCTCAGCCCTGCAAGCAGGGCCGCAGGAAAGAGCAGAGTCTAGACAAAAAATGGGCATTAGGCATTTTGGCCAATGTCTTTAGCATCACAACGAATTAGCAGATGGTGCAAAGTTAGTGGAGAACGATGGTTTATTGCATTAGTTGCATTTGTGAACAGCTCTCATGAAAATTATGGGAATTCCTCCTCACCGCAAGCAAAGCCACTTCTTTTTATTATTATTATTTGAAGCAATTCTACTGATAAATAGCAGATTATTTTAATTGTGATGAATGCCCAAGAAGGAACTTCAGACGAGGTCACTAGCTATGCAAAAAATGGCATCCCTTGTGCATGTAAGCGGTGTGGCTGGCAAAGGCAGTTTTGCAATGGCTGGCAGGCTCCTCAGTGTGAATCCTTGGTGTGGTTCCTAAACGAGCCACATGAAAGTGAAAAATGTTATGACCTTTTTTTTTTTTTTTCCCCAGAAACTCCAGAAAATGTGAATTTTCTGCAGACAGTCCCTTTAGCAATGGACAAGGTGCTCAACTTCAGAGACCTGCTTATCTCCTACAGCTCTCACTGATGGTACAGGAGTGATCACTGCTCAATAGGTCCAAGAATTGTGCTGTATTTTCTGTGTGACTGGCATCCCATGTTTCCCTATTTTTGGTCGAACGGTTCACAAACAGCTTACGAGGTCTTCATTAGACTGCTCAAAGTGCTGAAAATCAGTTGCCGGAAAAATCCAGAACCTCCAGTGACCATTGCTTAGGTACTGGCTATCAAGTGTAGCCTCTGTGTTGGCAAAATGATGGGTAAAGAGGGGGTTGGTGGGGCCACACTAAGGAGCCAAAGGCTATCAACATTAGAAAGAAAAAGACAGATTAATTTCAGAGCAATAATAATGGGTTATATGTAATTTGGAGGAAAGTGAAGAAATTTAGGAGCAGACACTTTAGAGTGAATTAACAAGGAGATCTATTAGACTGGGAAACAATCCTCCTCAAGGAGAGTGGCAGCAACCTTACCACATGAGTAATTTAGAAACAGAAAGCAAACTGCCGGGAATTATCCTGCGTTGACAGAGGAGGATAAAGATGCTGACCTACTGGTTTTCTTCCACCTCTTATTCAAAAAGTGTATTCCTATGAGTCTCTGATAATCAGGACAATTGCTCAAGTGGCACCTTTCTGGTTCCACCCCAGTCTGTGCCAATTAAGTGGACTCTACTGCATAAATTACACCTTTTGATATTGCTATAATTTGTGTAACTAAACACTCGACAGAGATTTGGTATTCTTAGCCTTTGCTAAATAAAGTGTCTTGAACTTTGAAGATTTCACCTTCCCCTCTGCCCCACTTTACAACATTGCTGTTTCCCCACAGGAGATGACAGTGCTTTGAACACCACCCTGCATCAGAGCACAAGAAAGTCACTGTTTGTGGCATAACATCCCCAGTTTCAAAATAAAAACTGAGAAACCAATATGCAATCTATGAATATCTCATTTCTAAAAGTCTGGGCATTTTGAAAACAATGGCTCAAGTGATAGTGATAATGCAGCAGTTCAATACTGAGCCCTACCTTAATCCACTCTGATGTTTCTGCATTAAGGTTTGTGCCATTGCTTGCATGGACGTGCATACAGCACTGGTTCAAGTAAAGGCTCTGGATAAAAAGTGTGTGTCTCTTCCTTTACTATAGCATTGCAAAAACTGATAATGGAGAAAGTATTAGGATAACATGTTATCTTTTGTCAGTCATTGGCCTATAGATAGACATGTTTTGTGCTGCTGTGGGTGCTTTTGCCTATGATCAATAGCTTCTACCACCGCATGATTTCAGCTCAGCAAAAGACAGCCGGGCTCACCACTCTGCATCCACAAGGGTACTGGCACCTCTCCCTTCTCAGCAAAACAGCTCGGCAGAAAGTCTCCGGCATTCGCTTTATTCTGCCTTTTTGTATTTTTTTTAACAAAATCTTCAAGGGCCGACTGCACTTCCACCTCCCTGTGTCTCTGTGTCATCTCTACCAGCGCATCACAGCCTCATTGAACTCTGATCCCTTGCTCACTTCTAGGGAATAACTATTCTAGCCGATGCTCTCATGTGTGGCCTTCTAACTTTTCTTTTTTTTTTTTTTTTTTTTTGCGTTATTCTATATAATACAGAAGTGACAATGCTTAGTAACTACAAAGGTCTCTCGATGTGCTTTCCAAGCACTTTCAAATCTGTCACAAACACTTTTATCTCTGTTTTACACACGCAAACACTGGGGCAGAAATGCCAGCTGGACAGCTGGGGGTCACATACATTTCGCCATAGTTGTCCAATATCTTGAATCTCTAAATCCTTCTCTCTAAATTGCAAAGAACTTTTTTCTTCCTCTTTATTCGCTTTTCATCATCATTCATATATTTTTTGTTAGTTACATTATTTAAATTTATCTCCCCAAAGGAGCTTTTTCATTTATAATGTTCTGTTATTTAAGGGTTTAGATGCTTCAAGCACAGCTGAGGGAAGACTGGGCCACCACAAAACTGTGAATCATAGAATCATAGAATCATAGAATGCTTAGGGTTGGAAGGGACCTCTAGAGATCATCTAGTCCAACCCCCCTGCATACGCAGGGACACCTAAAGCACGTGGCACAGGACTGCGTCCAAGCGGGTTTTGAAGATCTCCAGAGAAGGAGACTCCACAACCTCTCTGGGCAGCCTGTTCCAGTGCTCTGTCACCCTCACTGTTAAGAAATTTTTCCTTAAGTTCCTACGGAATTTTTGATGTTTCAGTTTCCGGCCATTTCCTCTAGTCCTATCAGTGGCCACCACTGAAAAGAGACCATCCCCGTCCTCTGCACTCCCTCCCTTGAGGTATTTATATACACTGATTAGATCCCCTCTCAGCCTTCTCTTCTCCAGGCTGAACAGGCCCAGCTCCCTCAGCCTCTCCTCATAGGGCAGATGTTCCAGGCCCCTGATCATCCTTGCAGCCCTGCGCTGGACTCTCTCCAGCAGCTCCACATCCCTCTTGTACTGTGGAGCCCAGAACTGGACACAGTACTCCAGATGCGGCCTCACCAGGGCTGAGTAGAGGGGCAGGATCACCTCCCTCGACCTGCTGGAGACGCTCTTCTTAATGCAGCCCAGGATCCCATTGGCCTTCTTGGCCACGAGGGCACACTGCTGCCTCATGGTCAACTTGTCGTCCACCATGACACCCAGGTCTTTCTCCGCAGAGCTGCTCTCCACAAGCTCGGTCCCCAGCCTGTACTGGTGTCTGGGGTTATTCTTCCCCAGGTGCAGGACCTTGCACTTGGCCTTGTTGAATTGCATGAGGTTTCTCACCGCCCAGTTGTCCAGTCTGTCCAGGTCCCTCTGGATGGCAGCGCAGCCCTCCGGGGTATCGGCTACTCCTCCCAGTTTGGTATCATCAGCAAACTTGCTGAGGGAGCACTCTGTGCCTTCATCCAGGTCATTGATGAATAAATTGAACAGGATTGGACCAAGGACTGACCCCTGGGGGACCCCACTAGGGGGGAATCCCCAAAGCTGTGCACAACTGTTGCTGTATCCCTGGAGACAGCTAAACTTACCATCCTCCATTTTCTTTAAGGCCTTCAGGCATCTAAAGTTATGCATCTTCTTACAACTAAAAGCACATCACTAAGTTCCAGCTTTGCTGCACAATAACTTCAGTGACTTTCACGACAAAATAGTGCTTTTATTGGATTTCTTGTGACCACATTGTACGGTGAAACAGCAGGCTCTTTGCATACGAGATCTGTGAATCCTAGAGAGGTCTGAGCTGGATCAGAAAGGGTCTCTAAGCTCATGTCATCATTAAAATAGGCAGAGGAAGTTTCTTGTTATAATCTGGACAATGTTTGGCTATCATTAGCATGACAAGTGCCTGAAATTGATAATCAGTGTCACCCTTCTGAGAGAAACAGGGGCCACAGCACAGCATATGAGGAAGTTTCCCTCTTTCACAAATGTATGTATACCCATATATATATATAGTCAGACATACCCACATACATTTTATGTATCTTACATAGAAACATGGAATTCTAGGCATATATACTCTCTGTGCCTATAAAAATATCCATGAACAAGATTTGGAACTAATCCAAGGACAAGATTTGGGACTAAAATCATTGCTGGTACAAACCATGGAAATCACTGTGGCCTAAAACAAGCCAGAGTTTGGCAGTAGGTTGTGAATACATCACTAATGCTTCAAACTGCGTGGGCGGATAAGTTTGCACATGTGTCATCTGAAATCTTTGCTTGTAACCTAGCGAGAAGTGCTAAAAGGAGTGTAACAAGCATTCCCATAACAAGTGAAGAGCTCACAGGTGACTTATTTTTGGTCAGTCTTGATGGAGGGGATGTTATCTTGTGGTGCTTTAAGGTGCTTGAGTGCTTAGTACTGTGGCATGCCATACTCTGTTCTTGGTACTGTGACTGCTTATAAACCATGAAAAACATGGTTTATAAAACATGACTGCTCACCAGGGAAAAAACATCTAATGATTTCTTACTCATGACAAGGTTTATCACTGAGAGTACTCATGAGGGTACATAATTAGCTTTCCTTGCATGCCATTTTCAGTGGCTTGCTTAAATAACACGTAAGCATATGAAAAGAACCTGACATTGGCCATTTGGGGACTTAATATACTTACTTTTCTTAAACTGTGTTCTTGAGCCATATTTACTGTGAGGTTGTTCATGTGAAAGACACATGTCCTTGCCAGAAGCAAGATCTGTTTTACACAAGGCCCCATGCAACCAGTCACCATTGCTACAAGGACATCCGTTAACCCCCTTCTGTCCCCACTTCCAACAATGACAACCAGATATCACAGAACAAAACGACTGAGTGACCAGCCAAACCACACTGACAGAAAGGACATCATGCAGAGCATCAGAGTGAGCAAGTGATACTGAGGAGGACATCCATTCCTGGGGGTACATTATAGTGGCTCATGAGACTGCCAATGACCAAGGAGATTCCTTGCATTGCAGAAGGAAATGCAAGGAACAACAGCGGCTAAGAAAAAGAAAATGCAGCTGGAAAAATATCTTCCATTGCAGGCAAAGGTGAAGTCGTCATAACAGAAACACAATAGAGAGGATCACTGCTTTTCAGAAAAATCTTGACCAAGATTAAGAACAAGGAAGAACATTCCCACAACTGCCACCATCTATTTAGCTGGAGATGTCAGGGTTTGTTTGAGATGTCATAGGACAGATGCCCGTGGTCTGGTATTACAGGTGACTGACTGTTCTCTCACACTTGCCAATTAAAATGACAAAGAGCTGCCTTTACTTTTAAGGCAGGTATATTGCTCTCAACTCAATTTGATAATACCTAAACATACCTGAAAAGAACTGTCTCTATAGCAGACATGCATCTCTTATCATTGCAATTTTGAGTGTGCTTTGTATGGGGAGGTATTACTACTGCTCTCAGACTCCCTAAATGGAAAAGAAGCCTCTCCTATAATCTAAATAACCAGAATTCCTACTGACTTTCCTTTTACCTTTCATTTGCCCTGCAAGAAAAGGAGTCTTTTCGCAGGGAACCAAGAGACTTCACTTTGCAGTGGAAGCCATGAGAAACTTTAAAGACTCCAGAACTGCATATGCACCATGAGTGGAACTAGATCAACTTGACCCCCTTATTTTTCACACAGATTAAAAATAATCATATCTTCACTTTACAATTGATAGTTTTTTATGGCATGATAATTGGGGAAGGCTGTCCACCACAGCAATAAATACTCACTGTTTACGGTACCTGCTAGTGCATTAATATTATTCAATCCAACAGTGGCTCCAGCCAATCCTTGGAGAGTACCCAGAGAAGTCAAAGAATTCATGGCTGCACCAGCTGTGGAATTAGCAGTTGATGCAGCCACTAAAAGAGAAAAAAAAAGACAAAATTAAGATAATGTTTTGCTTATTTTAACTGAACACAAAATAGCTTACAATAATGCTGGATGCAATAGGGCTCTCTAGAAGAAAAAAACCTTATTCAATAAATTATTAAAATGACTACTAAAATGATAGTGTGGATGAATCTTCACCTTTAAAGATCAGATGACAAAATTTAGCACTGCGCTATTCCTTGCAATGTAATACAGAAATGGTAAGTGTGAGACCAGGCACTTTCTCAAAGGTCAATCAACCCATGTTGATCTGCTAACTAAGTGAATTGAGATATCGCCATTTCTTCAATACTGCCACTGTGGAGGAGAGAGGGGAAGCTACTCATATTAATGTTGTTACACAACTTCTTTTTTCTTCTGTGCTCAAGTCTGCTAAGTGAGATTTGAATTAAAATTTCTAAGTGAGACACTGCAGGGCACCGTATGAATATAATGTAAACCTTTGAAGCTTACAAAAAGAAATATGACCAACAAAACACAAAATATAATTATTATCCATTTTGCTTCAGACTTCCAGTCTATATTTGGTCTAGTTTGATTTGGCTTTAGTCCTATGTTTTAGTCCATGTTTTCGATTATGTTTTCAGCCTATGTTTGTAACTACTCATGTAGATGCACCCCACACATGATACATCTCTCAAAACTCTGTCCCAGAGGGGACGCTGAGGCTCAGGTCATCATAGCTGTTATGCCAAGGTAATGTTGAAGATGGATGAGATGAATCCACAAAACTATGTGGTTCAAGAAGATAGAGAGCCTCACTCTCCAGCACAGGGAAGCAATAAGGCTCCTTAAATCTATCCCGTAAGACAGTTTGGATGAACTAGAAATGTGTCTCTCTCATAGAGGATCTTGAATAACTAGCATAGATTAAATACTTAACTTACAGGTAGCTAAAGTTAGATCAGATGAATCACAGTCATAAGAACTGTGGAAGCAATTAGATTTTTAGCTTGTCTCCTGAGCCTACTTTAGTGCATTGATCACAAGGTCACTTTTTCTTTTCTTTTAAAGAGCTAAATTATCTTCTGAAAAGTGAACACTTTAAGTCAATGCTTCCTTAATGCTTTACCAGGTGCATGTAATCTCTGCTCCATGCTCCTTGCTTCTGTATATTTGTTGGCTGCAAAATGCTTAAGATCCCTTTTACTGTGACGCTCCTCAGGGCTGTCACCATCAAGCACCATCAAACCCCTCACCTTACTCAGAGAACACTGAAGAAAATGAAGTCTCTCTGGGTGCCAGGATCCACCAAAAAAGCAGGAAGCAACTTTTTCATGCTCTATGGACAAACTTCAAAGGTCTAACTCATGCATTAATCCTCTTTTAGAACCTCAACACTCACCAGACCCAACCCTGAGTCCCTCTCACCAGGCCACAGAGACAAGTGGACTCTGATGGAGTGGATGTGGGGACATCTGGAGCTAACAGCAACCTGGGAACCTCTCCTTGTTCCCACACTTCCCTAGCATCTGTGATGTTAATTCCAATAGTTACTGTATATTTTGTGCATAGAAGAAGCTTTTACTATTCAATCTCTCTCCACAAAGCAATAATAAGTCAATAATGTTGTTGATTAAAAAAATCCTCAAACAAGTTAAAAATACCCCCTTTTGTCAGATAATGTTGGTACCAACAGAGAAGAGAAAGAAAATAATCAAAGCGAATGGATGTCAGTGAATTCCCTGTGACTAGCATCACTCTATGTTTTAGTTCATGTTCATTAGCAGATCACTTAAATGCAGCACATAAACCTCAAATCTAAAGGATCTGATTGGTTTTAACTGGGCTGAATCACATCCAGTTCTGTTTCAGAGGTGTATTAACCTTGCCTCTGGAGAAAACACATATATTTAAGAAATGAAAGAAAGGGGGGCTAGGAAACCATTTGCCTGAAAATTACATTAAAGCTCTTGGGGAAAAGTAACTCCCCTGAATGACAGCCATACGCTCCTGGATCGTTACCACATCTGCGGGAGAAGGCAGAAAAGAAAGGATTCAATTCTTCCTTCTTGCACAGTCTTGAGTGCATCATGGTGGCTCTGATCATAGTCCACTGCTCAAGCACTGGCTTCGGTACTGACAAGATATGGGGCTAATATCTCCTTTTCCTTGTATTCTTTTCAAGTTTCTCTCTTCCACCAGACCAACACAGAGCAGGTATAGTTCTCCCATTTGATGCTCTAATGCAGATTGCCCTCGTTTGCCTAAATAATGACTTCCCATACCACCAATGTACTGGTTGGAGCACTGAGGAATCTCAGGAATCAGCATTTTCTGGTTGCAGCTATTCTTTTGCTTAGCAGTGGTCTCTCTTACAGAACCACTGGGATAGAGTTTTTTCCTCTGTGGCTTCTTTTTGCTTGGAGGAAAAAGGAAGTGAACAACTGCTGTGGTTTATATTAGGTTACTGAACGTGTGGGAAAGAGAAATGAAGGGATCTCCTTTCTTCAGGACACTTGTAAAGAATGAATCCAG
Organism: Tinamus guttatus; assembly: GCF_059628265.1. Classification (NCBI taxonomy): domain Eukaryota; kingdom Metazoa; phylum Chordata; class Aves; order Tinamiformes; family Tinamidae; genus Tinamus; species Tinamus guttatus. The sequence goes on from NW_028288779.1 coordinate 883,940, forward strand.
CTCCTTGTTCCCGGCGAGGCTTCCTGAGAGGCCCCATGCTAGATACCTTCCTTCTCTTTAATGAATCCTGCATACATAAAGTACATACGAAGACACTGATGAGCTAAAATACCACCTTAAAGGGTGCCATAAAAGGTCTAAGATTTAGAGACAGTTGACAACTTGTCACAAACTTGTCCTGGATAATTGCCAACAGGTAGTGGGTGGTTCATGGGTCTCCTTGTCCCCCAAAAAACTTTTAGAGGGAGATGAAACAAAAGCCAGTGTCTTACAAGATATGTGTGGAGATTTATGCTAGCTGGAAGTTTTTATCTCACGTGCTCCCAGCATATGTTGGAATTCATCTAGAGACAAGAGCGATGCTTCTGCTGTCCTTTGCCCTTTTCTAGTTTATTTCGACCAAAATGACTGCTTAAAAAATTGTTACATATACAGAACCAAAGGGAAAAAAGAAAAATTGCATGCCTTGTGGTAACGGTGGCTTGCTGCACTCCTCATTTGAGGAACCTGTATAACTCTCTCATGTCAGCAAAGCTCCTGGCTGCTCAGAATAATGGCAAAGGAAGCATAGCTCACTGTCGGAGCAACGTTATTTTATATTTACAGCTTTTAGTTGTCCAGATGACAAAAATAGATTGGATACCTACAGAATTTATAAATTGGTTTCTACCAGTCTCCCCTGCTGCCAAATAAATTAGAAGAAAACATTTCATGTCTCTCTCCATCCCCCACGCCAGAACATTGCTGCTCTGAATCGAATCACTTCATAGTGGTGCTTAATAAACAGTAGGCATCTGTCTCTGGTTTGCTTGGACAGCTTGATGCACAGAGCTAAAACACCACTAGAAATCTCTCTTTTTATGCTACTGGTTCATCAGCATTTGGTGAAGCAGTAAGAAAAAACTGAAGCACAAAAAAGCACAAATGGCTTAGGCTCCTGGAGTTGCTCTACGTGGCACACCTTGTAGCCACAGCAGTGAGTTTATTATTTTTCACTTTACACTGGGAATTTTACCTTTCCCTCCTAAAAACCTATACATGTCAGAGTGTCAATATGTTTCCAGATTGGCATTAGCCATGACAGCTAACATTTAAGCTAGAAGGAAAAATGCAGCTGACTGGAGCTCCCACTTTGTGCATACTGGTTGAAGGTACAATGGTCAGAGAAGAACACTTTTTTTTTTTTTTTTTACCATCTGCACTGGTTATTTCCCTTGTCCTTCATAATTTTTAAGCTCTGGATAAATATCACAACAGGACAGATAACATTTTGTCTATTCAAAGGAACTTCCTCCTCTGAAGCATCAAGGACTGGAATAAGGGGGATAACTTTCTCAAAGGCAGATTCTTGCTCAACCAGAGACCATTGGCCCCAATGCAGGAGTTACTGGGTGGACATTTTTAGCCTTTGTTGGAAGAGTTCAAATACATCACAGCACGGTTGAGATTGCAAGGGACCTCAGAGATCATATAGTCCAACCTTCCTGCTCAAGCGGGGACACGTAGAGTACATGCTCAGGATATTCTCCACTGACCCTAAAAATCCATTCATATGTGGATATAATATCCCTGCATTGAATAAAGAGATCAGTTTAGGCTTATAAGACCAAGGAGTTGTCCTGTAACCTGTAGACAAGTGTGCTCTGTTTCCTGCAGATGTGCTGCATTCTGGTCACCTGCTGCCTTCTCCATCCAGGACACATACAGAGACTTCATTCACTTTCACATCTTCAACCATGAAAAGTTAAGATGTCTAAAAGTACTTATTTTCCTGTTAGCCTCTACTCTTTCTTCTTAATTGACCCCTCTAGTCCCACAACCACATTTCTGTCTGAATCACTCACAGCCACCTCTTCTTTTTTTCCAAACTCAACTTTACTTTAAAAGCCACACACCTTCAAACAATACAAATAATATTCGCAAGAGCTGGAAGCATTTCTATATTTAGTGGCAGGTATATTTTCAACTATTCTCCATCAACATTTATTTCTGTGTGTATCAGGTTATAATGCCTTTTAGGTCAGAGACTAGAAATGGGTCATTTCCCTCTTAATTTCAATTCCTTAAAACTATGCTGACCTAGAAAAACACCCAGCATTAGCTTATAAACACTTGGCCACTCTGTTGGATGGTTTAAGTCCATAGTGTCATGATAATTTAAATCAGCTGGATTTACATCAGCTGGAAACCTAGACTCAGCATAACATCTAGGAAAGGCAACGATGTGGAAATATTTCTTTGGCTTTGCTGTGCACACTGTGGCTGGGATTAATTTCCCCACTGTTGGCAGCTCATGGTTAGTTTAAGGTAGTTCAGTCTGAGCTATTCTTTTAGCTGTCTCTGAGGTTAAGAGACCTCCAATTCAATCAGTCTATCTTTAAACTTCTGCCCAGGGTGGACGGAATTGCGTCCTGGAAGTGCCTGTTTCCATTGACTGAGATGGTGAACTCAGTCAACACAGACTTTTCCGAAAAGAGATATGAGGTGCGATGGATCCTGCCCTTCTAGTCAGCTCTTAATTATGTTACCAACCTGTCATGTTTAAGCAATTCATGTGCCTTTTCCCTGTACACAAAACCAATGACAAATCATGCAAAGTCAGGCATTAGAATGTAGTCACCTCAATCAAATCCCAGGCTCTCAGGATTGTCTGAATCCACAGAGCTTGCACACTTTTTTTTTTTTTTCCCAAAGCACACTCGATCAGACAAAGCAATTATACAACAGGGACTAACACAGCATTACCATATAGGACACAGCAGGATGACAAAGACAACGTAGGATGGTCTTGCCGAAGACCATGCAGGATGAACAAAACCATTAGGTGGATCTCAGATAGTACTGGCGCCTTTCCCAGTTTTGCAGAAATCTGCCTCAGATTTTTGTGGTATCTTGGACAAAGCACTTTCTTCCCATATGTTTGGCTTGTCTCTAGAAGACCATATTCCAGAGGCTTTCTACTATACATATGAATTTGCTGCTATCAGTGTGACACTGAAGCACTGCCTGATAATACTCCCAGACAAACTATGGGTCCTGTACTGAGGTATTAAAAAGATCAGAGAGTCATTCCAAAGATTTCAAGTGAGATTTCTTTTTAGAAGCATTACTTTTGTTTTAGGGCAGAACTAAAAAAGAGAATAGGCAAAGGCAAAGTACAACTTCAGTTCTCCATCTGCACAGAGGGTTGATGTGGCACATTCACCACTTCCTCCATGTGAAATGAGACACCAACACTTTTGGATCAGAACCAACTTTCTGGTGCTGCAGGGCTTTAGGGCAGCTTTGAGTCTGGCTGAAGTTGCATTAAGGATTCTCCTTGCCAAAGGGAAGTTCATCTGGATGCTACAGATCTGCTGTGACACTTCCCTTATCTCAATGCAAGAGAGGTGGCCAAACCAAGCCTGGTTCCCCAGCTACTGCTGATCTATTTTCTTATCACATCTGGCTTAGTCACTTATAAAGGACGTGCGTACATTAAAAATAAACTGTCCTTTTCAGCTGTAAAACACAATGTTGTTCTTTCTTGTTTTACTGGAAAGTTAGGGGGGTGCCAGGGGTCAATAGCACCCCAAAATTTGAGGATCAGCATTTCTATTTTTCTAAGCATTAGACCTTCTGGAGAAAAACATTCTTTGTTTTGGGAGTCTCCGCTGTCAAATCTCAATGGGTTGTGTCTGAGTCCTGAATCCTTTTCCTTGCACTGAATCTGGGTGTAATCATATTGCTGATTTTCTGCTGCCTTCCTTAGCTCACTGACTGCAGGGATGGATAGAACGGACCTGCCCTAATCTGCTCCTGAGGAAAGGGCTTCAGAAGGACCTACACAGGCAGAACTGGCCCAGAGGAACTTTATGGAATGTAAGGATTGATGCAGCTCTGCATCTGGGAAGGAAGGATCTGGAAGTCAGGTTGTTCTCAACTGAAACAAGAGGGGATATAAGGAAAACCGTTTTCCACCATGAGGACAGTGAAGCAGATTGACCAGTCTCTGTCCTTGGATGTTTTCAAGACTCAACTAGATCAAGCGCTGGATCTAGACCACCTAGTCTGATCCTGCATGAAGCAGGAGGTTGGCCTAGAGACCTCCACAGGGACCTTCCAAACTGGATTCTCCTATGATCCTATAAAAATAGAGCAATGCAGTAGATGAATAAGAAAAGTAAGGCAACTCTGAGGTAGAATGAAGAACGAAAGCAAAAGAATGAGTATAGGTTGGTAGAAAAGTGAACAAGCAGCAAGGAAATCTGCACTTAAATGCCACTTAACTCTTGCCTGTGCTTGCAGTTCTAGTCTGCCACAACTATTTTGTGTGTTTCCAGGGCTAGGTGTACATCTAACAGAATAAGGCTTAGACCTTGGTGGATTCCTTTAGGTTTTACTGGAACACAAAATATAAGCATAGTAGAAGAATATAACAAAATGTAAGGGGGAAAAAAAGCATAAATGCAGCAAGAAAAGAAAATGAAAATCATTTTAATACTTCTAACATCTCCCCAGTCAGTGACATGGAAAAGAGAAATGATAAGATTTGGGGACAAAGGGAGCATTAAACCCAAAGAAAAATCTCTAGTTTTAGCAAGCTGAATTTAACATCATTTGTTTACCACCAAAAATCTCTTGGGTAAACAGAATATTCCTTTGTCCCTTCGTTAGTACAAGGATAAGAAAGCCAAAAGAGAACACCGGATTTAAGGATAATCAGATTAAGGCTGTGTTCTCTGTTTCCATTCTAATATTTAGTTGCAAAACCGAATGCGGCTTGCAAACATGTCTTGCAAATTGTATCTAAACGAGATGAATGTCTGCTAGCCTGAGTGAAAGATTAAGCATTCTGGCCAGAGTCTAGCTATGTTGGACAGGGTCTGTGCAAACTTTCAATTTTAGTCAGATCTCCGGCATCCTACTTTGGTCACAGGACTTCCTTAATCAGAGATAAAAGGCACTCAAGAGTAGAGAAGTTTCTTATGTAATGGGGAATCTGAACTACTGATCTGGTCTTATGCAGGATTTTGGCCAGATCTGATCTTTCACGTCCAAGGTCAACCCATTAAAGTATCGCCTCTACATCACCCTAACAACAACTGGTTGTTTTCAAGAGTTGGAGGCCAAGAACGACATTCGTAACACACAAGCTAAGCGTTTCTGATGGAAAAGAGCAGTGACTCAAGTATATGATGATAGAGCTTATGAAAAGAAAATTATAAACATGGGCGTGGGGGAAAAGTGGGAAAGTCAATCACACCGCCCATGTGACACTGCTCTCACCGATTTGCAGTTGCATTTGTGGCTGAAACGAGCACAGTCGACGGGTGCTGACTGCATAAGGAACATTTTAGAGGGTCAGAATAATTAAGCGATGACAGAGGCATCATCCTTATTAGATAATCACAACCCAGGGGCATTAATGAACGCTGAGTGTCTCTAATCCCATGGGGTCTAATTATTCTGTGATAATAACCACACCTCCAAGTTTTAATTTATTCTCTTGGAGAATCTTGCGGGGGGGGAGGTGGGGAAAAAGGCAACATTTTAATATTTTTGACGAAAGAAGATGTGGTTGGCCTTACAAAAGGGCTCATCAGTATTCTAATCTAACGAATGTGTGTGATTGGCATTAAATTGTCTGCCCTTTATGGTGCTCTCCAGTCAATGTGGGTATTCACCCCTACTCAAACTGGTGGTGTCACAGCCATACAATAGCACAGCATTGCGGCAGGCAGGTTTTGGGGGCAATTTTGGGCAAGAGAGGTGGATTTTTGCAGGCAAGAGAAATTAATTCTCCATAAGCTCCTCTAATCAGCACATTACCAACAGCCTGGGTAGAGAAGGGAAAACTTGCTCATTTACTAGTATCTCTGAAGTGCTGTCTGACATGTCAGAGAGGAAGATTTTAGTGAGTTTAAGTGCTCTGCCTGTGCTCAGATAGAATAAAATAAAAGTGACAGACACACTCCAGGGAAAGAGAACTGAAAAGCTAGAGAGCAAGGAAGAGTCAGGGGGGAACGAGCATGACAATATAAAAAAGCATATCCTAATACCACAGCCTTATCCCAAATAAGTCAGCATTCCTCTCTTCATTAATCACAGATGAACTATTCCTGTGAAGGATTATCCATCTCTTCTCACAGAACAGGGACAGAGAAGGACCGGGCCAGGCAGCTCCATGGAAAGGGGGAAGGGAGCACGGCAGACTCTCCATGATCTCGTCCATGAGTCTGTACACTCGTTTGCCAATAAGAGAGCCAGCGGGATGGAGGGAAAGAGAGAAGTCCTTCCCCGTGACGATCCTTTGGGCTAAGCTTTCTGAAACCTGCCCTGGCATTCCCAAGGCCCTGTGAGTTCATGCTCTTCTGCTAGGAAAGGGAAGCACAGCGAGGTGGAACAGTTCATTCACTTGATTTGCAAGGACAGAAGGAGGTATCAGGTATTCAGAGCTTTCAAGAACTTAGACTCCTAAATCCATATTTCCCAGCAGCATGTGGGTCTTTAGGGGCTAAGGAAGCTCTGTGAGCTCTGTAACTTATGTTACAGACTAACTTCACGTTTCCAATTGTCTTTAAATTACGGTGTCTGCGCCAAAGACCTTCCATAGCTCTACAAAGGAGAAGGAGAAAACAGAGCAGATGGTGGAAATACTTATCACTTGGCTACTTTAGTAGTCTGTTTTTCTGTTCCATAAGTTTCCACCAAACCCCTTTATCTATCAAACCTGTTATTTTAGCTTGTCAGGCTTGTGCACATCTTTGTGAATCTATTGTCTTTAAGAGCATGTTTTCCTGCAAGATTATGGTGATGGAAGGCGAACAAAAATAAACAGTTAATATTTTGTGTCAGTTCCACTGCAACTTCTGTTTTGTTTGAAAAGCATTGCTCAGCGAAGACCATCTACCTTCACAGAATACTAAAAATTATAGGTTCTCTTTCTGCCCTTTGTGTGCAGCATATTATCCGTGGTCTACAACCGACAAGAGTGATAAACATCTCTTGGTTCTGGGTGGGAGGTACATGAAAGAGAGGAGGGGAAGGGAGTTAAACGCAGGGCTGTCTGGAGGACAACTTCATTGCTACCCATTAGATAATACCACCTGTAACTTGGCTGAATTCAATCAAACTCAAACCCCACACTATGAAGAAAATAAATAATTACTGGGAATCTGTGGCTCTGTTTTATTCAGCAGGCCCAAAAGCAGTGGCTTATATTCACTAGAGAGCCAACGAGTCTGCATCAGAACCAGAGTGTTAGCGTTTCTCTGCAGAACCACTACGTTCCCAGGCACTACATTTTTTCTATGTTAGTCTCATGTTTATTAACGTTATCTAGCACTATTTGTGCCCTGAGATTGCTTGGACACTCAAGCCCTGGTGCCGCGTTGACCTCCATGCAGAGATACTTCAGCATACAACCACTTTAAAATGGCTTGCCAGAGAATTTGTGATGGAGGATCAATAAGGCTCCACTTGAACCCAGGATCTCCTGCCTGGAGTACAGGCTTTTCACACCGCCTCCCATGTACTTGTGATATCTCTGACATACTTTCACCACCAAGTAATAATAAACAACAAGCAGCAGCATCTGTCGATAAAAGAACTGTTAGCGCCTGAAGAGTGTGGGCCTAGAGTTTAAGATAAGCAATATTTGGGTCACAAGAATGCTCATCACATATGTGTATGGCAATTCCAAGTGTAGTAAGGAGGAGATATCTGATTCTTCTTGAGTCCCAGCTCTCTGTTGCATCTGAGATCAAGTAAACTGCCCTGAGGAGGTGTTTGTCTCTCCACGGCTACAGGAAGAACCTGAAGGATGTATTTTAGACCAGCTACTTAACTTTATGATAGTCAAGCTCTCATACAATAGAGGGGAGATAAACCATAGATTGAAAATTTGAGAATCTTAGGCAAAGGAGTCTGGAGTCCAAAAAATGCATGATAATGATTTCCACGTGGAGATGTGGGGTTTTTAGTGGGATGGGCAAGTAAAGCTCCATGCCAAAGCACATGGGCTCAGGGGACATTCATTCCACTCTGCAGGCAACGGGCCTCAGAGATGGTCTGGGTCCAGATGAAGTAACTCACCCCTGTACTGGGTAGTCCATTTGTGAAGTTACCTATTGGGTCAGTTTTATTCATATTGCACATTTGGGTTTCACCGACCTCAAAGGCCATTAGTAAGGCAGATCAGGCTCTATTTTATACATGGTTTTAAATCCATGGTGTTGCTGGAGCTACTGCTGTTTGGCCAGTATATTAAAAAAGCAGTGGACCCATATTGAATCCACTAGACCTTTTCTTACAATCCTGCAACAATTTAGGCTGAAGGCATCCACAGACACTAATTCCCATTATATTCCAGAGTTTATCTTGCCACGGGAAAACAGACGGCGGGTATCCATGAACACACTCAGAATTCAGTGCAATGACGGAGCTGCACTGGCAGTAGTAAACTTAAAATATTTGAAAACTCCTTCAAGCACAGGAGTTTTACTGAGATTTAGATTATTTCCTGACTATTAAGAACTTCAACATTTTCTCGGTCTGGACTTCTGACAAGATATACAGCATAAAAACTCACATATCTACCTGGGCAGCCAAGCTGAGAGTATCATGTTTCTTTAGGAGAAAACAGCCTTGAATAAGCTTGAAATAGAGGTACTGACACAAAGGAAAAAAAACAGTCTTTAAAAAATCTGAATTTCTAGTGGCCTGAAATACAGATTAAGAGTGGAGTAGAGCGATACATCCAAAATATAATGTATTACAAAGGGTTATTTGTATACTGCAAAGCAAAGTAAATCCTGAATTGTGCTAAGGCGATGTATTTAATACTTTAGGAAGATGATAATGTACTAATGTTTAAAAACAAACATGTCTCCTGTTGAATTAGATCCTTCTAATCCATGGTTTAGTACTGCACATTGTTTCCTAAAAAAAAACACTCAAAGAATTAACCAGCACGATGCTCCCCTGGAAAACATGCATGCACTCCTGTCCTCAGGACACAACTTTGGTATTTATGCAAATCAAAGGAAACAGTTTTTTCTGTGCCAAAACCCCAGAAAATGTTAGTTTTTAATCTAAGGGGGAAGAAGGTTTTGCAAAAAGCCTTTTTTCTGCTGGACAGTCTCACACTTCACTGACAGGTTCTGCCTGTCTGAAACCTGTCTTTTAGCAACTGAACTTCCCCCAGACCCTTCTGGGCATTAACGCAAACCTGCTCATAGAACCCTGCTTGCTATGAGCAGGGACAACAACCTGTTACATTTTAAGGGATAAATCTGCAAACAAGTTGTTTTGCAGTATTGATGTCTGTTCCATCCCCATCCTTCAGATCATCACCACAACTATGGTTTCCCACAGGAGGAGACCAAGCAGCGACCCTTCCTTTCCTGGGGGGCACCAGGAGGAATTCAACACCCCAAAATGCTCTTTTTACTGTGCCAAGGTGTTGGGAGATTCTCTGCTGCAATGCAGCCTTATATTCTTTTCATCTATTTTTGCATTTAAGATGTTTTGAAGCATTTTTAAAAATATTAAACGTAGGTCAAAGATTCATGCAGAGACCTCTGGTTTTGGTTCCCAAATATTGCAGGGTGGCCTAATTATCAGTTGGGCTCAGCACCAATAAATCTCTCCAAGCAGCAGCACAATATCGGGGCACTTAGAGCAGGGGAAAACCAATTCACATAATGTGGGGCCTAACCATGGAAGCAGCAAGTGGGATAAGCCCAGTGGAAATACTGCAGTTGAATAAAACACATGCAATGAACTCTTGAAGCTATGCAATAAACTATGCAAGGAAATGGCCTTGCTTCTGGTAGGTACTGGGCAGTGGGCATGCATGGTTTTCTGCCAGAGCTTCCTAGTCAACAGCTGCTTTTTAAGAAGATTGGTGCTGAGACCAAGGTTAGGACCTTGGACTGCTCTGTGCTTAAAGCATTAAGACAATGGCTTTTATAATAAAGCTAGATTTAGACAGAAAATTGGGAAGTGGAGTTTTTAAATATCCACCTCCCTGGAGGCATCTGTACATACACTGTAAAGAAAAAAATATCTCTGAGATATGCTTTATATTCATCAGATATTTTTTACTCCAAAAAATAATGATTATGAGAGGGAAGATTCCTATCATATTGCAAAATTAGTAAGGTTTATTTTTAATAGTTTATTTTACAATAATGGAACTTCTTGTGCTTAATTCTAGGCAAAAAAGGCACAAAAATAATCAATCTGTACTGCGACATTTGTACTGCACCGAGTGACATTCTGCATTTCCCACTGATCTATTCCAACATGAAACATCCACCCCAATTCATTCTTCTGCAAACTGTCAGACCTTCCTATCCACCTACTGGCAAGGTTATTTTTGGATCATCCTGGAAGCAAATCACAGATATCTCAGTGGGTGTATTGGCCTCTAACAAAATGTCACGGTGGCAGACTTGCACTGCTGATTGGAGAAAAACGTATTGTGCTGAACGGAACAAAAAGCAAATCTTCTAAGAATGATTATTCGAGCATTCTTTGCCGCTCCTCGGCTGAAATGTCTTGTATATTCTATAAAATACCTAACATTTTGACAATTGTGTTCACAACATGAATGCCTTCAACTAACAAAGACGATCTTTATGCCATATTAGTGGGTAGACAAAATAATGAACCGCGGCCGCTCACTGTACTTGGCTGCTCCTAGCACAGGGAAAGAAAGAATTAGCTCTTCCAAGACAGGCAGGGGCTGTAATCAGCAGGCTTCCTTTCTAATCTCTCTTTTTCAGATTATTATAAACTTGACAGACTTTATTCTTTGGGGTTGCTCTTTTTCAATGTCAGCATCTGTCTGAAATGAGTATTTTTAAACTTTTTTGCTTAGGAGAACTTTTTAAACCTACGAGTAAACGCTTGAGTTCTAGTATAATATGGTAATACCTGTGCTTGATTTGAAGAGGCTATTAAAGAAAAAGAAAAGTCTTACATTTTACACCGACAGTATTTGTTTGCTGAAAGATTTCCTCTTAAGTTTATAGAGCAGATAAACCTGAAAAGCTTTGTTACTGAAGCATGAATACCTAGCTCAGCTGTGTGAATAAATAATAGTTTAGAGACTCAAATAATCATGAAAATGTCATGGAAAAAAAATCAAGGCTTCTAAGTCTAAAAGTGAATTAGCTTCTGGTTTAGCAACTCTATTCCCCCACAGCTCAGAAGAAAGATATATAGAGTGTGTTTGTGTAGATAAATTTGCAGGTATAATTAGATGTCTCGTCTCTTGATTTGCACAGGGAAGAGTCTTCCAACAGGCCACTAAAAACACATTTGATGCATGAATTTTAAGAAATAAAATTGCAATAGGGGTGCAGGGAGGATGTGAAATGTCCATCCTTGGCGATATTCAAAATTTGCCTGGACACAGCCCTCACTGACCGAGGTTCTAGCTGGTCCTGCTTGGAGCAGGAGGCTGCAGCAGAGCCCTCTGGAAGGGCCCTCCCACCTACGTGACTCCTGCTATGGCATTAAGCAATTAAATTTGTGCAGTGATGCAAAAGGGCAAGATGACAAATTAAGCTGGTATCTGAGCCCCAACTTTCATGCTTTTTTTTTTCTATTTAGAGGACAAAATACATTTGTTTAATATCAGCTTCTGAAAAGGCCAGGAGCTGGGATAGCAATTCCACCAGGAAATTTTCACAGTGCTCTATCGACCTCGCAGCACCCACGTGAGTCAAAGTAAACATTATTATCCTGAGGAAAATCAGGGTAGTGGGTCAACGGAGGCATGTTAAATGCCAGGCAGCATTAGAGGCAAACGCTCTGAGCTTGCAAGTGCCTCCCTTGTGCCCCCCTCCAGGGCTCAGCACCACCACAAGCCCAGCACCTGAGAGGGTGACCCCGAATTCCCTCCAACGTTAATGGGAAATAAAGACTTCTAAGGCTCACCCACAAAGAAGCCTGGACAAAAGAGCTCGGATAACGGCCATGGCCATGGGGAATCAGGTAAAATACATCCCTAGCCCAAATTCTTGTGTTATTAAGTATTATAGTTTCATACCTTTAAAACAGGGAAGTATTTATTCTGAGTGAAACGAAAAGAAATTGAAGAATTAATTAACTAAATAGAGGTGATTAAAGTAAATAAAGGAAACAATTATCATATCAAAATAAAAGACAAGAAAGATGATTAAATGAGTCTTCAAAAGACCCGTGAGAAACTCATGAAAGACATAATATGCATTTACCTGGTTTTTATTCTTTCATGATTTCATTTTCATTTTTATTCACTACCATCTGATAATTGCAAGAAACAGTTACTTTAACCATGGGCAATTTAAACCATTTTATTTTTTTTTTCAGGGCCAAGAGACAAAAGAACCTATTTATTGCCTGAGGGGATTTTTACTAAAATGAAAGCTTAATCTTTCATGTTTTTTTAAGCAAAGGCTTTTAAAAAATCATTTCTAACAATGCTGTAGGGAGAGACTTCCATGGGTATGCAAAATTGAAATTATAAATTTACAATTATAAAAAAATTAATAGTTTGGGGGATTGCATTGTCTCTGTTCCTTCTCAATGAATACTGTTTCAAGCTTAAGAGAAAATATTTAGTACATGGAGGAGAATGACCGTCCTTAGACTCTCCTGCAGTCAAAGCTATTTAGTAAGCACACAGTATATATGAGAGAAAGATATTAAAGTATCATTTGTTTGGAAATAAGTCACTGTATGAGCCTTGGAGAAGGAGTTTCACACAAATTCAGCAATGACTGTAACTGGTGGCAAATTCTTTTTGTCCCTTTGACCATACTGCAATTGGAGGCCACTAGCAAAACCTGACGCCCTCAAAATGTCAGGTACCATTTTGGCTTGTTCTCACCTCCTGGCCTGTGTTTCTGTATTGCAGATACATCCAAGTTGGTCTGAGCACCATCCCTTCTCAAATAATTTGATATATTCAGAGTCATTAAGTCACAGCTATGCAAAATTAAGCTACAAGATGAATTTAACTGAAGCAATTTTAAACTGAAGCTTTTATGGCACATATCTAAAAAGGAAAACACAAAAGCTCTTGACCAAATACCGACTCCAACCTTAGGAGAGATGTAGATATACATAGGTAAAAACATGGGTATAAATTATCTGATTTGTTTGCCATGGGTAAAGGCATATTAGAAGCACATGTTTAGCCTAGCTCTGTTCAGTGCAATATTTTGGATCAAGCAAATGATTAAAATTAAGCATGTACCATGGCATTCTCCTACATTTGGGCAGTTTTCTGAACTGAGAAATATTAATTTAATGCATTATCTGGAGAGACACAAACATTTCTTCCTGGGCTTAGTGCAGGCTTTGAAATCAGACAAAATAATTTATGCTTATGAAAAACAACAAACTGGAGTGCTCTATTAAAAGAAAACTAGACCAAAAAAACACCCTCAAGGCCTCTATGTATCCACATGTTGAAAGGCAGATTTAAATGTTTTCTGCCAACACATTTCAAGTCTTAATGGAAATACTTTGAGCTAATATGAAAACCTTTATCGAACTAAATTCATTTTTCATAGAGCAGAGAAGAATCATTGAAGACATTATTCAGGTTTACAAAATATTTAATAGGGCGGAGAATGTGGAACCTGATAAGAAAGGTTAAACTGAAGGACATTTTAACATGGATTAGTTTTAGGTTGGTTATGGAACACAAATAGCTAATGAGCCTATTAAACATCGGCTTTCTTTTTGCCACACCTGTCTGATTAGCACTAAAAATGTTTGTGCTTGGCTACTAACTCTCTATAAGACTTTTAAAAGCACTAGTTATTCTAAACATATCATTCAAAATGCTAAGCATCCAAGTTTTCTCGAAAATAATACATGGTTAGTGTGTCAGCCAAAATCATTAATCTGTTTGGGAAAACCTTGCCATCTGCTCTAATACACCAGCACCTGCAGACTGTAGCCATCCCGGAGAAGCATCTGCCCAGCTCCATTGAAGTGTCTCTCATGTGTTTCTCCACACTCAGATATCTGCTAAAACCACGTACTTTCGCAGGGATGCGGGTTAAAAGACAGGAATCCAGCCAGGCTGGATAAGGAGATTGTGGAAGAGGAGATGAGAGCAAAATGTGGACCTTAAGCATGCATCCTAGGGATGCACTAGCAGGGCAAGGCAAGGAGCTCTCCAGAAACACGCTGTGCTCCACGTGCTGCTGTCCCCTTTGCTCCTGGACAGTGGTCAAAGAGCAGGTTCATCTCCATCTGTCCTGAGAAGTCTTATCATGCGGCTCAGGCCATGCTGAGCATCCTTTGGGAGGACACACTACCCAAGAGAGAGCTCAAGTCTAAAGAAAACAGGCACTACAAAGTTATTTTCACCCAATCTGCTTCCAAGAGCTGTTCAGATTGAATATATATTCTTAGGTCAACATGAGACCCACATCATAACCAGGAAAATGCTGCCCAAGTTTAATATTTTGTCAAGCTGCCTTCATATTACCTCTCTCCCAACCACACAATGAAAGTGTGATATGATGGGAAGCACTGGCCAGCTTTAACAGCCCGCACTGTTCTTGCTCCCGGTCCTGTTTTGCACTGAAGACTGTTTTCCTTACTGATGAGCTCAGACCGTCTGCCATGAATTACTTTTTCATGGGGAATAAATACAGACTTAAACAAGATTAAACACAAATGTTCTTTAGTGGTGTCTAAAATAATACGAATGTTTTTTAGAACAGCAATAAACGCACTTCACGATGCAAATAATTACACCCTGCAGCCTTTATCTACAGATAAGCGGCCGGATTCTTGATTCAGCTACATCACTGTAAATCCAGAGTAACAACACTGAATTTCTCAATTTCTCCCTCCGCTGATTCTGAAGATGAAGAACTGTTATTGTGCTCTGGATTTGTCCTGGTCTGAACGGCAAGGGTTTTGCAGACATGGGGCACACACAGCTGAAAGTCTCCACTGCAATAACAGAGTGACCACAGTGTTTGTCCTTATTCCCTCAAAATGCCTCCTCAGTTTAGAGTAACGGATTCGGAATCTGGCTGCATTTTCCTTGTGTGTCTGATACCACTTCCAAAACTGATTTTTAGTTATCCCTGTAAGAAAACTCTACTGAGGCCAATGGTAAGGAAAAGGAAGGGGAAAAAAATAGAGAACTGCACAAAAACCCAGGATGGGTGAAGGCAATATGTGCATGAAAAGCTGCAAATCAGTGATTACTATCTCCAAGATTAAAAAAAAAACAACTCAGTTGATCTTTCGCTAGGATGAGAAGGATTTGCTCATGTTCTGAATCCTCTCTGAAAAGCTAAATTTTGCTCAAGTATGATTCTGTTATGGGGTTCTGCGAGATGGGTTCGTTAGGCTGAAATGAAGCTGGAAAGGTGAATGTGCCCAAGTTGGACTACTTGAAAAAACAGCTTGTTATTTTCTTAAAAATAACAACACAATTGCACTCGGCTGTTAAAAGGGCCTCCAGAATTCATATGAGAACAGTGCTTAGGCACACACGGAATCACAGTTTTGACTGTCTTCCTCCCGTTTGATGCTCCACGCCGTATTTTGAAAGAAGGCGCAGGGCTCTTACCAGGACTTGTGAGGGCTCCCAGAGCACCAGTCGTTGTGGAGAGAGGATTTGCATTGGTGGTAGTAGCTGAGGTTTGGGCGGCGGCTGCTGCGGCTGCTAGAGTTGCCAAATTCTGTAATTGTAAAGCGTTCATGCCTGCGTGGAGAAGCAACAGGGTTAATTAACAGGGTTAACAGGGTTAATGCTGTTCTGCTTCAAAAGTAAACTATTTTCAGTGGATACAGAGCTCTGAAGGTGCCTTCTCAAGAGACTCAATTCTTCTTTTCACTTTCAAAACTTCTATAATCTGGGCACCACCTTTTACAGCCCCCAGGTGGGATCTTTCACCTCGGCAGTGAGAGGCTGTGGTTAAAGCACTGGCCTCCAGCTCAGGAAAATTAAATTTGGTTTGTGCCTCTTCTATAAAGGAACTGCAGAATTACAAGTCATTTAAACTCCGCATGAAGCAGAGGCACAATACTATTTCCTGACACCACAGGGGGTGCAAAGAAGATAACCAACGTTTAAAACACATTCAAGATAGGGCCATATAATTCAGATGACTATTAATTGTTTCTCGTGTCTCCTCTGAATGCCTCTGCTAATCAGACACTGCACGGTAGCCAACGGTTGCAACAACTTCGCTTTTGATAGGTCATTTCTAAAATCACATATGAACTAAGAGCACCAAATCAGTATCAGACCGATCACTCAGCAGCCGTCATTGTACTGGGAGCTTTTAGCCTTGAAGTACTGAATTGTACGTGTTCATTGAAAAGATTTCAAGTTGAACCAGACATAGGATTTGAAAACCCTCATGAAGTTCCTCATCATCACTGATTTCAGGAGACTTTCTTTGAAATTTATTTGCTATTGCCATTTGTTAATGTTGTTGCTTCCAAAACTTACTTTTCGATTCATTCTTTTTTTTCTGAGCGTGTTAGTTTTCCTAACAAGAGACAGTACTTCTTGAAAACCTTGTTTTTCAAACCAGTGGAACTTAATAACAACTTACAGAAAATGAAAAAAGAGGATAAATTCAATGCTGTTAAGCACTGTATGAAATGAAGAAGAGGTATTTTATAGGAGCTGAGAACTACTAAAACAGCGATGATTCAGTGAGTATGTTTTTGCAAATGTCACTGTATTTTTTTGAAATACTCAGGGAACTGAACCACTTTCTGACAATACATAGAACCTGGAGCGTATTTTTTTTTAATTAAGAATCTCCTCTTACTTTGGGGGTAAAACCCTGAAAATACTTGAAACAAAATTTTAGGGATGGAGAAGACTGAACTGGGGTCCTACTCTTTGCAAAAAAAGCAGACAGTGGTCCTCAAAATGAGCCATGGGATCCATTTTCATGCTGGTTTGATATTTGGTCCTCAGGGAACCCTCTTTTATCTTCCTCCTCCACAAGAAGTACAGGTAATTCAGCAGACATCGCTGGTCTTTACTAGGGCTATGGTTCGTGCTGTTCTGCAATGCCATCAGTGGAGGATTTGCTAAAGCCCTGAACTTGCTTGTCACCAGAGCAACGTGGTTTCTATCGGCCAGTGGCCTGCCGTGGATCAGAACGACCAGTGGCAAACACAGAATCACAGAATCACAGGATGGCCGAGGTTGGAAGGGACGTCCAGAGATCACCCAGTCCAACCCCCTGCTCCAGCAGGGACACCCAGAGCACGTGGCACAGGGTGGCATCCAAGCGGGTTTGGAAGATCTCCAGAGAAGGAGACTCCACAGCCTCTCTGGGCAGCCTGTTCCAGGGCTCTGGCACCCTCACAGCAAAGAAGTTCTTCCTCACATGGAGATGGAACTGCCTGTGTCAGCCCACACTTCTCCTGAGGTTTCCACTCCCGACTTTCAAATAGTCCGCACTGAGGAGGCTTAAACAATAGTGAGTAAAAATATACAGAACGGTCCTGGAAAATAGCTTCATCCTCACGCTTCAGGAAAACACTTGGACCTCTCCCCACAACTCAACAAATGGGTTTTGAAGTAATTCACTATTGCTTTTTCTATTGCATTTTATCTGGCCAGGGCTGAACACCCAAGCAAAGCTGCTGCTGCATCTGAGTGGATGCAAAACAAACATCAGCACTGCCTCAAACTACAGTGTTTTCTTAGCAGGACATCTCCTATGGAAGCAGAAGATGAATCCATCAACTTGAGGAATTGCGAAGCCAAAAGACTATCAACAAACACAAGCTCTGCAGAGACAAAGTCCTCTCCCCACCTGGCATGCTTCACTGCAGGCGTGACTAAAAGATACCGGCCACCAACCAGCTGTGCAGATGTCATTGGTGTCAACTATGGAACCATCACAAAAACAGCTCTTTCTGGTAGTCATGTGGAGGAGAAGTACCCCAAGAAGCCCCGGTGACCCGGGCACCAGAGAGCGGAGGTTTATCACCTAATGGGCATCCATGGTTTCATCCATGCCTGCTGGAACATGTCTCAGCTAGGCCCTGCCAGCGCGGTTGCACTTTCCTCAGACATTTTATCATCGCTGCTCTCTCTTTTTTGGCTTTTCCCATCGAGTTGTCAAACGCATCAAAAATCCCACTTGCCAGGACAAACGCGGAGGAGGGAAACCAAATGCTCTCAAGCCCCAGACCCAGAATGTACTTTGCTTCCCAACAGCAATCGTGGTTCCACTGAATTTCAGCCAAGGTGCACGACTGTGGGACTAATCTGCTCTCTCATTCTCTCCTCTTTCACACACTGCCTTCACACATTTCACATCCTACAGCTTTCTTTTTTTTTTTCAAAACAGTCCCAAATCCCGAAACAGAACTGGACCGAAAATGAGGAGATCGTTTTTATTTGAAAGTGCTGCTCACTCAGCAAATGCACCTCTCTGAAGAAATGCAAATTGCTTAACACTGAAGAGCAGCCTCACAGGCAGAGCTGCACATGAAAAATGAAAATCCCCCTGTAGGGAAAAAAACTTCTGGGGAAGAAATAACTCTTGATCTTCATGATGGAGATGATGTTGGGAATTAAAGTGAAATGATTAAAAAAAATAGAATCACAATACAGTTTGATTCCATTTTTAATAACATGTATTTACCAATGTGCTATCAGCTTGGCAAATAGTCAAGATTGCAAGGAAATCCAACTTTCATTTTGTTATTTGGCAGATTAAAAAAACAATTAAATTATGTACAAAACAGATGCACAGTATGCCTTGCTTGAAACTTAAGATTTTTTAAAAAATTATTTATAAGGATAGGGGCATGAAAATTTAATTTAATGTTCACCTTAGGTAATTTTGTGTCTTATTGTTCACAGCAATTACCATAAATCTACATATCAATAAGCAAGAACAGATGTCAGTTGTTACAAGTGCTTGCCAATCAGGCCTGTTAAAAAGTGACAGATGGATGGTTATAGAACATTCTCATAAGGCCTATTAGCACATTCGCAGGAAATTTTTGTAGTGCTGCACAGGCACAGATGAAGTGCTGTGAAAACACGGGGTAAATCTGAGAGCACGAGATTTCCATTTTACAACTTCTTGGGCTGCCTCCGAAGCAAACTTTGGTACTATAAAGAAGTAATTTGCCACGTTTTGGTCCCCACAGCTTTTCTGCTGTGATAACGGTAAATTTGGAATTACTGAGTATTTCTGGAGAAGGCAGTACAATCGCTGAGAGGTTCTTAAACATTCCTTAGGCTTCACCTGATTTTGGGTTTCCAAAACTGTAATAAAATCACATTTAGGAAATAGTTGAGATTCACTTGCGCGTGCATACTGATAAAGGAAGGCAATAATGATGTTTTAGTAACTCTATATGTATCAAAAACAACATGATCAGTGGTGATGATCAGAGCCAAACATTGCATGGATCACAAGCCCTTTCCAACAACTTGACCCCTACAGCTGCCCACGTTTTCTTCAGAAATGTTATCCCTTCCAACTATTAGGATTTATCTTTCTGAATTAAACCCTGACTGCAGCCTAAAAATTGTGGCTTAAGGTAAAACTTATCACGGTAAAACTCTGGGCCAAAAGGCGACCATTTATTAACACTGGTACTGGACATTTGGGAGGTTTAAGTTAAAAAAAAAAGTGGGAAAAGTCTTCATGGATGGTGTTTGCAAGAAGGTGATGTTACTGCCAGCAAAATCCTACATATTACAATGGACAGGAGACCTGAGCACTACCTCCATCAAACCACACATCCTCTGCACCCTTCTTTAGAAAAGCTGCTTATTTGCACAGTACTTTTGAAGTATCCTGACCACTTAGTGTCTGATTTAGCAAAGCCATTAAAACAACTTTTAACTGTAAGTCCTCATTTCATTCTGCCCTGTTGATCATATTATTTAAAAGCATGTGATAAATCCAACTGCAAGTTGTAGCTACTGGTTGACTCACACTGGGATTCGGCACATTTTCGAGTCATACATGTTCTTAACCCTTTCCTGGTAGGGAATGTGCTTTTCGCTCAATTTAGATTTTCTCAGCATGAGATTCCATGAGATTTACCAGCATGAGATTTACCTGATCTTACTTTATCCAGATAAAAGTTACTCGCCTTTGCTCTGGCTGTAGTCAAAGGAGAGAGAGTGGGTGATTCATCCAATCCTAAAACAGGCAGATTAACCCCAGCTCTTGGTAGGATGAAATCACTCCTCCTTCACTGATATTACAAGGAGGCTGGATGCCTAATTTCCAAATGGCAAAGGTCAACGAGATGAATTCCACGCAGAGCTGGGCCAAAGGAGTAAAAAGTCTCTCTTGCTCCTTTTGCTGCTTGCAGAAAGCCCAGCCAGAACTACGGAGCTTGTGCCCGGACTGGGCCCAGCTCCACCTTGTGCCCTTCCACCGTCAGAACAGGCATGTCCCATCTCACCAACTTTCCTCTCCAGGTGCTTCTCCTGCTTCTGGTAGCTGGACTGAGAACGGCCTCAGTTCTTGCAAACTTCGCCTCTCCAAACACCAATTGCAGCCCCTTAATTCATTATCTAAAAAAAGTGCTAATTGTATGGGTCAAATTAAGTAGGACTTTCAATGGAATTAGTGTTACAAAAGCTCAACGCGTTCAGTCCCTGAGGTCAACGCTTTCAAAATTGGTAGTTATCTTTAAGAAACAGCTATCTCCCTTGAGCTAGAAACAGTTTCTTGGTGACCTTTATTTTTAATATGATATCCCTTAAGAGGTCATAGCAGGAGAAAACCTCTTTCAGTACGGGTTCTGTTGGAACGAAGCCACCAAAAAGTCAAAGGATGCAAAGGATCCATGGGCCAATGCAGAAGCATAGAGCTTTTGTGCAGATGGTCCTGGCTTCCAACTGGTCCCTCCAGATCCACCGAGCCAATCCCACAATTAGAGGGAAATATTCAGAAAGCAGAACCTTGCGGAGTTTCTCTCACCCATCTGCTCCTGCAGACTCTGCAGCAGGAGGAAATCTGGCTTGGGTAGCAGCAGAGGGGTGAAACGAATTGAACAGGAGTCAGAACAGGCCAGAAGATCAACCCAACATGCAACCAACCTGCGAGGGAGCTTGGAAAAGACTGGGAAAAAAATACACAGAGACACACTGGAAAAAATATAAAAAGCTCCAGCTGTACAGGGCTTATGGGTCCACAGCAAGAAAAGCCAAAAGCTCTTATGCTCCTCCTGCGCAACCTCAAAGAGCAAAATATACTGCTTATTCACTGCCATGAATTTTGTGTCTCTTATTGGTACTGAATGGTTGTGCATATAGCAAAAGATCATCTGTATGTGCAAATATTTATTCCTGCTAAAACATACAAAGCTATTTAGATGGACAAGAGAAAAATTTCATAGATAATATATTTTTGGACATTGCAACTTCCTACAGCAACCCAACACGAAACAAAATCTCTCTGTTTATTCTTGTCTGTACAGCACTTTCTAGGTTCTTCTTAAACAGACAGGCTGGCCTAAACCACTGCAGCTTTTAGGTTCTGACCTAGGGCCACCCAAATTCAACAGAAACATTCCGAGACACTAATCACCTCTGAACCAAGCCTTATATGCAACTTGTATATATGTGAAGGAGGAATGTTTTTAGCATTTATAATGTAGCTCATATCGTCCTTTTGAATAAGACAATTAAATCACATAATGCAATTCACCCACGTTCCTAGCGTTCCCCAAAGACAAAGCCCAGCCAGGCTGGGGAGACATGTGGGAGAAAACACTGCTTTTAAATTACTATGAGGAGATACCCATGGAGGGAGGAGGCATTCACTAGAAAATACACCCTAAATGGTTGTACGTGCTTGCATGATTTACAGAGACCAATAAAGCAGGGTTGGCAAGGAGAGGGTTAGCTCCTGTAAACCAGCACTGCAGGATTACTACACTAGCAAAGGCAACATTGCCACCCCCCCAACTTTACTAGTACTCTTGACATATTGCACTCTTTTCTTCAGCTTGGCTTCTGAAACAGAAGGATTTCATGGAAATTCTGCTTTGCAATAAAAATGAGGAAACTAGTCAAAGCAGGATGGAACCTTAGGGCTGGAGGACCTACATGGCAAACTACTACTTTTAGTCTTTCAGATTTTAAAATCTCACAGATTTTAGTCAAGCCATTTTCCCTCTGCGTTTGGACATTACACACAGAGCAAAAGCGGTATCAAACATCTCATAGTGGGCTCCTCCAGCAAGAGCAGCATTCGCTGCTGGAGCTGATCTTCTGCGGGTTCAACGTCTGGACATTCGGGACTTCTTGAGGAAGAAATACTTACAGGTGTGAAGGCTCCTAATTTTGACCAAGGGGGTGGCGATATTACCAACACCAATTTAGACAACCATGACTTGGGGGGAGTGTAAGTGCACAAGAGCTTTGTAGAATTAGAGACCTGGCACCAAAGACTTGAAAGATCCAAGTTTTACCCTTTGAACACGCTGCACATGTTTGAATGAATTCTTATATGCAAGAGCTACCCAAGTACGCTAATTCTCTTGTTGCTCATGCTGAGGAATCCTCAGCTCTGCTGGTTAAGCTCAACACAAAAACAGCTGCAAATTTCTGGCTGCAAATATGTTTTTTTTTAGCTCAAAGAAGCTGCAAGTTGCAGTGATGGAGCTTATACAGCATCTTGTTCAATTGCGTCTCATATTATTCCTCATCCCAAAATCTTACATCGATATGTAAGCCAACTATAATATGAAACTATAGTAAAGTAATTTTTATAAAATGAATGTATACTGCTTAAGTTAAAAAAATTAGGGCCTTTATGCTACTTTCTGGACTGCAAAGATAAGCATTCAAGGATGGCTTCAGCAGGTAATGTGAGATCTTGCTGCAGACATATGGGTATTTTCTATTCCTTTCATAAAACATGAATTTTTATTACTGGATGCACAGCATAACAGAGTCCTGCAGAGAGAAGACTGGGATAATTTATGATTTCTAAGGTGAGGACATGAACTCTCAGTCTTAACGAAGACATAGCGCAAAAGTCTTTTGCAGCTTCATGTAGAGCTGCAGCTTAGAGAGAAGCTTAATATCACTAACGTGACCTCGGACATCAAGGCCAAAGGGGTACATGTTCTGGGGAAAGGAAGGAGTAACTTGGAGCACCTGCCATTGGGAAACGCGTAAACATGAACATAAGATAAAAAATGTATGTTCCAGGAGATGCACACAGTCCATTGCAGACTATCCAACATATGGCCATATTAACAGTCTAATTTTTAGTTAAAGAGTTTAATTAAAGTCCTTCAAGTAGAAAAGACGCATCATTATGACTGCTTAAGATTATTTTCTTTTAGTCTCAAGACCCTATCACATACTGGCTTGAGAGCCTATCCTAAAAACACTTGACAAAGATCCTTAATTTCAATGCTGTTCTTTGAGACAAAGCTGAATCTACACCAACAGTGAGAAACTGGAAACAGAAAACTTCTAAGGTGCCAGTAACACAATGGAGATCACATTATTTTTCCTGAGTGCCTCAATTCTTTCATTTTGTAGCCCTAACCAAATATGAAAACATTAAACACAATCTTTGAGCTCAAAGCCACTGCCAGGACTGCCAAGTGTAAAACGGTTACTGAACAGCTCTGTTCTGTTTATCATATTAAGATACACTTTTTTGATGAAAAAAAATGCTAGATTGCAAGTGTAACATAATAGAACCAGCAAGCACTGCCAGCAGGTCTCAGGAAGAGAGAATAATTCAGAGATATTGTCATCTGTAGGCCAATTTATATTGTCAGACAGCAGGTTCACATTAGTCTCTGATGTCACTGCAATAATGGCATAATATAACGATTGAGAAAAGAATACCTGTGGGGTATAGCTCTACTGCAGGGTATAGCTATACTTGTTAAAATATGGCAAAATCCTTTCAAAGCAGAGGCAGAAAGAAGCAAAAGGCTAGGATTAAAAGCAGGCAAAAACGCCATTCATAAAGACTTCTGAATATTTTAGCTCTTGTTTTGTGATGATGAAGCAAGTACAATGCTGTATTTCATTGATGCAGTGGGTTCATGATTAAAATAAACTAATGTGGCAATTTGGGGGTTTTGTGCTGCCTTTTTCTTTATTTTTTTTTCTTCCTGTAACAAGAAAAAAAGGCTTTTTAACAGTTTCTCGCGGCAGGCATAATGTGCATCTGCGCTCTGATTTACTGCACATGCTGCCTTCTCCAGCATCATGTTAAGTTAGGGTATCAGCATGGTAGGTCACACAGTGGGAGCGACCTTTTGCTAATCACTACACATCAGTTACTACTGGCACACAGCTCATTACTAAGAAACCTTCCAACTAGCCAGCTTTCAAATACGCTTGCACTTTGATTTTCCCTCCCTGTTCTTTCTTGCTTGCTTGCTTGCTTTTTTTTTAGCTTTCCCCCAGACCAAAGCTTATACTTTTACATAAAACCCTCTGTTGTGTAATTTTCTTAGCTAGGGTTCTAAAGTCAAAAATGCACCCAGTTAATTTTCTGTGATTATAAAAGGAGCCTGGAAACTCATACCAAAGGTAGGCCTGTAATCTTGGGTTTCAATAAAAAGGTCAGAACATTTTTATTCACCACCTATTATTAAAATGTTTAAGGGCTGCCATTAATTTGATTTTTTTTTCAGGATGCAGAAATATCGCTGGAAATTAGAGCGTAATCCTGCTGGTGCTTTCCCAACACTTTTCAGAGGCCAGGATACAGCTGTGGGGACTAAGAGCTCCCCTGCAATTTGCAGTCGGGTACTTTGGAGAAATGGCAGGTGACTAATGCAAGACAAACTGTTTGCACAACCTGGGGGCCCCCAGTTTAATTTCAGTTTCCGAAGAGGGGAAAAGTGTTTCTATTGACACAGAAACATGAGCTGTTCCCTGCCAATACATCTGCTGTGTTCAATGCACTGCTCCTCCCGCCCCCGACCGGGTGATTATTAGCGGTGTAGAATTCAATAGCGGAAGAATAAAAAATGTAGCTGGAGCAGAACGAAATTATTTTTGACTTACCGGCCATTTGTTGAATGCCGCTGAAGGCACCCAAGTTACTGGAGGAAGTTGCTTGCTGCAGAAGCTGCAAATGAACAACAATAACACAGCGATTTATGTGCTGTTAAGGTAACAAATGAAGGTAAAACTAAAATGAGCTATCATTCTACATTTGTGGCATTTATGCTTTCCTTTACATTTATATAGTCTCTTGTTTCTGCCTGTTGTTGGAATGAAAATCCCTAGAGTCGGTGTTGTAAATCCATATTAATGTCTAATCTCTATTAAGAAACACAGAGACACAAGGGAAACTCAATAACATTGCTGCTTTAAAACAATTAATCAATTTATTCCTTTTAACAACCAGGTGTTAAATCTATTTAAACCAACATAGCGTGACTAATTACAACCCTCTGTAGTCTAGTAGTTACCATAACTCATCTCTGTCAATCACAGTCCATTTGCTCCTACCCCGTTGAATTCTGTTTTTTCTTTCTTATATTTGTGAATCAAGCACACAGATATTCATTAGACTGGTAGTACTAGCTAACAATTTAGCCTACCTCAGTATTAATTAGCCGACCTCAATATCAATATATATTTTTAATTGCTAGGTAAATTAAGGTTTATCATATTAGATCACTACACTGATGCTTTGCCTGCATACAGATTATGTATTTGGGCATGCACGGTGCATTTATGGACACATATATTTGTCTATCACAGAGCCCTCAGGTAAGCCCTAAATGATTGAAAAGCTGCTAAAAGTGACCGTGTGACTTCACGGCCACCAAAGGCCGGGCCTCGCTCACAGAGGGGCTGCAGGGGACCCTGGGCAATGCAGGAGCTGTGATATATGTGACACGTATTTAGCACTGGCAGCATCTTGCTTTAGGAAGAAAGCTGTACAGCACTTGAGAAAGGTGTAAATGAGTATTTCCAAACCAAACTGTATAAAATTAGAGGATTAAATGACAGCACTGCTCCCA
Organism: Tinamus guttatus; assembly: GCF_059628265.1. Taxonomy (NCBI): domain Eukaryota; kingdom Metazoa; phylum Chordata; class Aves; order Tinamiformes; family Tinamidae; genus Tinamus; species Tinamus guttatus. Next base: position 909,926 of record NW_028288779.1, read on the forward strand.
TCTTAGAGGCTATGCAATATACATATGTACAGTGCTCAGCCAGCCATCTGTCCTCTGCTTTTTGGTTCTTTTAAAGGGAGAACTAAAACTTCATCCCAGCTATGAAAACGGCAATGTAACATTCAAAAGGACAATAAAATCAATGGGATCAAACTTTATATTTTCAGAACGACTAAATTTAAATGTGTTCCTCAGACTGCACTGGCACATCTTGAAAAGCTTATTCAACTTCTGTTCACTCGTATTCGCTTTTAGACCATGCTATGAACGTACAGATAGTTTTATTTAGAAGAAGACATGCTGTATCTCCTGGAAGATACACTGCAGGGCATTCACCCCAGCTTTCCCACGGTTTCTAAAACAGAGAATGGTGCAGGCAGCACCTTTGGAGGGCACTTACAGCTAGATATTGTGGTGTGAGTCCTCCCAGACCTGTGAGGTTTCCCCACGTGGCAGTATTGAGCTGCTGCATCTGCTGCGCCAACTGCTGCTGCAAGCGCCGCTGCTCCTTGTCCTTCTGGGTGTCGGCAAACTTCACCACGATGGGCGAAGAGCAGCCCTGCGGGGGGACACACGGGGAAACGGCGGCGTTACACCCCAGCACTCACCTCCGGGCGCCCCGAGGGCCGCTCGCCCGCCCTCGGCACTTGCTTTTTTGGATGCGCTGCAAGGATGGAGATTTTTTTCAGGTTCTTAGAGGAAAAGAGGCCGTGGAGGAATTATCTACTCCCAGAAAGGGTGCTCGGATGGTTCACCCACCTGCGGTGCGTTCCCAGGAACGCTTCGGGTGAAGCGTCCTGGAGATGTGGCCCAAGGCGCTAGCACTGGCGGTGGCTGCCCATTCCTGACTGCCACCTTGGCCAGCACTTCTTCCATGAGCCTCTCCTTACAGGATACGGGAGGGCTGTGAGACACCTCGGGAACAAGGAGGCTCTAAGTCTAGTGGTCTGGTCTGCAGCCTCCTCCTAACCCCTGCCTTTGGGGCCCTCACATCAGGCCATGGAGCCGCTGGCCTGTGGAGGTCGGTTGGATATTGCCCTTGGGCTCCAGGCCGGGAACAAAGTCACGGGGAGAACGAGACACAAGAAGGGGGAAGATGTCTCTGTTGCTCCCGCTCTATTTTTTATCTTGTTAACAAATGTGTTTGTATGTTAACCTTTCAAATCCTCATTCTTCTTAAATCAGGGAGCAAGGCAGATACCGTAATGATTCAGCCCTGCAAATTAATGCAAGCATCTCATGAGTCATAGAGGTTGTCAATCCGTTTTAGCATTTCAAACTACTTTCCAACTTCATAGGATGCAGTGAATAACTTTCCCCAACCCGCTATGCTTTGTTATACTAATTTCTTGTCTAACTTCAATCTGAAAACAACGGCAGGAACAAAAGATGACTCACATCCAAAAAAAAAAAAAAAAAAAGCCAAAAAACCCCACAGCTGAATTTTAGCTGGAACATGCAGTGTGGGATGCGGAGTGGGCTTATACTTAACCTAACTTTCCAACACTGTGAGCATCTTCGGAAAAGCTCCTGTCCTCTATCACCTGCAGAGAGGAGATGTGCACTTGTCCTCACACTGGGACAAATAGCAGGAACGTGCACCATCAGCAGAGAGAAGGATGAAGAAAATCCCCATATCAACCTCTCTCATATAAGAATCACCCATTAATCCTCCTTCTACTGCATTACCTTGAAAAATCATCATTTGTGATTTATTATTCCATGTCCAACTCCTTTCTTGCACTTCTCATTGTAAAAATGTTTTGGGGAGGAAGTGGGGAAATATATGCCACTCCAGCAAGCAAATAAAGATTATGAAGGAGTCAGTTTGTTGCACAATTGCCTCTTTTCAGTGATTTTTACATTAATATTAAAAACAAGTCTTTAAGGAAAAAAAAAAAAAAAGAAAGAAGAGGGATCCAGGGTGGAGGGTATGAGAGAGCTTATCTAGTTTATCTAACTCAAAAAAAAGTTTGTATTCTATTTAATACAAGCTTTGGTAGTACTGGGCTAAGAACAACAGAACTTCCTGCTCAGTACCTAGAGAAACATGGGAATTGAGTTGATTTCAAAAGAAGCAGAAATGAATTTCAAAGGAAGAAATATTATATAGCTATTTTGGTTCTCAGTTCAGCAGCTCAGTACTCAATACTACAGCTGACATCATATTTATGAATGCTTAAATGTCAGTAAATTGTATAAAAACAATATCTCTACAATTTATGAATCTATAATTCATTTTTTCACTGTCTGCTCTGTATTTCATCACTTCATCATTTTCAAGAGAGCAAACATTCTGAAGACTCAAATTATATCCAGCAAGTGGCTCTATATAAGAAAAGGATTGTTATTGTTGCATCAAATTTACTCCATGATAACAAATTAGTGTCTTCTACTGGTGCTGCATTTGAATGCCTTCAGCAACAACAACAAAAAAAATCCCTCAGAAATGAGCTGGAAGAGCAAAAACTTAGAGCAGCAGTTACATTTTTAAAATCAGTGGATTTAATCAGGTTGGAAATGAGATACAAAGGGTAGTAAGAGAATTCATGACTCTCAGACACGTGCACACCTGAACACAAATAGCCCCACTGTTCTGCATCCTTAGCCTGGTTTGAAAATGACTCTTGGACAATGATGTGTGCTGAAAAAATCCCAAAATACTAAAGTAAAAAAAAAAAAACAAAAACCAAAAAACAGTAACTAACTGAGCTGAAAGTTGAGTGAGTAATGCATATTTTTTCCCTCCATTTTTTGGGGTGCTTTAAACATGAAACACAATGTCCAAAGATCACTGTTTCAGGCTGACAGTCCAGTTTTAGCTCTAGTTAACCTAAATTAACTTTTTATTAGAAAAATGGCAAAAACTGTTTGCCTAAAGAATGACTTCTGTCTCAATTTCTCCAATCTTCTCTCTCAAGAAGTACCACCCAGCACATCTCAGTGCCTCAGCATCTCCACCCCATCTAGGGCCATTTTGGGGGCAGGAGAAGGTGCACTGCTTCCCTCAAAGAAGGGTCTCTCACCCTAAACTTTATCAGCACAAAGATGCCCAAGGTGCAAAAATATTTGGAATCATCTTGGCAATTTGGGGGTTTCCTTGCTGGTGACTTTAAAGGTGTTGAGAAGTGCTTTGCTCCAAGAGTGACTATGCCACAGGACTGACTTCAAGAAGGATAGGACATGAAACAACAACTGCTCTCTGAGGTATTCTTCCTTTAATTTTAAGATCTTCTGAGGTGGAGCTGTGTGAAATTCATTTTGCTAGACAGAAAAATACATTAAAACATGTGGAAAAAATATATGTGAAGTACAGGATTACCAATAAACATTCTCCTTTCACTTGGAATCAAACCTAGGAAAAATATCTGCATTAACAGAGCATACACATTACTGAGAGTATTCCTTCAAAGCCTCAAAGTGGCAGTTTTTTTTCTTTGTTTCAACATATATGGTCAAGGCTGCATACATCAAATACCATCAGCTTGCTAGCCAAGCTAGAACTCCATCTCACTGAAGGACTCTCATCTAACACTGTATACCCGGCCTCTAAAAATGCATTGCACTGGAAAGAAAACACAGCGATTATAAAAATAAGCTCAACCAAATGCAAACGTTGATGGTCAGAAAGACAATAGCTTTGCAATGCCAATACCATTACTTGTCGTACACAGGAAACAGTTAGTGACATTTTCATGCACTTTCTTTCTCTTTTCTTCTCTCTCTCTTGCTCTGTTTATTTTTTTTTTAAAAAAAGTATTACTGTTTTCTGGCATTTTCTCCTCTCTCTGCCCCCCCACCATTTGGGCCCCCGCTCGGCTGGTGACACAAAGCAGCTCAACGACATGACGCAATAATGATTGTTTTAGTGCCCCGCATGCTTTGGGAGACTAGAGCATTGCAAAGGAGGAAGAAAAAAAAAGAATAAAAAGGAAATAAAATAACTGAGGAAAAAAAAGAAATATCGAGAGTTCCTGGAGTAAAATAAATAAATAAATAAATAAAATAAGAGAAACAGTGCACATAACATCAATGCCACCTTGGAGAGAAATCATCACTACACGAAGATACAGTATACGTAATACAGTATAACATGCACTCTCCTGTGATAAGCTAGAAGATCCAGCGTTAAGTAAAGGCTTCATACTGGTGTGGGTTCTATTTTTTTTATTTTTTATTTTTTGGTGGGGAGGGCGCAAAATAATTCTGAAAGACCATGACAAAAATCACAGACTGGGGGGAAAAAATAATAAAAGTAAAACAACAAAAAAGCTCGGTGGCCCTCAGGAGCCTATGGTGGCCAAGTAGGATCCAAGCGAGGGGTATGAGGAGGCCTAAGGCTGCCGGGCAGGGGACAGAGCCGCCACAAAGAGCCCCGGAGAAATTAATAGTATTAATTTAAAAAAGAGATCCCCTCACTGCCAAGTGCAGGTGCCGACAGCTCAACTGTGGCTGGGCAGAATCTCCTAGAGTTTCTTCCTCAGAGCGGAGAGCCCCAGGTGCTTAAAAATCTCTCTAGAAAGAAAACTAATGAGGTGTTTGGGGCTTTTTTTGGGGTTGGCGGTTAATATTAGAGGTAATTTTCTCATCGGGGAAGCTCTGAGCACATCGTCCTTTGCTGCTGAACGCCGCCAAAACAGGCTGGGAAGCGGCTCTGTGGGGACTGCGCCGCCATCTTCTGAGGAAAACCATGTTTCCCTGCAAGGGCCAAGCGAGGTGGGCCAAAAAACTACCAATACTACAACTAAAAAACAAAGGGGAAAAAAAACGGGTTACATCTGTGATTGTCATGCGTCCGATCTGGTTGAGGAGAGCATGGCTTTACCATTCGCAATCATTTGCACAAAGAAAACAAAGAAAGGGCAAATGATACAGTACTGTACCTCCATGGTCTGAGACTGGTGCATGGCTTTGATTGCATTCTGTGCCATTGCCCTTGTAGAAAATGTGACAAACGCACAGCCTGTGGGAACAAGGGGACAGGGAGCAGGAAAGACAAAAAACAACAAGACAAAAGGGTTGGACGCTTGTTAAACCAACACAGTCTACGAGAACGGCCACAAGACGACACTGTTCTCAGTAGTACATAAAAAATAAACAACTTCTCTAGTTTATTTATCAACAGTGCTGACTTGCTAATCTGACCATAGATGGAAGGTAGAGGGAAGAAAATCAGGTGGGGATAGGCGAGATGAAAGGTTTTTTTTTCTTTAATTTGCTCGTTTTTTTCTTTTTTTGGTGGGGAGGGAGTTTTGTTCTTTAGCCACATGGTTTGCAGTAATTATGGCTTGTTTGTACAGTTTGGATTGCACAGTATCAAGTTTGGATTGCACAGTTTAATCTACATGCAGGCCACACATTACTAGTTGCTTGCTAGGTCTCTTGTGCAGGCAAATTTTGGGGAGCAAATAAATGACTGGCATTGCTGACAAGGGAACTGCGAGTTTAAGAACGATCCATAAACTCTCTTATAAATCTCAGTGAGGCACTGAGAGTGACCACAGAGATAGAAGGAGGAAAACTCTGCTGTGCACCCAGCAGCCAGATGTGAAAAGACTCAGACAAAATTCACTGACATAGATGGGCTCTCACCATTTAAGAAAAAATTGCATTTTTTTTTGTTGTTTCTTTGAGTCCTGGGCACCAGGATAACTCTTTGATGTGTGAGAGCTGCCACCAACTTTAACAATTCTGCAGCTATGTGCTGAAAAACTGAGAAACCACTTTTCACCTTCTTCAGTCTTTCAAATCATATATATGAAAAAAGCCATCAGGCTAATGCTTGGGCTATTTTGCTTCTCTTTTACTATTGTCTGTCATACCTAGAGCGGTATGGTGGAGGTCAGCTTTTTAGTGCATGACTCACTGCCCTTTCAACTAATAAAAACACTGCTTTCTGGAAATTTACACTTTATTCTTCATGCACCCTTGGGCATCTTAAAGAAAAAGACTGTGAAATTAATGCAGATTTGGGCTGATTTTGTAATAATACCATGGCACACTAAAAGCTTAGCTAAAGCAACACAGACTTATTTCACTTGTGATCTCTAATGACTTTAAAAGTGCATTGATTTTCAGCTCCCTTAGCCTTGCACAGTTTGAACTTAGGTTTCAGAGGATAATTTAGTGTTCCACTCAATTTCCTCAAAACATTATTATTATTACTACTTAAAAGATTTCCAAATGAAGCAAATCTAAGCACCGAGACGCTAAAGCATATTGTCATTCTAGAGCTAATGCATGAAAGCTACATTCTGGCATCAAAAATGCAATATTGTTGCCCCTGTGGCCAATGGACAAAATAAACCATTTTGCAATCCAACAAGCAACAGATCGTTTGGCTTATGAAAATCAATTTGAGACATAAAGTATCTTTTTTATTTTTTTTTTGTGCTTTGTGTGTACCTGGTAAGATTATCAAGTCAAGACTGTATTCACATTTTAATCAAACAACAGTAAGAGAAAGCAATGCCTGATCATTACCCAAAAGCACTACATCTAGTCATGAAAATAAAGTCAATGCATTTTTGCATCATGCGGTATTTTTCTTTTTAAGGTAAAGGCCCTTGGTACAAGGGAATCTGAGCTGTTTATATATCTCTGACCAATAGGTCGTGTTATAAAACTGGAAGTCAGAATTTCTTAATGCAAACTTCCCGGCAATGTCGTGATACTTCATGTATTTCTTGGATAATGTTAACAACTGCTGATGTCTTACTACTGTTTAGACACACTACGTGTTGCTACTACTGTTATTCAGAGACAATGTTTTGTCAAAGAAAACGATGTAACGAACAGCTTTCTATAAGGCATTCTAGACAAAATGTGTAGGAGAATGGTAAATAAGCCACAGTACCTCGGCTAGACTCCACATTGCTGCTGTGCACTAAAATTAGAGAGGCCCAAGTTTACCGTCAGTCTCAAAGTATTCTCTCTTAAAAGACATTTCACTTATCATTAACAGAGGAAATAACACCGAGGGTTTTCATTTCTTGTCTTGCAACTCCAAAGGGGGATGAGCACCAATAAGAGCTATACCAGGGTAGGCACGAAGCCCCACGCAGAGCCTCGGATAACGCTGCTCGTATCGGTCAAGCAACTGCTCCGTTCGCTTCTTCTGCTCTCGTTCCCCAGGAGCGTGTACCGCAGTGACAACCACCGAGTGGAGGTTAAGCATGCATAAGAAGCATGTAAAATGTCAACGAAAATCAATAAGACACAGTTTATGCATTTATCACAATTTCTACCCAGCAGTACTGCTGTAAATAACTTACTGAGAGATGGTGCAATTAGCAGGTCTCAAAAGGAATGTGAATCTGCAAAGAAAGCAAGCTGCACACAAGAGGAAGCAGATTCGTGCTTTCCTCCCTTGTGCTTTTTCTTTTTCTTTTTCTCTCTCTTTTTTCCATCATCTGACACAATGGCAAACCCCTTCCTTGTTTCCCAACACGAATTCACTGGCTTGGATTCCCCTTTCCTTTGTCCTGGAGGGAGAAGAGGTTTTCCTGCGATCCTCTGCAAAATGCCATACAGTGAGCTACTTATTTAAAGGAAATTTGCTCTCTTGGAAAGGGGAATGCCAGATGAACAACGCTATGCCACTAAAATAGGAGCATTTGGAGCCTTTTGCAGCAAAGAGAGAACTTCATTTTAATTATGCTCTGCCAGCCAGGGGCTACAAGGCTGGGTCCCTCTCCCATCTTCAAACTGCTCCCCATTTCCTACTTTTGCACATTGGCGCTTTGCACAGCAATCACCTGACTTGCCTAAATAATCATGCTAAAAAAATAGCACTCAACTTCATTTCTAAGTGTTTTGATAATCTAGGCCTTCAGTGGTTATCACTAAGAAGCCCAGTCACATGCTGGCTAAGTTAACCATCTTTCTAGACATTGTTCAATGCTAAATGTATCCACATGCAATGGTTACGTTTACAGTTATGAAACCTGGACACTCAGACTGAAAATTCAGACATGTATCATATTTGCACATATATTTTACTATGTGGGAAACACAGATCCTTTCCTTCCACATAGGACTGTCAGACTAAAGAGGAGATTATTCTATTCAATAGGATTCAGTCCACTTGACCATCTAGCTTGCACATATGATTTAGGTATTTAGAACAGCACATACAGTGGCAGCACCACTCGTTTTCTATACGGGGAACATGTGCATTTTAGCATTCCTCAGGCACCCTGAATTTAACTGGAAATCTGTGTCCATGCACCCAGGACTTCTTTCCCTGTTTAAACCAGATTAACTCTGCTGGCACCAAAACCCCAGACTCTTCCCGTAGACATTTCTGATGGGATCGGGAATAAACTCCCTTCTTCATGCAAACTCCCTCTCTGTATCTCCTGGATACGGGTGGTCATTTGGGAGCAGGGCCATTAATCACAATTATAAACGGGACAAGACTAATCAGATTTCACGCCTCACAGTGCAAGGAAACAGGAAAGATTGCCACGGCCGCTTACCTCGTTGCAAAAAACACTACAGCAGCTGCAGTGCCATGGGTCAGGCTCGTTCAGCACAACAGCTCTAAGCAAACTACCCCTGCTCTACCATATGAAGCCCAGTTACTCCCTTCTTATGGTCATCAGATATAGAATAAAAAAAACAACAGAAGGGAATATTTCTGTCACCAACGCCTTAAAATTACTTCTTTTCCTGTGTCATTAGTTGCCTAGCCTTGAAAAAAAAATACCTCTCTTTGTAAATATGGCCAACCTGCAAGTCACCTTGCAATTATTTATCACCTTGGGGTTCAAAATGCCAGGGATCAACCAGGGAAACAAAAGGAGGGGCGAGAACTTGGCTGCCTTCCAACCTGCTCAATGGGTAAATGATTGACTAGGGAAGGCTTCTGCTGAGTGATTTCCTCCTACAGACTGAATTGAGGCAGCCACTGAGCCCTGTGCAGAGGAGATGTGGGAACACATGTGCTGCACTTGTCATCTCAGCCAAAAGGAGCTCCAAACTCCCTGGTTTCTCTTTCTCCCCCCAAAAACTAGAGGAGAATTTTGAAAGGGCTGACAAAATTATAAAAGTTGCCTCCTGGAACCACACTGTCCTGCACGTAGGGCTTGCTGCTCGAGTGACCGAGTTAGCGGCAATACTCAAAAATGCGCAGCACTGCCTCATTTCAACTCCTGCTTCACTAGCTCCTTCTCATCTCGGCCTTTCAGAGACTATTTTGAAGTGTTCGGCAGGCAGTTCGTGCACTGGATAGCAGAGCATCAAAACTTGTGAGTTGCAAGTAAAGTAGAACATTTTTAAGCATGGAAGCGTCAAGGTAAGGATTTCACATCTATGTCAAGCAAACCTAGGCCTAGAATTAAGAGTTGAAGTTTAAAAAAACGCATCTTTAAAAAATCTGGAGATGAAATAAAGGAAGTTGTAAACAATTTAAATAAATGAATATAAATTTATATGGCTTCCCATGACAGAGAATAAAGCTCCAGGTGAGCTTTTCACCATCATCCAAGCAATCCTAGTGCCCTGTGCTATGGCAGTGCTATGGTTGTACCACCAAGTCCTAGTTCACTTTAGGCAGGACTCTTCTTGGCTTCCTGGGAAGAAAGAGCAGGGAAAAGCCTCCACGACTCCTGCATTTTTGGATCCTCTGAGATGAAAGTCTCTAGTTAAAGAAAATCTAGATTTTTCTCCCCCTTAGTTTCTTGTTTTGACTTCAGACACAATGGCCTGAGCAATGTCCAGGCCGCCTTCCCTTCTAAAGCTTTATTTTGCTCTGTTTCCTAGCTTATTTTGTCCCCTCCTTTCCAGCCTTTAAAAAGTTTAAGATGAGGAAAAAAAAAATCCACATTTCAGCAAGAGAAATAAGGCAGCAAGGTGCTTCCATAGGGAAACTAAAAATGTTGCGGTGCCATTTCCCTTACTGATGCTGAAGGGAGAAGGTGGCCTCTAATCCAAGCTGTTCCCATGCTCAGCACTTCAGCTCATTGAAGGAGCAGTAAATATCCATGAGAAGAAACAAACAGGCATAAAACCTATTCACCTACCCTTCACTACAAGCAATTATGAGGCAAATATTAATTTTCTTTTATATGCTTATCAAAAAAACCCCAAATCTCAAAACTTACAAATTTTATCAATACAAATTGCCTCACCATGGCGCGACTGTCTCTGACATTTCTAAACTGCTCTTAAGAAAATGAACAAAGTAATTCCTTGTAACTGAGGTCTGCAGAAACGTTCGCTTGTCCCCAAGTGCTTAGAGATGCTTTGTTAAAAAGTCAAAAAATTGGAGTGCAGACGTAGGAATATTCATTTTGAGCCTTTCTACAGCGTTCATGTAGATCCAAGTGTCTGCACGTGTAATTAGCAGTTTTTTCAGTGCATGCTATTAATCCAGTTGACTTCTTTCTCATATCTGCTATATAAATCTGCATTTAGCAACACAGCAGCATAATTTGCCGTGTGGTGCTCCTGTGATAAGCAGCTTTTTTTTTTTTAATCATCATTATGGATGATAATAATTCCTAGAGCGAAGAAATATTGATCCACTGATCTTAAAAAAATAAAAAGGGCAGGGAGAAAAAAAGCATTTTGCAAAGGTGGAGAACCACAGCAATCTTTATTTTGAGGAATGTTATAATCCTCATGATGAGAGAGCAACTCACCTATGGTCACCCAGCACATCAGCAGCACAGCTGCAAATCAGACGTGGGTTTTTCTTGCTATTTTTGCTCACCGGGGCTGTCTGTGCTTGCATCTGTGCTCCTGCAGACACTGCACAGTGCGAGGAGTCGGGAGGTCCGCAAGTTTCCTTAAGCCGCTCACAATAAGTGATTTAAAAAAAATCTCCATCATCTGAGGCAGTTCACTTCTGCTTTCTCATGATAATGAAGCTTAGCCCATGATATCACAATCACAAATTTTTGTAAAGCATACTTAGCTCTTACGAAAAAGCGCCGGATTAAACAACCCTGCAGGCTGAATCCTTCGCTTTGAATAATGAATTCAGTGCTGGCAGTGGCAAGCTGCTTTAGATAGGCCCATAGACCCCGCTAAAGCGAAGGCCGGCCTCATGTCTGTTGACTCTTCGGCTTCTTTATCTCTACAGCCAACAGGGTATTTTTATTTTAAAACGTTTTTCACAGTGGAGAATTATTCACAGGAATTGTTCCAGAGCCTTCAGAGGGCAGTGCCTTTTCCTTGCTGCCTATTTCTTTTTATAGTTGACCAGAATATAACCAGTGGCAGATATAAACAACAATTATTTCTTAGATGCAGTAGTAAACGACAGCAGGAAAAAAAATGACTCCAGGAAAAACAGCTAAAATGCCTAAAACACGCTGTTCCACCACTGGCACTTTGCATCATTATTTTTAGTCTTTGGGTCATTATTTTAGCCTGGTTGTAGAGACGGGTTTCAAAGAGCTGTCAGCTCCTGGCTAGGAGCTGCCCTGGAAACACCCCGATCAGCCTCTCTCCGTCTCTCTCTTGACCTTAGCCCATACATTGTGCTCATCCTCAAGGGTTTCGTTTCTCCTTGCTGCTGCTGGGAGGGATGTGGATGTCTTCCTTGCCATTGGAGCCATGTGCTGCATTACAGCCCTAGATGCAGTTATGGACCTGCATTAGCCCATCCCTGGGCTAGCAGCACCGCTGTGGCATACACATAGTCTGAAAGTCAACAAGAAGCTTTTGCTCTTCATTAAGAAAAAAATAGCAGTTCAAAACAAAGCCGTCTGATCAAGCAGTGTAACAGGGAGCTTGCAACTATCTACTGGTGCTAAAGATTATTTCCCTGAATCCTTCTACAAAGCTCCAGAGTTGGCATAAACAGCAATAACTGAACTTCTCGAGCTGCCTTCTTGCGAGATGCCGCATTACACAACTGGAAGGCGATGCCAAATGGGCTTGGTTGGACCATATTTCCACGGCACTGCTGGAAGTACTGAGAGTTCTTGAAGGTTCTGTGTTTTCCTAAGAAAGTGCCTATTTTTCATTCCCCCATCTGTGCCCAGGAGGGAAGCAGATCCGGAGGGGTGCTGGGAAAACATGCAGTGTGGCAGAGGGAAGGGACATCTCAGAAATGTGAATCAAAATCCACCAAGCACTACCATTTAAAACACCAGCTTAACTGCATACATTCCCCTCGCCTTCCCAAGACGGCTGGTGACCTTGTGCTGCTCCAGCCAAGACCTCTTGGCCACAAATCTCCCTTAATACTTTTCATTTGAGCTCAGTGATACTGCCCAACTTTCCCAGCGCTTGGGCTCCTCAGGCAGCGCAGCGGCTTCACAAAGCTGATAAACATCTGCCTGAGAACCCAGCGGGCACTGCCGAGCTCATTTTCAGGTGTGAACACAGGTGTGTGGAAAGCAATTTGAGCTTAACAAGGCAAGAGGCATGAGGACACCATGGAGCATCAGGTGTGACCAGGACCCAAATAACCCACACGGCAGCTAGGACACTGCTTTGCTGAGGCTACTGGAGCAGACCTACCTGGACCATGATCTTTGGCCTCTTGTGGGAAAGGGTGGCCTCTGCTCTGCCTGGGATGCGCATAAAGTGACTTAAAAATCTCAGCTCCTGAATATCATAAGGTTGGAATTTGCTGCGGAACAAAACTACTCTGTCCATAAATTCATAAATAGCTTTTCTGTGTTTGCAGGATACCCCTGTCTAGGGAACAAAGCAAATGCACAGTTTGATTTCTGTGGATCCCCCAAAGATCTGTATCTTTGCTGGGTAATGCTAGTGCATCAATTAATTCTTCAGAGGCTCAAAACACTTGATGCCCAAACCTTGCTGTTTCAGTAGTTATTTAGCACCATTTCCACCTCCGACTTCCATTGCCCCTTCTGCTCTGCCGTCCTTGCAAGTGAAATTACTAAAATTTAGAGATTTGCCTCACGGGGTCTAGACACATAACAACAGCCTTCAGCTGTGCCAGCAAAACACTCATTACCGAGCTGCAGAAACCACCCTTGGACCTTCCCCCAAGCCTTCCTCAAGGCAAAAGCATCAACCCTGAGACTCCCCTTGCCCAAGGGGACTGCTGCGTCCTGAGCCTAAAACTGGTGGGATTACAGTCTTGGCAAGCACAAATGCACAAGCAGAACTTTCCCAGGGCATCCCATTTCTCGTTAGCCTATCTTTCCAACAAGTGCTTAATATTCAGAAGCAGTAGAGTAAATGCTTTCATCCAGCTCCATGAAACATACAATGATACATGCAACTTCCCCCGGTCAGAATTTCAGGCATTTTGCACAGTCTGGGTAACACAGAAACAAAAAAACATTAACTTCTCAACATCATACACAATATACTGCAGATTCCAGAGCCTACAGGAAACAAGTAGATTCGGAAGTTAAATAAATATGTACTATAAATATATATATATGTGCAATTGGGCACTGTTATCTTTTCTGTGCATTTTGAAAATGTAATAAAATGCATAAACTGTGATTTCCATTCTTTTTTATGGGTAGAGGAAAAATATGGCTATAGAAACAGCAGGGATAGTCTTCAGAGCTCCGCACCTAAGACTCCTTTACTCCTTGTGTCGTTCAGTGATGGTGGCCATTACTGTGGCATCTTTCCCTGCTGACAGACGGGAACATTGAGATTCGCTTTTCCCACAGCACCACGTGGCACTGATCTTGTGAAAAGCTTTGTGCTCCTGAGAGTAATTTTGGGTCTGTACACCATGGAGGAGATTTGCAGTCTGGGTCATCAATATACATTTAGATCTTTCTTTCCGAGGGTCTTTCCCTCAAAAAAGGCACTTTTGTACTCAAAAGGGACTGCCAGCTATTGAAGCACTTGGCAGCCCAAGGCTAGGGCAGCCACGTGATGGTTCTCTGTGGTGCTGTTCCATACCTCAGCCCTGGGGTTTGGCTTGACACTTGGCCCCAGGCTTTAAAAGCTCTTTGGAAAGCAGTTGAGTCTGGATGAAGTTCTTGGTTAGGGCTAACCTCTCCGTTCCCAAGATAGCGCAGCCCCATGTTTCCCATATGGTCATAAAAAAAGCAGGATTCAAGGAGGCCACACTATGCAGAGGGCCAGGTCCCATGTCTGGCCTGCCTCCAACCAGTCGTCTATGGTCCTTTCTCTATTGGCCTTACAACCCCAAGCAAGAGATGGGGTCAGGAAGGGCTCTTTGGCGAGAGCAGGAAAGGGGCAAGGGGACATTCCCAGCTAACAACCGGTGTGAGGACACACGCGGAGACGGTGGCCCTGAGGCCCTTGCGGGAAGTGCACAGGCGATGAGCCCAACCCTGAGCATCGACCGCGGCATGGAGCTCCCGTCGGCACGCGGAGATGGAGGCAGGACGGGCCGCACGCTCACCTCTGCTCAGCCCGTCGGGTCCCCGCAGGATCCGGCATTCCTCTATCTGGCCGAACGGAGAAAACATCACCCTGATATCGTTCTCATTACACTTCTTCGAAACCATTCCTATGAACAATTTTCTGTCTTCCACGGCTAGAAGATAAAAATAATGAATGAGCAAAGGCCATTTCATCTTTTTTTTTTTTTTCTCCCTGTGATCAATGCTTCATTACCACATCAAACCAGGCTCCAGTCATGTGAGGCCAGCTCTGTAACTGCAGACAAGTCCTAAGGCAAACACTTTATACTTACAACCTCCCTGCCTCCCACCCCAAATCTCCAGTTTTTCTTTATCTCATTCCTTTAAAAAAAAAAATCTTTTTTTTTTCTTCTGCGGTGGTTGCTGTTTATATAATGTATTAATTGGCTGCCTTAGTCATGCCGCCTCCGCCTCCCCATGGCAGCTTCGAAGGGAAAATCAGCCTCCGTCTGCAAGTAGCAATGCCCTTGCATAGGTTTTCACGCCAATAAATTCCTTCAGGGACCAAGGAAATCATGATGGGCGGAGAGGGGACCATGCACGGAACGCTGGGAGCTAATGAGAAATATTCCTGGGAACTCTTTGGAGAGAGATAGAAGCTCCTGTCCTTGCTTGCAATTTCCACCAGCTCAATGCACAAAAAGGCAGCGACTGGTCCGGAAAAACAACAAGACACAAGGTGTATGGTTGGGCAGCACTGGGCTGAGTTTGCAAGACGAAAAGCTGCTCTACCTGAATTACTGGTGGAATATTTCCTGCGGGTATGGTCACCAACACCAGCCAAAGCTGGGCTGCTGCGGTAGCAAGCACACAGCGCTGCTCTTAATCATGCAGAGATTTCCCAGTCCAAAGCTGTGGCCTCTTGTCAAGAAAGAAATAGCTCCTCGAAACTTAACTCACCCTGGAAAGACTTAAACCACCCCCCCGCCCCGTTTACTTGCCATTCCATCTATACTGAACCGAAAACCTAAGAGCTTATTATACAGTATATACGCTAGTGCTTTCTTCTTCTCTTGAAATGGCATGTAAATCTAATTCACCGCTAATGAGCAGACTGTCAGAGCTGGTGGGGAAGCAAAGGCAGAAGGAAAGCTTTACTCCTGAGACTCTGCACTGCACTTATTTATTTCTATTATTGTGCAAATTATTTTTGTAATGAAGTATTTTCATTTCAGGGCTAACAAAAAATAATAATGACTCTTCCCTTGCTCCCCAGCCCACTCTCCTTGTATTAACGTGAGTTTGTCAAATGGAATAAATTGCAGCTGAGAAGGAAGAAACTGCATTTATTTTCATAGGATTTTATTTGTGTTATACTTCAACACTTTAATGGCATTTAATAATTCCAACAATAAAGAAGGAGAGGTTCATGTTTATTGATCACAAGAGAGGTGCTGGAAGTAATTTTTTCTCTGAATTGCTGAGTTCAAGAAGTATTTGTAGCTTTTACACACACAAGCGCCAAGACCACCAATTTTTGTCAGAGTCCAAAATGCAGATCAGCCCTCTGGAATCTCAGCTTCTCACTCTACAAGCTTGCAAGAAAAATGGTGCAAATTTAAAACCCAGGAGAAGCAGCTTTTCTCAGGAGACATTCCTCAAGCCTCAACATTTTCATTCCCACTTTATATGGAGGTTCCATGGGCAGGTTAACCCTTCAGAAAGGGTTAACCAAAGATGAATACATGGGATGAGCCTGTTCTACACAGACCAATGTTGGGCTTGTTATATATATATATATTTGGATACACACACACACACACACAGAGATATATATATACATATTTATATATTTTAAACATCTTTTTTATGCCTATATGGCCTTGAGTAACCTCTTTGAGGAAGGTCTCTGGCCAGCCTGTCTGGCTGACATCAGCCATGGGATGTAGCCCTGGAGAAAGACTCTAGGCAAAGAAATTCAGATGGATATTGAAAGAAATGAGTAACTTTGTACTGATGCAGGGATCCTCATCTGGCAAGTGCAAAAGCCAAGTGTTGATGGCCCCCAGTCCTCTCTACCCTCCCTCAATGCCCAACGTGAAGCTTTTGTTTGAATTTCCCCCAAAAGGAGCTGACAACAAATTCCCCACTGGCCTCCTTCAGTTTTGCTAGTAAACCTATAAACATGCCATTTAACTAACATGATTTGCAGGTTTGCAGCTTCAGGGTGATTTTATAGTAAATTAAACATCCAGCTCCCGTGTACTGTATGTCTCAGAAATGCAGATTTCACAAAGGATGCTCAGAGTACAGAAAACATATTGATATGGTGACGTGCTCGGCATTCAGCACTATTTGTCAGCGCTGATCACTGCTGAAGCTTAAGAAAACTGCTATTCTATTTTGGCTAGAGGCCCAGCAAAAAAAATATTTAAAGGGACAATAGTCAGGATCGAAATGACATGTTTTCACCCTGTCTGATATAACATCTGATATCATTAAGTCAAAGGAATTTTCAATTCTATATTTTTGCACAGAGAAAGGAATGCATTTTTACCTGCCAAAGACTGGCTATCTGAATTTGCTTCTGCACCCTGCATGTCACCTGTTTCCGCCCTTTCTTTCCAAAAAGGAGCCCTACGAGACTTGCAGAAATGGAGTGAAAATTAAATAGATAACAGATTGCACTAAGTATGAAGAGGTATTTATTTAGAGGTTAGCATACTCCCCCATGGCATATTAGAAATGCAGGTCAGTGCCCAGGCACAGTTTGATGTGACACGACCAGCGTTAAACCTGCTGGATTTGGGGTGAAAATGTTTTGCCTGACCGCAGGTGTGCACAGTGGGGGAACTCTGTATAACTAATTGCAGGTATCTATTTTACAACGAGATGAATTGCTCCTGCAAACCCAGGAATTCCTCCCTGCCTAGCAAGGGTGCCCAGGTGTCTCGCTTGAAGGGACATAACTACACCTTAGTCCTCTAAAGGTAGCTGAGATGAACTCAGCCTCTGCCTTGGGTCTGCTTTCACACTGGATCTCCTACCTTCTGACAGTGCTACACCCAACCTGCAAAATGCGGTCTTAAGGGCCTGAATTTTTAGCTAACCAACAGTAATGAGCATTTCTCACGAGGAAAACCCTCATTCCTCAGTTAACTAGGTCAGCTGTGCTAATCCATGAGAATGAAGGGTACTGATTATTATCAGTATGCTACAGAGGAGCTGAACCCTACAATAATCAAGGGAAACCGCCTTAAGATTTGAGCAATTTTGCTTTTCTCTCATTCTAAACCTCCAAAACTCCATCCTGAAAAAATCATAGGAATACTCCTTTATTATACATTTTGACAGCTCTAGTCAGTTAAAGAGCACATTTCCCCTCCAGAAGTTGCCTTCTCTTTTGAGCCAATCAAGAAATGGTTAATTAGGTATAAATGGTTATTTATTTTTTTATCATCCAGGAGGGAAGAGGGGAAAACAGACTTTTTTATCCTTATCTGTGAGCCTGTGAAAAACCCTCGCGTGCAATCTGTCAAAGTCACACCTGGATTCGGAGCTGCCTGCATTAATTATCAACTTTTCTATGTGTTAGTGCTAACATATGGCATTTAATTACTCCTTCCAAATCGGCAAAGTCGTGCCACTTAGAATTTCAAAATTATTTCTTCAAGTTTTCACTGATAAAATAAATAAAAATAAATGATAAGATCACACAACTCTCTCCCATCCCCTCCCCGCCTTCTATTTAATGGAGAATTTCATCATTTTCCCTGAGGTGTTTCTGCTTTGATCCATTTAAGAAGATTCTGCCCTCAGGATATGTGCCTGAAAGTATTGACAATATTCAAATTTTGATGCAGAAAAAAAATTATTTAGTAAATTGTAGCATGCGGCCACTGACTACATAAAGTCAAGCATGCATTTACATGCTTTTCTGTATTGGAGTGCAGCAACATACATATATTTTTTGAAAAAAAAATAATAAATAGCCTTAAGCAGCCAAATGATGTGAGTGATTAACACTGGAGAGCAAATGGTGGAGTCTTTGAAGCCTTCAAGCCATGCTTTTCTGGCAGGCATTCCCTAAACAAAACTTTGTCAATAGGTTAAAATAACTGAGAGCAATATAAAGGTGGTCAGGTCTATATTTAAAAGGTGATCAGAACAGGACATACTATAAACTGCATCATCTGAGACTCTTTCAGGGATGCTATGCTTGTCAACAACAAAAGCCTTTTAAGAATCCCCCAGGGTAGACAAATAGACAAAATTAGACCTAAAGGCAAATCTTTCTCCAACCACTCTAGCTGCTAAAAGCTCAGTGGAAGAGATGAAGCTTTGGTTCATCTGTGCAAGAGAAGGGATGAGTCAGAGACATGAGCTATAGTTCACTGTTTCCACTCCCTTAGAGAAGGAAGGGATGGAAATGATTGCCTAGACCTATCAGTCACCCAGTTCCTACCCAGAAGAAAACAGATTTTCAGGTTGCTAATAAAGTCTGAATATTGCAGAAATGCCAAGGCATTTTGTCAAGCATGTGCAGGAGGTGTCTCTTCCACATCCTTCTTCAAGTTTCCAAGAGGCAAGCTTGGTCTTTTGTGCTAAGCGACAGGCTTATGAAGGGGCATATAAATCTAAACAGAGGAACAGCGAGCAAGAAGCAACCGAACTTCATATTTTTGACTGAAAGAATTTCTTTACCCTCTTTGAAACTTCAGAAACACTACTTCACCAGAAAATGTAGGAGGATCCTCCCACTAGTCACCAGTCAAAGGTTTTCGAGCATTTCTCAAAACCTCAAATGCCATGGATCATGAAAACCAAGACCCTCTGGCATGCCTGTTTTCTCCTCCCCTTGGAACCTGCCAGTCTTGCCCAAGTGGCACGTTTCCTTCCTGCCGTTTGCTCTTGGCACAGACAACGTGCCTCTTCGCATGGAAAGCCTGCAGCATATGGAAACACACGCCGAGCCCTTGCCCAGGCTGTTGGGGCCTCCCTTCCAGATTATCCAAGGTGCTTGCAGGTCTCACCACCAGCATGGAGGTGCTTCCTACACCTCATCACTTGCAACATGCCCATAAGAAGTGCATGTGCTCGCCGGGACCCTAAAGCAGGTGTCTAAATCTCACAACTCAACCTCTGATCTTTCCAACGGTTTTCTCCAAAATACAAAGAAAGTCAACACCCCTGTGCCCCTAACCCAAACTCTCCACCCTTAGTGTGGAGCTATGGCCATGCTAAGAGCAGTGAGGAGCTAATCTACCCAGCTTTCTGAGCACGTTCTCCTTGCAGAGCAGGACCAGGAGCTGCACAATTCCCCATAGCGCTTTGCCAATATGTTCAATCTTCTTTAGCAAGAAAAAAACTTCAAGCAATGAACAAGTAATTCATTTGGAGTTTATTTTGCTCCATTGTCTGCTATTTTTCTAATTTGTCAGGAACTTAAGGTAAATACTTTTCCTTGAAAGAAGGGCCCATACAGGCTGCAATTAGCTCGGAGGGTCCTGGCTGGTGTTCCTGTACCTGGGGCAAAACTTTGCCCATTGCAAGCACAAGAAAAACGAGGGGGTGACATTCTGGTTTGAATTGCAAAACTCTCACTCACTACGGTGGGGGCTGACAAGCCTGACAAGTCCTGGCCTCCTGCTCGTGCAGATGCCTTGGTCTCTTTTCCGAGCGTTCAAAGAAAGGCAATATATTGCTCCTAAAATGGTGTTCTTGGATAACATGAAAGAGAGAGTCCGGGTGACAGCTCAAATCTGCTGTGCTTGTGGCCAGTTTTGTTTTGAAAGCTGTCCTAATAGAAAACCTAGCACAATGCGAAGTTTTAATTTCGTCCTAAACTTTATATTCCTTGGAGAAGCCTGAAAATGGGATGCACCACAATTAGCAAAAAAGAAGCCTTAAAAAAGCCTTGCGGAGAGATTTAGAGCCCAATCATAATTTACATTTGCAGGTATGTAGATCTCTAAGTGCATGGCTTCTGCCCTGATTACTAATTAATGAGGTGCGAAGATGCCTGTTGGAGAAACCAGCTCTGATTATGTGGGCCTTATGGGAAAAAGAAGCTCTTGCAATCTAAGAAGGGAGATGATATCTTTAACATACATTTGAGAAAATTACAGGAACAAATCAAGGGGAAAAATATACACATGTATATATTTTTAAAGGATCACACACAGCCAGGCTGCACTACCATCCGATTATCTTATTTCCTTGAATATACAAACCTGGCATGTTTAATAGATTTAGCGTGCTGTCTATTTTGCATGTCATATACATCCATTTAGGCAGTAACCTAGTATTCCGAATGGATATTACTGTCATTATGGCATTCATTTCAGAATGGTTGAGAGGAATAAATATACTGCGAGATGCAAGGTGGCTTTCCCAGTTCAGAACTAAGCATACAATTAAAGTTTGAATTTGGCTGGGATTCAGAATGGCATCATTCCACAGAAAAGGAAGTTTAGGCAAATGTTTAAGAACCCATCAGGTGCTTACACACTCTGTTAGCACGGGAATGCTTACTTTGCTTTTCCCTTTGTCTTCCACCATTAAAATTTCATCTCCATCCTATCAATATCAGATGCTCCTGGATCACCTAACTGCCAGCAGAGCAAGTGGAAGACACATGTAATAAGGCAGGCCATGACATACAGCAGGTCCGAGGCAAGAACGCTCCTCAGAACATTTCCATCCGTTTTCAAAGCTGAAGATAAATTGGAGTTCAGAGCAGGTCAACGTCTTTCCAGACCTGTCAGCTGTAGGGAAACCTACTCACACAGCTTTCGCCACACAGGGAGGAAAGCAAAAACTCTGGCAATGTTTTGTGTGCTTTCATGGAAAGAGAGTCACAATTAAGTAAGAATAAGTGAAAACACGTACCATTGGACTTTTCACTATCTGCAGGTTTCATCTGAATAGGATGATGCATCTAAAAATAAAAATGAAAAAGAGTAAGGCAGGTTGGATTGTCATAAAAAGCAAGAATCATGTTTCTAATGAGGGGCTAAAAGGATACATGATCAGTATTAAACATGCTCAAATGATTTAAATTCAAAACAGCACTACATTATAGGCTTTTAAGAAAAAATAAAATGGTAAAGAGGCATTTTACAACCAGGAAGATTAAAAAAAATAGATCATTGGGCCCATAGGAGTCATATAAAACTTTAATTTGCTGTATCTCGTTTCA
This sequence comes from Tinamus guttatus, assembly GCF_059628265.1. Lineage (NCBI taxonomy): Eukaryota > Metazoa > Chordata > Aves > Tinamiformes > Tinamidae > Tinamus > Tinamus guttatus. Next base: position 931,415 of record NW_028288779.1, read on the forward strand.
GAAGACCACTAAAGTTACAGCCCTCATTAGTTTATGGCATGCTTGCTTTCCGTTTAACCAACTTTTTTTTTCTCAAGTTCAACTACTGCCAAAACCAAGATGGAATATTCAAGTAATTTAAGACCTAGCAAGCATTGGAAACACACTCTGAGGAGTTTAGCTTGACAAATGAACCTTGCTTGTAATTAAAAAACCATGTGCTGATTGAGTACCAGAGAGGATGAGACGCTTTCTATAACCGCTTAGTACCTTGCCTTCTTTTTAGAAACTCTTATACATTTGTTCATAAGCTTCTACCACAAGACAGAACAGCTCTGTTTCCCCAAAAAACTCCTAATATTTTCATTTTCAACCTGTTCCTCCCTTCTCCCCCCCCATTATGGCTAAATAAATCTTAGTGTCCTGTGGTGTCCATCATGTGGCATCCCAGGTTCACACACTTGGTACAGTGTGTCCTCATCTTTTGCTACCAAATGTTATTCCCACACCTTTTATGATTTACTATGCCACCCAAACTCTCTCTGAAAGTGTTTTCTGTTTGTTCAGGATCAGCAACATCAGAACAGCTAATAATAACCTCTCTCTGATCAGAATGCCTGGCACTTCCACTGGACCTTCTTCCTTTGATTATAGATAGCTGTGTGTCCACTGTGATAGATTCAGATGAAATTTGTTACAGCTACTCAAAAGCTTCCCGAAGTCTTGTCCATGCTTGCAAAAAATGCCCCCTCCCTTATTTTCTTGAGTAGGGATCTGCAGAACTGCAGGGATTTGCCTGTACAAACCTCACTGCAGCAGTGGAGCCCCTGACTTCTTTTTCTTCCTCAATCCTTCCACAGTTCTGACCAGCATGTATCAAAGTCTGTGTTCTTACTGCTTTTATATTGTCTTTCAGTGAAACAAAGCTGAGTACTGCCTAAATAGTCATATATATATATATATTTAATAAAGGACTGTTATGCCAAACTTGGCTTTGAAAAACCAAAGCATCTGAGCAGGAGATGACATCCACCCACTCATCTCAAACACACTTCCAGAGCCACAAACAACCAAATCTGTGTTCATTTTGGTGAAGTCATGTAACACCAGGGACAAATCTGCTAAATTCTTCAGCAAACATAAAATATTGCTGCGAATCTTCTCAAAAAATTTACTTAAAATACAGAGTGCTCCCTGGCCCTACAAATCAATGCATTCCTCGGACTGCCTGAAACCTCCCCACTGTGCCCTAAGGAGAAGGCAAAGCCACAAGGTGGACACAGTCACCAGGATGCATAAATTTGCTTTCAATTTTAACAATCCTGTTCTTTTTGAATCATTTGTTTCCCAAATGGACTTTAATAGCCCTGCACTTTCCTGCCACCGCTCCTATTCCATCTAATTTACAGCAAAAAGGGAACTTACACTGCGCTCCATCTTCTTTAACCAGTGCTTAACATTTAGCTGGCATCAACAATACACCAGGCACTGCAGGAGCCTTTGAATTTGCGGGAATGTGATGATGTGGTGCAGTTTGTCCATGAGCAAGCAAAAAAATAAATAAGAAAGAGGAAAAAAGGTGCAACCTGCTCCGATGAGGCCTGCAGGCCCTGGTGGCTCTGCAGAACGATGGAAAGATGGAGCAATCAAGCAACCACAGGACTTGTCTGGATGGCTGTAGCAGAGCACAGCTAAGAGCAGCAGGCACAGAAGAGCTAAGGTAGGCATGAGGAGACCCATCTCCTGATATGAGAGGTCCAGAAGGATGTAGGATATTTTCCTAGGACCACCGGAAACACCATTTCTCAATTTGCCGTACATTTGGGAATATGTACCTCTAGAAAAATCACACTTAATCCAGACCCTAGGAAGTCTTCTCTCCTTGCTAGCAAGCACAAATCAGGGGTGATTCCATTGCATTTAGCAGCCTTATGTCACTGCAAAACTAATGGCAGATTCGGATCAGGCTAAGAGGGTCTAAATCACAGCACACCCATAGCAAAAGGGATGCGATACACAAACATGGCTTCGGCAAAGGGCTGGAAAAAATATGATACTGTCAGTTCCCTAACATGAGAGGGCTCATGTTGAAGCTTGTTTAACCCTGACCATCACCAATTGATACGTTAACAACCTTTAACACCGGATTCAATAAAACATGCCATTTATAACCTGAAATGGGTTTTACAGAGTCACTGGTTCGCATCTCATTATTAAACTCATTGCTGACCTCTAGAGACAACTGCCGTGACAATACATATTATAAGCTCTCTAGCCATAAAATATTTAAAAGTAGGTGTATAAAAGAGGAGAAAAAAAAAGAGAAAAGAAAGAATGAATCTTGAAGAAGAGCACAGTGAATACGAAAATTAAAGAGGCAGACACAAAGGCTAAACAGGTGCTATCTCTTCCCTCTACAATGAGCAAAATGAAAATAGTCTGTGCGTTTTATATCTTGCTTGTATAACTGTAGGCTATAAAATAATAAGAGAGCTGTGCTTTCCCAGGCCCTCCAAAAGATTACAGATGATACAGACCTGTTTCAAATTAGATGCCACCCACTAGAATCATGTCATCTATGGCCATGAAGGATTTCACGTCTTATCAGCAAGCTGTTATTGTGGCTATACATCACACCGCCGCACACTTAGGCGTCTCAAGGTAAGCGATGGCTCGGTGTGTCACGTTGTCATACAGAAAAAAAACAGGAAATGTTTTCTTCTGCGGCTTGAAGAGAAAGCTTCACTTCTAAAAATACAGTATTTATGAGTACATGCTTGCAATTAGTAAGCAGTGAAGAGTTAGGGGAGTGACTGCAGTAAGTAATTTATATATGGTAATGCTATGCTGAGCATCGACTCTATAGTCAGAAGAAGACCCTATAGAAGCAGAGAGGGCAGCAGCAGGCCCAAAGACCTGGAGTTGGCACTGATTAGTTTTACATATATATATATGTGTATATAGACTCTTTTTTTCCTGAACACACACAACCATATGCACATATAACGTCATCAGAGAGAATAAAAACCAATGGAGCAACCCCAAACCCTCCCAGCGCCACAGATCCTCCCCAGCCTTCATTAAGCCATCACTCCTGCCAGCTTTCTCTCATCGGCTGTCAAATAAGATTCCCTGACCCCAATTCGCAATCTTAACACAAGGGCACAAGCAGGGGATTAGGAGGACCCAGACCTGGCCCAATGCTCTGAGTCCAAACCAGATGATCTTGGTGCATAAAGTCCATGTTACACAACACAAAGTCAAGTGAAACTTTTTTTTTTCTTTTTTTTTTTTTATTTTGTCCCTGGCAAAAGGCCAAAACATTTCCTTGTGTTTAGCCTCCTCTCTTCGAATGCTGCTGCTGGAAGCTCACCAAAGCTTGCTCCACCACCTAACAGGGAGTGCAAACACCTCCAAAACCAGGGAAAAAGTAGAAACAGCGTGTACAAGGGGTCCAACAAAGGAAAAGGAAGCAGGAAGCTCTAAGGAAGGGAGAAGGAACTGAAAATAATGATACAATGGTGAGATGAAGGCTAAAAGAGATATAAGAGCTTGCAATTATTAATATTGACCCATTCTCCTGAAGAACTCGCCTTATTTGGGTGACATCCAAAGCAAACAAACAGCAAGAGGATTAAAAGATGACAGCTTGCTTGTATCTTGTCATTTCTATCATTTTGGGACCTCCTTCTTGCTAGGATCGATCACTGTCAAAGCCAAAGGAGACTTCCTTCATGTTTCATATGTCACAAAACTATAAAATGGTAGGAGAGGACGTGTGAAGAGAGAAGAAGAGATGTCAGACCATAACGGGACCTTAATATTCCTCCTGCGCAAAAGGATTATAAATCTATGGACTGTTTGGAAACAATGGGAAAACCAAAGATGAAGAAAATATTAGTCATTGGTTAGGGGACTCAGGGAAGAAATACGCCTGAAGAGGCATCAACATGGATGCTGGGAAATAAAAGTGTGTGTGCTTTGTGTAACTAGTTTAAACTTTAAATCAATTTAAAGTTTTCTCCAGGCTACTGATTCAATAGGTGAATACAGCCTAATTGGACTGGTAGTGCAAAGAAAACGAGAAACAAAATGTCCTCCTCATAAATTCCTGCACATCCATCCCTTCAGAGCATCTGGAAGTCCGGATGCAGAGGATTGACCCATCAAAAAACCGAGGGAAGAGGGGAGAATGGTCCACCAACTCCAGAAAATTAAACGATTCCCTGTGTCTTCAGAGAGAATTATTTTTCTGGGTTATTATTAGCAGATGCTTACATTCAGCTCTTCTCGAGGGTCCTGTTGGAGAAGCTCTTGAACATATTTCTCCCATCACTTCAACAGCAACTTGTTTTGCTCTTGAAAACCCATGCGACTCACAAGAAATAGGAGTTTCCCAGAAGCGAAAGAGGTGTATTTTCCTATCAAAGGGAACTGTTTAGAACTACTACTCTAGGGTCAAACTAACTTGAAATACACAGTCAATATCTGGCTGTAGCTTCAGGGAACTTGTCTGGAAGCTGGGTACAGTCTCTTAGGCTGAATAAATACTAGTGGAATAAAAGAGGCAAGGGACCACTCTCTGGCTCTTAAGACAAGTGGCATGGCACAGCTTGCATTTATACATCTATACTTCTCTTTTCTATCAAAACAGGACGGCCTTGTCCACCCTGCCTAGTGAGAACAGTGTCTACCCACATTATTTCCCCAAACATACTTATTGGCACACACCAAACCACTACACATCATACCACAAATCAAGCAGCATTGAAACCAGTGCTTCAGTCACACTCACTTTACTAGCACAGAAAGAGCCCTGGATTCCCCAAGCCAGTGTAAATGACAGCTCGGTGTATTCCTGAGTAAAAGGAGCATAAACGTGCATCCATCAGAGCATAAGTGTGCATCCATCATATATAAGCACAAACAAATAAATGCAAAGTAGTGGTCGTAACTGTCTGAGCAATGCAACAGCCTGATCACTCCTTGCTGTGATCCTTTTGTGAGTTCCTGGGTTAAGGGATTGAAGCCATATTAGGTATTTGTATCATTTTGGCATCAGACGAACATGGTCTGTTTCCTTCCCTTCTAGATTTCTGCCATACACATATTTATATAAGTATTTAGGAAAGAGAGCAAGGGATGGAAGGACAGAGGAGAAAAGCAGTGGAAAATGAAAATTGGTGGTGGGTGCCAAATATAGCTCATGCAGTAATGCATAACATCATTATTTTCTATTTAGAGCACAGGAACAAGCATATAGCTTGCTTAAAACATGTTGTTGCTTTTGCAGGAGAGCACTGAAGCTGCTGCAATTCAATGACTTTTGGAAGCCTTCCAAGTCAGTCATTTGCAATCCACTACAGTCCATTTAAAAATCAAGTTAAATTGAACATTAGCTTGAGTGACTTAAAACAACGCTGTGCTTTAAAATAGTAATAATAACACTCGAAGGATCCCTTCCACAGTGACTCCCACATCCCGCGGCTCCTCCTGGACGTTTGCTAATTGGACTGTAGCACGCTGTCTTCTTCCAAACTCGCACCCTAATATAGAAATGTAAAAGTTGGTGGTTTGAGAAGTGACAGCTTCATAATGTACAAATAACTATTGTTGCTCCGTTAGCAGTTCTACACCATTTATTCAATTCCCTCATTTCTTCCCACCCACACAAACGGCAACAATTCCAGGACATACGCAAGCCAGTGCGGAGATAAGGACGGGCAGTTACGACAAAACTTCTCTCTTCAAAATCACATGGAAACCAAAGTGATTAACTATCTTTTCTTCAAACAAATGAGCCTTCACAGAACCTATTCAATCCTAAAAATAGACATTAAGTGGGATTCTGTATCTTGTTGGGAATAATGCCTTGGGGATATTTTGTATTATCCATGCTTAAAAAGCAAACCCATTAGACATCTGAGCAAAACGCCAGATATTATTTTAACAGCGAGCATTATCCATCTCATCTGCAGCAGCAATAACTTTTGTTGACATTTTGCCAATTGGAGTTTGCGTGCCCATGCTTCTCCCTTCCCAGCAAAGCGATAAGGCGACGAAAGATAACCAAGTGCCTCCGCGACATCGATTGACTGAGCTGTAACACCCACTCGAGGTAACCGCAAGAAGCATTTGGTCAAAAATGCCCATCCGTGTTTCTGAGGGGACAACGTGGCACAGTGGTGGCTCCCCTTGCTCTGTGGAGCAGAACAACTCGTGGTGGGGCTGTAGCTCCTTGTACTTTAATAGATACCCACTCCCAAAAGGAGGATTTGGAGCTATCTCTTTTCAGCAGAAGGCAAGCACCTGGGAGAAACAGGGCTCAGGGGGACCATGGCAAGGTACCATGCACCCGAACAAGTCCCTCAAGGCCTACCTAAGTTGAGAAGGGCAACATGAAACTCGAAGCACTGGTACAGCAGTGTCAGTGTTGTGGGACCCCAGCTAGCACAGCTTTGGGCCACACCACATGGATTTGCCTCACATGACTTCAGATGCCAGGACTCACTTCCCAGAACGACACCGGCACTCAAGGCTATGTCCCACCGGAGATGACTCCAGTGTTTTGAAGTCACACTTTCTTCCATTCCGTGGCCAGTCTTTGGCATGTGTTCCAGATGGCAACAGGATGCTTCAAAAGGGGCACTTTCCTTAAAACCAAAGAGCAGCAACCCATGTGAACATTTGGAAAACAGAGCCAGAGCCAAGCCCAAAGCCGGCACCTCTTACATCATCTCCTGTGAAAAGTCTTAAAACCTCCTGACCTCTGGATGGGAATACTTGAGTCTTCTGCTTGCTTGAGTGACCTGGAAAAGCTTATTTCACTCCTGTTCTCCCTGCATGTGTCAGATCCTCGGTTCGGGTACTACTGGTTCCTGGATACCCTTAGGGACATCTGCCCTTCTCAGTTATGATTTCAGCATCTTTAAAGACAATGTTCCCCCAGGATTTAAATTCTGACTTGTGAAATTTCCAGCTTAAAAAAACCTTTTCTGCCGCCAGATGGAAAGCCTTCAAAATCGGAGCGCTTCATGTTTGAATGTGGTCCTCGTGAGCGACCTCCCTTCTGAGCTGCGATTCCACGTAAACATCTAGGAGGATGCCAAGAAAGCAAAGCAACCTTCCACCTCCTTCTCCTCCCCTGCAAAACCCCAGACAAAACCCAAATGAAAGAAATGCTTTGGGAGGCTACTGGCAACGGCAGGGAAATTCAGCTTAAATGAAAGGTACTTAGAAATATGTGGCATCTCTTGTAATACGAACCAAAAATCTCAGGGCACCACTAGCGGGATATTAAATGCTTGTTTCGCAGAACTTTTATTTTAAGATTTACTCCACTCTGGGCTTGCATGTACCGTCTCCTCTGTTTTCCTCGGGGAAAACATCATGTGATTTCACTCAGCAACATCCTATACCATCGCCCTGCTGAAATTCAGGAAACAGCTCTTTAAGGGGAATGACCAGGGACCGCAACGTTTGAGGAAGGCAAGGCAGGCTGGTCAGGGCTCCCTCGATTCTTTGTCAGCATCATCTCATCTCTGGGTAGCTTCTCCATTTTTGGTTTCCCTTCAATATGAAAGGAACCATCCTCAAGCCATCCCTGGGTTTTACATCAGATTTTTTTCTCCCTGCCTTTGCTGAGCGCCTCTTCTGCTCCCTTCTGTGGGATAGGTCACCTTGCTCCTGCACCACACTTGGTCTCCCCTTCTGACAGAAACTAGAGTTCATTATTTGGCACAAAACTCCAATTTGAGGGTATGGATTTTTTTATTCTTTTTTAAAGTTCTTGTCGCAAAGCCTTCATATTTGCATTTCAATGCAACAGTGAGAACATTTTCTAGTTAAAGAGTGTGATTGAGGTAAGTCTAAAATAAGCCCCAAAAGCATCCAAATTATAACTTCTATTGAAATTCTACCTTTTAAATTAGAGCAGAGGGTACAATTTACAGGATGAGCTGGCACTGCTCACAGGGGGCTGCTGAGGAAAGGTAAGGAGCAATGCTGAGTCCAGCCTGCATTTCTTTATTCCCAATTCCCTTGTCACCAGCAGCCTGTCAGTCAAATCCCTCCCTGTTACCAAACACAGGCCAATCCAGATTTCTTGAAAGGTCAGACATGAGCCCCAAACTAGTGGTCCACATGGCAGGAATGGCTGGAGCATTTAGGTAGAAAGGAGGTTGCGAATGGAGCTATCAAAAATCCCCCTCTCTGGACTGGGATCACCGAGGTGAATCCACATGGTTTTATTGGAAAGGCAGCGGGGCCATAACGTTTTACGCCAAGTGAGGATATGGCTCATAGATTTTATTTAAGCTCTCTGTGAGCTGCACTATAGACGTTTTCCACAGCTATCCAGTATCGGCATCCAAATAAAAGCTCTCAGTGCTCTGCCAATACTCTGCAGTGGCGAAATAAGCCGGCTGCGGAGACAGAACGAGGAGAGCCAGATACTTGATCCATTGCTGAAGACAGAATGTCACTGCTGCCCCAAACCACAAACATGCACGAATATACACTGTCAGGGTGAATATAGGAGCCTCCAGCTGTGTCTATATACAAATATACACAGCGGTAAGAGCACTGTAGTAAATAACTGTGCAATTTTTAACCATTCAATTCATTCTCCTCTCTCTCTCTTTTTTTTTTTTTCCACATCTCTGTAGCTAATGTAGCTTGCCAGGGCTTTTGGAGGGGATGAAGAAGGTATTTGGTGCCCACCTTAAACATCCAGCATATATTCATAGCACTTATCTTAAGAAAACAGATCTAATATTTCCCCCGATAGGCACTGGGAAACTGAATGAACAAATTACATACACAATATTAACAGAATCATGTATTTTTAAAGAATCGGTTCCAGACAGCTTTGTTATTTAGAGAGTGAGATTAAGTTTTTGCTAGCAAAGGGGATGGTATTGGGAACAACAGAACCAAAATTGGCTTATCTCCACCTATGATATTCTGTATGAGCAACTGAACCCAAGGATGAACATCAAAGCAATTTCCCTGAGACTGAGACCCCTATTTTCCTTAACAAACCACCAATGTAATTCATAAATGCCATCCTGTGCAAAACTACCTTCCTTTACTTATTCTTTAAGTTGCTTTTGTACTCAATGAGCAGCTTTATTTGCTTTGTGCTCCAAGAGCAGCATCTTTATGTGCCGCTGGCCCAAAGATCTGAGCACGCCCTTTGCAAAGATGCTCCGTTATCCAGAGGTGCCCTCCTAATCCAAATCCACATCATTCATCCTGCCTGCTCCACAGGTAGAATTGCTAGCCCTGGGATGCCTCAAGCTCCCGGTTTCTCAGTGTATGCTATTTTTTTCTGAACTGTCCTAATAGAGCTTGATAGCTGCTGAAACAAAGATGAGGCAGGGCAAGGAAAGCATGGGGGAAGGCAGCCTGGATGCAGGGAATAAAACGCTCTATTTTTGGCTCTCTCGTCAACAGGGAGGAAGACGAGTGCCAGACACAAGAGCTGTGAGCTATGGTGCCTCCTTTAAACCAGGATAAACCCATGTCATCCTTTGCAAAATACATATGGTCCCAAGCGGCAAAGGAGATGCCCACCCAAGCAACCCTGCACCCTCCCCGAACAGAAGCAAATGAGCAAAGCATTTAAACTGACTGTAACACTTAGCAGCACCTTTCTTTTTGGTTAATCATGTATTTCTGTATAGACAAATAGGAGGATTCTATATTCAGACAAGCACAGCAATTTCCTTCACTTAGCAATTGCAGCAACCAGAGATGAAAAAATCCATTAGCTCATCTTGAATGACTTAATGCCAATACAGGATTATTGCTTGTCATATATTTTCTAATTCTTTCCTACTCCACATGCCCCTAAGGATTGGGATTTAACTTGGTTTCCTTTAGAAGATTATTCTAATTGGAGAGATACTGTTTTCCCTGATACTCGATCTAAGTTTTATTTCACCTCCTATGGCTGTAAATCCTCAATTCTGTGCACAATCAAAACCAATTCCCATTCGTCGTTTGGGCAGTACAGGCGCTTGGTCCTGGAGGAAAGAAGCACCGTTGGCATCTGCGCCACTGCGGCTGCTTGCCCGGGAAGCCCCGGCACGGCGTTTATCCCCTCCCTTGGCCCACAGTGTTTGCAATGAGCACACTGTATAAACACATGCTGCGTTCTCCTCTACGGTATTGTCACGAACGAGCCACAAAATAGCATTAGTTGCTGTCTGGTGGACACTCGCTCGAGTGATGGGCTGGAACGCACAACACAAACTGCACTCAATCATTCGAGGCACTCGGAGCCAGAGGGGAATATCCAGATCCTGCGTAGCTGGGAGCTCGGCGCCAGGCTGAGACCCATGGACTGGCCCCCTAAGAGCTGGTTCCCAAGCGGGAGCCACAGGGCTTTGCATCTTCCTTGAAAGCTGATCTTATCCTCTGATCAGCGTCTTATTTTTTTTCCCCAGTCTTATTTTCTTATTTTATAGAATCCCATGTTCTCCATCTTTAAATCAGCGCTAAGACTTCACTCACACTTTTAAAAAGACTTTCAATTATTCCTCTCAATCTTGGGGTGCTTTATTTTCTTTTTCTTTTTTTTTTCTGTATTTCTCCTTCAGAAGATTTCCCCTCACCACAAAAGGTTCTTGCAAGTGGATCTGGCCAAGCGAGTGACCCTGGTACGGATGGCAGAGGTGACGTATTCACGAGATCCCCTGATACAGTGCAAATCCCCCTTCCAAAAAAAAAAAAAAAGTCACTTATTCTAAGCCTCTCTTGCACATCCTATGCCCCTCCACTGATGAGAGCTAGCCCGGCTCGAGGCTACAGTGGGGTGAGAGCGTGGATCGGCTGCAAGCTGCTTTAATGCCACTCTTAATGACAACTGGCGAAGATTAGGAAGTCGCCAGCATCAGATAGCGGCAAAAGCTCCGGCTCGCTTTGTGTAGCCAGCCTGCATTAATTAACGGGTAGCTTGCCTTTGATATCGCTTTGATATTTGGCTGCAGCTGGATAAAAATCAACCACAAAGGAAACTACATTTTGTTTATCACCGCTCAGGACTCTGCTTAGTCCTTGTGCAGATTTTGCTTTTTTAATTGCCCTAGCACAACGCTATATAGAGAGAGGCTTTCATTAATAAAGGTGGTTATGATGGCGTGTTTTCCACGACTGCTTCCCTCTTCTCCTGAAGATGGTCAGAGCACACTGAGGAGCAAAGCCATTCCTGATTTTAGGAAACCTGCAAGTAAAATGATGTACGGTCCTGAAAGTAAGGCAAATATTAGCTTGGCCTGTTCTCCTCCTATTTTCCAGCTGAAAGGTATTCAGCCTTTAAATGATATTTGCTCTGTTCCTAGAGGGTGGTGATAGTTTGCTGCATTGACAGGCCAGCACTGTAGTACAAATCTTCAGCCCTCTGCAGCCAAAGCAGTAGCTCTTCCAGCTAAACTGGTGAAGGTAACTTTTTTTTTTCTTAGGAGAACAAGCAAAATATCAATTATTTTTCTAGGTTTGCCAAGGTTATTTTTAATTCGAGTCATACAATTGCCCAAAGTGGGCTATCAAAGCGGGAGATGCAACCAAGTCACCCAATCTCACCTGGCTTTCCAGGAAGTATCCTGGGATTTCTACCAGGGTTGGACACTCGCAGAAGGATGCTGAGAAAAACATTTCTGTCTAACATGTCACCAAGCCTGGCTCTTTAGTCACAACACAACTCTGAGGCGTGGGAACCCGACGCTGCTCTCGAGGCAGGTAAATGGCATCCAAGGGCATCTCTAACAACGTTATCCCTTGACGCCTGCGACATTGTTTACGATTTGCTTTTCTAATTTCCCTACACATGCAAGTTGTCAGACAGCTAGGAAGGCTCCCTCAACTATTTTTTCATTATCAAGGCGATTTTAATAGCTTGTGTCACAGTGCTAATGAGGCTGACTGAAGCACCTGTAGTTTCTGTTCTTGCTAACAGAAAACAGCTAACACCAGCAGGATGAGAAATAGCTGTTTAAGAGAGTGGCTGGGCTATTAGTTAAACATCCCGCCTAGGTCTCGGTGAACATTGCAATACCCTAGAGGGGCTCTCAATTTTGCTCAGACTTTCCTATTCTTAAGCGCACAGAAGGCGGCTCTGCAAACAGCCAGCGATTTTTGGGTACTCAGCTTGAAACTGATTTTCTGTGAATAGATAGCTGAACCTCTTGGAAAAGCAGGTTAAGATGTTCTAAGCTGGCCATAAAAATCCTGAGGCATGTGGGGAAGTGTTGACCTCAACTGTCCGGAATTATGGAAATTAGAGGTAAAGTACAACATCACATGTTGGAGCAGTTTGGTCTTTTGGTGATGGGCTTCACATTAGGAAAACCTTCTCAGGTTAAGCCAGTATTTTGCGTTATTTAGTTTCCATCCTGTATTATTATACTGCAGAGCTGTGCAGAAAATCCTGAGCTACTCCAAAGGAGATATCTAAAAAAGCTAGCTTGCATCTAGCTGCATTTGCAGCTGGGCTAATGTGCCCTAGCCTCTTGTCAGATCTACTCCATCACACAAAAAACACCCTCTGGGTGAACACCCAGGATCCGAAACAGTTTCCTGATGTCTACACGCTGCATGGCTCAGTGTCCCCTTGGCAAACGCCAGGGACTAGGCTGGGCCCTCGCCCCTTGGAGGGTGGCAGGTCAAGGTTTAGTCTCCTGTTCCCTGTGGTTCAAGCCAATGAGTTTTCTTGCCAGATATTACTGTATGCACTTCCTAATTCTGGGGGAGTGTCTTCCAACCTTTTTAAGCTTTCCAAGTAATAAGAACACTTATTGGAGCATGAACTCCCACCCATCTATGACAATTCTTGAATCACTGCTTTTGATACTTGGCAGTCAGATGGTTTTACTTGCTTTCTCTCAATGCCACTAGAGTTCATTACTGTCATAGCCAGTGGAAGAGCATCAAGAGGAGAAATGGTGACCCTCCAGTCTCAATGAGCATTGCAGTGGTGAGGGCACTGTTAGAGGAATTAAAGTTACACCTTATGGCAAATAAGCCTGAGAGGATGCGAACTCCATTCTCCTGCATCCCAGACAACTATCCTAATAGCATGATGGAGGAGATGACTGGCTTGGTGCATGAGAGTGCTGGATGCCTTGGCTTTACAAAGGCTTTTGACACTCTCTCCCATAACTTCCTCATAGGTAAGCTGATGAAGAACAAGCTGTATAGGTGGACAGCGAGGTGGATTGAAAACAGGTTGAACTGCTAGGCTGTGAACAGAGGGCTGTGAATTTCAGATGGAGGTTGCTCACTAGTGATGTACTCCGAGGGTCAATACTGGGTACAAAACTGTTTAACCTCTCCATGAATGAGCCGGATAATGGGACTGAGCGCCCCCTCAGCGAGTTCACGGATGATACAAAGGAGTCCACGAATACACCAGGTGGTTGTGCTGCTATCTAGAGAGACCTCAATAAGCAGAGAAGATCCTCAGGACGTCCGAAAAAAGAGAAATGCCAAGCCCTGCATCTGCCATGCACCACACATCAGGATAGGCTGGGGGCCTGACAACTGGAGAGCACCTTTGGATGCCTTGGTGGGCAACAAGTTAACCATGAGCAGCAATTTGCCTTTGTGGCCAAGAAATCCAGTGGTATCCTGGGCTGCATCAGGAAGAGCATTGCCAACAGGCTAAGTGAGATGACTTCTGCTCAGTGCTGGTGAGGCCACATTGCAATGCTGTGTCCAGTTCTGGCTCCCCAGTACAAGAGGGACATGGAGCTACTGGAGCGAGTCCAGTGTAGGGCTAGTAACATGATGAAGGGACTGGAGCATCTCTCATACGAGGAAAGGCTGAGAGAGCTGGGACAGTTCAGCCTGGAGAAGTCTGAGGGAGATCTTATCAATACACGTAAGTATCTGAAGGGATAGTGTAGGGAGAGAAAGGGGAATTCCCAGCAGGATGTGGTCTGGGGAAACCTGCTCTAAGAGACCCTGCTTGAGCCAGTGGGTTGCAGGATCTCCTGAGCTCCCTTCCAACAGCAGAAACATTGCAATTCTGTGATTGTACAGTAACAGAAGGTGAATCTGATCCCTAACCTTCATTAATTAAAAGGAACATTTAATTATGGATGAAATGTTTTGCTCAACTTAGCTCAACTTGCCTTTTCACTAAGGCAATATGCCCCTTCTCCCTATGCCTGCACAACTGATACTCTTCTGCCGATAAACTGCAAGTTCAGGTGGAAAGGCAGAGGTGGGACTGGTGTATTTATGTAATAAAAATGAGCTTCTGAGCTGAACAAAATTATCACTAAGTGGCTGCATTTGAAGAATATCTTAAAACAAGTAATGGGCCAGATTCACTTTCTCAGCTTAATTCAATGTCGTGTAGCCCCTGTTGCTAGGAATAGGCACTGACTGGGAATTCTCCACTTTCCCAGCTGGTTATTTTTATCCTTTAAGTAGGTCTAGACTTTTCTGATCCTTCATTTACTTGGCCATGCTATATGGGTACTGAATTAGTTTCATTTGTCATCATAAATCAATCAGTCCAATCCCTTAACTAATTTAATTGCTGTTTGAATTCCCTTTCAGTTTGTCAAAATCTTTCAAACTCACTGATATCCCATTTTCAGGCTGTTATTGAAGTCATATTGGATGATTACCTTTTTATTACAGGTAATTTTTACCTAATGTCCACACAGTACTGACAACGCATAAGACACAAAGCAGAGCAACACATGGATATTAAAATGCTATTCCAAAAAGGAGTGTGCAAAGATGTTCATTAGAAAGGAGCATGATGGAAGGTGGAGAGCAGAAATATATTTGGCGTTTGCATCTTTTTGAATAAACAGGACTTTATCAGGAAGTGGAGATAGAGCCAAACAAAATCTTTATGGTTGATCTTTTCTAAACCTAGGAGGCTTTGGTCTCATCTCAAATTCCCAGTCCAAATTCAACAGAAGGATTTATCTCCGCAGCCTGGTGGAGGGCACAACAAACCATCTTCTAAAAGGGCACCAAAGCAGAACACTAATCTGTCTTCCTCTTTTAAAACGGTTTTGCATAATCTACCGCCCAAATGGGACCTGAAGTTTTTACCAGCTAGCATAGCATCTGTAAGGAAAAAAATCCCTCTAATGTTTCCCTATCACGTAAATGGCATTTAATAAAACCTGCAGTGATTCTTACAATGTAGAAATTGAAAATTTTCTCCTTAACAACATCTGGCAAAGAGGGGGTCATTAATATTTTACAAGACTTTTAAGAATCCGCAAACTCCTCCATGCTGTTAAAATTTTAAGCACTTTCTCCAAACTGTATTTCTCCATTGACACACACGTAATTAAGTTGGTTCATAAAGTGAATGTCGTAATCCCACACAAGGACTTCAGTACAAAGGACTCACTGCTGCTCGGAATATGTCTATCATACCTGAAATAAGAACCAGGTAAAACACTAGGACTAGTGTTAACTGGGATTAGTTAAATGCACAGCAGTGATGGGACTTAAATCAGGGCTGAATATCAATTATTTTTGTGGTAACCTTAGCTATGAGGATATGTGCAAAAATACATATATGGCAAGAATGATCAAATGAATTTAAATTCAAATACAAAATAAAGAATCTACAGAAATTCAGGTCTAGGTTTTGCAAATGGATTCCAACAAATTCCTTTCAGACTGCTTCTGCATGAAATTAAAGGAGAATTTATTCAGATACTGAGCTTCAAGAATGGACTGACAAATAGTCCTTGAGATAGCTATATAAGGATAACTTTCACCAATTAATTTTAGCAAACTCGCCTTTTTATTTTTTTTACATTAGCAAAGCAGCCCAGATTACATAAATATTAAAGGTAAAACAAATAAAAAATGTCTGTCAGTGCCAGGGAAGTGCTGAAAGTAGTCCCTGCACACAAATCTTCAAGGTTTAGCCCCTATCTAAAAGGCAATTCTTGCTACATTTCAAAACTGGGGACACAGAAGAAACTAAACATATAACTCTATATAACTACAGGTACAGAATAAATTGAGATGGGAGGAATTATTTTGTTTAGGGACTGGAAGTTAAACACTTTCAACAAAGCCATGAGATTCTTGATGGAGATGAGGATGGGTAAGGATTCAGCTCTACACCTTGTCCCAGGGAAACACATTCCTATGATCACCATTAAGTTCAAGCCAAGATTTTTCCTCTCTCCCCTCTGCTTTTAAAAATAAGATCCAGAACAACTTCCAGGCCAGCAAAAAATTACTGCAAGTAGGAATATTACAAACCACACCTCTATGAGCTAGAGCCACTTGAATATCATATTTGAAATAACATCCACGAATTCAGGCTGTTCATTTACAAGGTGTAACGGCTGCTCCAGACACCGGTACTGAAAGGGAGCTGTTCCTTTTTGTTGATGCACATCATGTATCAGCCTGCATTTCTCAAACGCTATGTTTCCTCCTCTCCACCTCGCAGAAATATTACTGTAACAGTGATATCTAAATACATTTTTGGGGGTACATAAAAGCTCCATTATATGACAAGGAACTTTAGGACAAACAGAGAGATACTAATCAGGAGTAGAAAAAAGATGTTTGATCTTACTTAGGTGGAAATTTTTTAAAAATTAAAAAAAAAAGCACAAAAACCTCTTTTAAATGAATTTTATCCTCAGGAAAAAACGATTAAAATCAAAAAAGCCTTGAGATGTCAGCTGGTGACATATTTCTCTTCTTTATCTTTCTTTTTTGTTGTTGTCGCTGTGAAAAAAAATCTGAGGGAATACTGTAAAGTGCATCATTAACTTCTTATTAATTTCATAATACAAAGGCAATTCGGTTAAAATAGTGGTGCTGCAACTTTAAATTACAGAACTGGCTTGGTATTTAATGAGAGATTTAGCACAGCGGGGTTTCTGTTAAATTAAGTTGTGCCTTCACATCACAGTGGGAAAACAGGTGTATATTGGTTTAGAATTATGGAAATGTTGACTAATTCCAAGGCTTGTAATCAAACAGCAAGGCACCCTGCAATATTTTCTTCCAAGAGTCTGCATTAATCATTTATGTCTGCTCTTATTTTCTACATGTCCACTAAAAGGCCATGGCTCAGGGGAACAGACGAAGTGTTCTTAGATTTTCATGTCTCTGTTAAGGGTTAGTTCTGCCCCCAAAGCAGGACAACCTTGGCTCAAATGTCTACCTGCAGTAAAAGGCAACGTACTGCCTTGGCCACTGGATGCATCTCACACTACAGGAGCAATTCTAGGGCTTTGCAAGTGCCCATCCAAATGCTAGATACTGAGCCACGTGGAACTGGTCTTTATTTAAGCAAAGAAGTGGCAAAGACCAGAACTAACCACGCTATAACTACAGCCCTGCGGCAGCAGGGTCCCCTCTGCCCTTTGGCAATGGGGAAAATGCAGCGAGGGTCCAGCCTCTGCACCCTGCTCTGGCCTCTACTGCAATTCTAATGAACTAATGAACTAAAAAACTAACGAACCACCTGCCTTTGCCTCTGTTTTTTTTCCTTTTTTTCTTTTTTTCTCCCAGGACTATTTGAGGAATGCACCTTATCTGCACCATGCTTATATTCTAGTATAAGTGGAATGCACAGATTTTGTTTTTATCTCAGGAGGCTCCCAGGCTCCCTATCATCGTTCTGACACTTGATGCCTAAAGAAACCCGATCCAAACTCATCCCCTGCGGTCAGAAGATAGCTCTGATTTGCTTGCACAGACTGTTTCACACATGGGCCTATGCACTGCTCATTCCTGCTGCTTTGCTGAAAACTGCCTTGTGGGCTGGACCAAGCAACACGGGAATCAGTAAAATCCGTATCAGGAGAATCCTGCTCTAGTGAAGCGTTTTCAGGATAGATGCCTCTGCTTTGGAGGGTGCTTAAAGGGAGTTATTTTGGGATCATGCAGATGCGTTGTAACTGGATCTTCATATATACTGAATGTCAGTGTGCAGCCCGTGCAAAATATAGACCCTGTTATATAACATATGCAGAGCAAAGAGAAGTCATTAATCTGCACTGGAGTTGCTGCTCTCTGTTAGAGATGTCTCTTTAACACATAGGTGGAACAACTTAGACCAAAGGAAAATCTTAACCCCTCGTGCAGGAGCGTGGAGGGTTTGCCAAGCCTGAAGGCCGGAGTCATGAATGTCTTTTCCATGTTTCCTTAAAAGAAACATTTGCAACCTCACAGTCAGCAGGGCAAAAAAACAAAGAGCGTGGAAAGATAAATCTTAAAGTCTAAAGATCTAGAGGCAGCATTAGAAAAATAGTCGTTTTTGAGTTTTGTATTAAAAATAAAAAAGATAAAAAAGGCTTAGCATTCTGTTTTCCTTCCCCATGTTCACCAGGTGTAGCAAAGCAGAGGAAAAAAAAACAGTGTTTTTTTCCCTCTTCACCACCCTGCTCTTTTGATTTTTATTTTTAAATTGGTTCTACCTTATTTTTGGCAGGAACCAGGGCCATTTGCAGCCAAGGGAGGGCCTATGGAAAAGCAATTGTCTCTAGAGCTAGTGCCACTGCTATCAGGTAAACCTCCCTCCCTCCATGACACCAATGTCGCCTGAGGTGCTCTGAATATTCGGAGCCAACAGGGCCAGTATTCCAGGCAATAAAATAATGAGGATCAAAAAAGGAAAAGTACTCACCCCAGGTAAAGTTTTAATATTGTGCAGTGCATTCTGTGCCTCGAGAGCAGCTTTTCTTGTATAAAACGTTACGAAACAACAACCTACGGAGAGAAATGAGAAGCTTTCAGAAATCAGCGTGTACAATTTGCGAGCGTACAATAGGGAGGGTGGAAAAACAAAAAAAAATACAAAAAAAAAAAACACCGGTGGAGCAACACATTATAAAAGCTGGAAATGCGAATTATCAGGAGGCTGCCTGGGTAACATGAATAAAAGAAAAGCTTACATGGCTGGAAATAAGAAAGTCACCCCCCGTGCATTGCCTCCATAGCACACCTACATCGTTAGTGAACTGTAACCACTTAGAAATTAAGTTAACCAAAATCAAATTGGCTTTATGCTGTGTAAATAAGGTTATATTTTTCTGAAGGCTCCCTATTAAACTTTGAATATAAGCAACGTGGCAAGCTTAGCGCAGCAGGATTTCATCGGTGCCGCCACATCAGAAAATGGGGTTAAATCAAGACCTTATTTAAAGAACCCTACCCAGAGCTAGGGGTTGTTCCTCTCGTTTTGAACCAGCAAGGACTGGGGGCCGGATACCCATCCCTATTGCAGGAAGGAAGACAGGAAGCAGCAGACTTCTCCATGGATGATAACGGAGACTGCAGGTCCCCAGCCCTGTTCAGGTGGGCAGTCCCATTTTGGGACCATGGCACACAGGGAGGAGACCACAAGGCTGTCCAGAAGCTCTGCAGCTGCCCGGGGGGCTGGAGGTCCCAGCTGTGGTGGGGAGGTGACAGCAGAAGGTGCTAGCAGAGTAAAAACCCGCTCCGCATCAATCCAGAGCATGCAATCCTGTCTGATGAATGCCAAGCCACCCCTACCATCTTAATTACCCTGGGATGGGCAATGATGGGCCTCACTGCAGCAAGCAAAGGGAGTCGTTATTCCCAGGCGGAATTATCCTGGACACGGGAAAGCACTTTCAGGCAATACAACACGCTGGCAGGTAATGCAGACTTAACATTTTTCATATTGCCAGTGAATTCCTTAAAATTTCACAGTTTACAAAGGAGGCAGCTTGATAAGGATACCCGCGATTGAACAGGATGGGGTAGAACAAGTTGTGTCCAAGCATTTCTGCATCGGCTATTCCAATGGCGACCTTGAGACTCTAAAATTACTTAGCTCCAGAATTAAAAATGGGAAGCAAACCAAAATTCCTGACATTCAATAACACAAATTTGAGAAAATGCCACTAGCTAGCCTGTCCCATATTGTATTTTATATTATTGTATCTTCCTTAGACTTTTTAGCTGTTTAATAAGCATAATATAAATATATTTTGAACCTCAGGGGAGGATTTTTAAGGGAAGGATCAAGCAGATGTCACAACTTGGCAATTGTGTTGTCCTTTACCACAGATCTGCATGGGTTTATTTTGGATTCCAGCTATAGAGGCTTCTCCAGATATGGGGAAGCTAGCAGTCTACTGGCTTCTCATTCTTGGCACTACTTGAATGAACAGCATTTGATAGACAAATATGCTGTGAAATACTCATGCACTGGCCTCTTTTAGGATGTAAGGCTGAGCTAAAGAGAAGAGAAAAGAAGCAAAAGCAGGAGAATTGAAGGGGCAAAAGGACCTGCCATCCTGAAGGAAATTCTTGAGTCTGGCCCATGACTTTTCTGGAGGGCCTCACTGCCAAGCCAGGCAAACTGCTGGCTTTGAAGATGTTTCAAGCATTCAAATGCTCAGGAGCATGTTCTATAGCAGAAAATCCCAAATTGAGCTTTTTTTTTTTTTTTTTTTTTTTCTCCCTGAGGAAGTACTGCAAAAATAGGGTCTTCTATTTAAGAGAGCAGGCAGGGCTGGTAGCTGTCCACTGCTGAAGCGCTGCAAAGAAGTGACTTTCCTGCTCCGTTTTCCCTATGAAAATGCAATATTGGCGAAGACAATCAGTGCCTTTGCTGGAGAGGGGAACATACATTTCCTACTAAGAGAAAAGAGGAAAAGCAACTTTCTTCTCACCTGGCCCCTGCACACGCAACCTTGGCTTCATCCCATGTCCGCCCAACGGTGTCTTGAGCCACAGCTAAACCTGCCTGACGTGCG
The DNA here is from genome assembly GCF_059628265.1 of Tinamus guttatus. Lineage (NCBI taxonomy): Eukaryota > Metazoa > Chordata > Aves > Tinamiformes > Tinamidae > Tinamus > Tinamus guttatus. The sequence goes on from NW_028288779.1 coordinate 952,138, forward strand.
AATGACTCGGAGCCCAACAGCGCAAATCTTCTCGCCTCCCACCCAGGAGGACCTGTTTGGGGAACCCCCTCTGTGGCAGCACCACACCACTTGGCCTTTTGCTTTCTTTTTTTACTTCTGAAAAGGAACTCCAGGACCAGGAAAAGACCATGACGTCCCAGTCGTTGCACTAGAGACTGTTGCCTGAGCCAGCCGTAAAGACGGCACCAACAGATTACATGGATATGGTGAAGACTACACGGTGTTTTTAAAAGCACCATCCAGAAGTTGGGGATACAGGGAATAAAGGAGAGAACCAAGAGGATCTTACACCCTTGCACCCATGTATTTTATTTTCCGGTGCCAGCAATATCAGGTGCCTGTGCCCTTTGCAGGATTATGACAAACTTACAGAGCTTTTTACCAAGAAACTTCCTTTATGAAGGTCTCAACCCCTTCCTAAACCCTCCACAGGACAATGGGGGAAGCTCAGCAGTGTCACTGTTTCAGCACTTTCCCAATTGTAGCAAGAGCTGTCAATGCGATCCCGCAATCCTGCGTGCACTCGCATGCAGGATGACGATGAGAGTCCTGCCAGCGTGAGCTGAAAATCTCTTGAAAGGAGGCGCTGGGATTCGGAGGCACCGGCAGATCAAGACAGCGAAGGTGAATCCGCCAGGCTGCTCTTTCACCACACATGGAGCTGCCTTCTCTTTGTGTATGTGTCCAGGTGCTGGCCCTGGACAAGCCTGGAATCTCAATGGAGACAGTGGCTTCTTGCCAAGCCGGTGCAGCTCAAGCCAGGAAGTTAAGGAGTATTACTTTTCCTTTTATTTACTTCTTTTTTCTTTTTTCCCCCTGCAACAATGGTTTGCAACAATGCAACCAACGTTTCCACATGGATGAAGTTGGATGCAGAGCAACCAGAGCCTCCTCCTGCATGGATACTGCTGGGAGGATTTTCGGAGCGATTAGCTAACCTCCATGGACGAGGCTGGGTCTGCAGCCACCCCGCAGATGGCCAGTAAGAACCGAGCCTGGGGGCTCCATTTTCCCTGCTGGGGTCTGCCGGCCTCTCTGCTAACCGCCTGCGAGCCCTCGCTCGCTGCCCGCCTTGGGCTGTGCCGGGGAGCTCCTTCACAGGAGCCACACGTCATCCCCTGCCCCCAGCGAACGCACATGCTCTATAAATGTCCTCTGCCCACAGAATGGAAGTGCCTTTTCCTTTTTTTGATCTAGATTAAATCTGCTGCATTTTCAAGCCTTTTGGGGAAAGCGACTCAGAAGGAACCCAAGTGAGTCCATGTGCCGCGGCTCTTCCCCAGCCACCCCTATGCATACGGGGACTGAAGCGCGACACAGATAGAAAAGATACCAAGGACAAAACCCTTGCATCCACTTTTGGTTTTTCTCTGAACTAAGCTACTGCTCTTCAACAGTTGTAAATACCTAATGGCTTTAAGAGTAGCTTTTTTTTTTTTTTTTTTTTCACCCTGGACAACAGCCACTTTTAACAAATTCCCGGCCTCTGCTCTGTGTGCATAAATGTGGCATAGAGAGGAGGTCCCTGCGTTATGTCAGGAAAGGAAGGACCAACTTCCCACCTGCAGCTTGGCCATACCCCTTCAGTAGCTGTAGTAGCCAGCAATAAATATACAAAATAAAATTCTAAAAAAGCAGATTCAGAATTGGGTTATATACATTGTGGAAGGGTAAGGAATTGCTTGCAAATTGGGTTTATGGTAGCGAGGTGATCTCATGTTGTTCTTGGCTAGTCTGTCCCTAAAGAAGCATCATCTCATGCTGGGTGTGACTTCAGCTGGACCCTCCAAGCAGCCATCCTGGAAAATTCCTTCCTGTGTCATTTTTTTCTGGTAGCTTTATGAGAAGGAAGAAAACCAATAACACCGTTGAGAAAACCAGAATGACTGCGCTGTGACGAAAGTTGTCTTTGGTACATTTTCATTTCTATGTCTTGGAGAGAGCGAATAACTGGGATCTTCTGCATCAGCCCTCTCTGCTTAGGATAAATCCGTCTGGGCAAAGCATTTGGAAAACTCTTAGCAAGGAAGCAGGAGAGCAGCAGGAGAGGCCAGGAGATGGTACCGCTAGCTCTGTGGTGGGTCTCCTGGAGTGCTCACCTCAGGGCTCTGCTTCCCCCATGCAAAGGATAGCAAGCCACACACAGCACAGCAGAAATCAGGCCTTTCCTTTTTTATCCCCTTCACTGCATCAGCAAGAAATCTTGAATTTTGAGGCAAGGATACTAAAGGAAACAACACCAAAAATAATCATTTCTTATGCTGCCTTCTCTTCGTTTCCTCTCTGTTTTCTCTTTTTCTCCTTCATTTTCTCACACTAATTTTATCCTTAATCTTTAATTGCCCTTCTTCTTCCTGCAAATATGCCCCTCCCTTTTCTTCCTAGCAGCAACTTCCGAGTGTAACAGGAACAGGTAACATTTACTGACTTAAGGTTACTGGCTTTGCAATGAATTCACATCCCCAGCCAGCACGCAAGCTAACTTTTAAATCCACAGCTCTGCAAAATGTGCCTTTGGAGCTAGCAGAGAGAGGGTTCAGAGCACAGATCCTGCAAAAGTGCAACTGAAAAATTCCACTGTCCTCCCTTTTTAATCCGTTCTTACAGGAGATAAATGCAGTGATGCTGTATTTCAACTCAAATGTGGAGATTAGGTTTGTACAAATTAACTGAAATGGGAACACCTCTTTCCCAAATTATATTTCCAAAATGCCACACTCTGGCCTTCATGCTCACTAGTAGTGAATGTAAACTTCATGGTGTCCACCTTCGAATCCCTGAACGTCCATGGATGTTTGTTTCCATTTGAATGCTCCATCAAGATCATTACACTCTGTCTTTCCCCACTAAAACTTGCAAATCACAGATTAGCCAAAACCCTAATTCCACTACTCAGCTACCTGCTCAACTATATGTAAAAATACTCACAATATCATAGTTTTATCCTAAAACAATCCCTTTAAAAATCTTCAAACTCTTGACTATGCAGAGAGTTAATTGCAATTTATAAACCTACAAACTGTCTCATAGACAGAACACCAGAACTACTCTTTTCTTTAGAAACAGAGACACTAAAATTACAGCTTGTTCCCTATTGCCACAGACAAGCAAGGCAGTAGCAAAGTACATCACACCTTGTTTTCAGAAACATCTTCAGAAATCTGTGAATTCAAGAGTTGGTGTTTAGACACTTTTCTTTACAGTTTATCCAGTCTGGTTATATCCGTTACATCAAGAAGTGTTGTTTAAATTCCATGTGAGCAAGTCAAGCTTAAAGTCCCTCAGTAGTACAGGACCTCCTGCCCATCCCACAGCCCTGGCAGCTCCAACCCTCTGAGCTCGGGTCTTCTAAAGCTGGATTAGGAAAGGCCAGATTTAAAATGATATACATATAATGACAAAAGAGGAAAAGACCCAGAGATAATGAGGGAATAAGGTAGAAAGGGCAATGCTGCTTATGCTTAATGAAAACCAGTCTTCATAAACAGAACAACACCTTCCCCTTACCCACAAACTTGGTAGGAGGAAGCCAGGTGGGCTGGTTTTGTTTGGATTTGCACTTTGGGAGACTTGCATTTTCAGCAAAATCTAAATCTGACCTTGGATAATTCACTTTGAGGAAGAGGGAGTTGAATTTCTTGTGAAAAGATCATTCAATGTCCATCTGAGTCTTTAGCTGCCTACGTGCTTTTGAAAAATCTGGCCTTTAATCTCCCTGTGTCCCAGCTTCCCTTGGTAAAACATAAAGAATAAAATGTCCTGATCTCAAAGGAATGCTCTGAAGAAACTATATAGAAAAAAAAAAAAAAAAAGAAAAAAAAAGGAAAGTGCAAAGACACAACAATAACACTTCGCATCAGTGCTGCTTTTGCCTAAACAACTCTAACTTGACTCCTCTCCTCCAAAATTTGCTTATAGGAAATGGAAGGACATTTGAGCACTTAAGTGACACTTCAGCAGTGTAGAAAAATATTTCAGGTTAAATAATGCCTTGAATAGCCCTAAGCTTCAGTCCATAAAGGCCAACTTGCCAAAGCAAAAGCCCAGCCAAGGCCATGTTTAGCTGCTTTCACCCACCAAGCCACATAACAGTGACCAGAAGAGGTTGGTTAAGGAACTGCCAAGACTCCTCTTGAACTCAGGATTTTTCAGTAAGATACACACTCATTTTGGGGAGCTAGCTACCATCTGTGTGAAAACCCTTTTTCCTAAAAATATATTATTCTTCCCTTTCCTTTGCAACCTAGGTGTAAATTTGTTGACTGAATTCACCATGCTCCATGCTCCTTTTGCCGAAGATGCAGTGCAATACGTCAATGCAGTCCACTGACTTCAATATTATAACCATGCCCTTACACATCCCTTACTGATTTCCAGGCCTTCCCAGCTTCACTCTCCCAGGATCATAACATGTGTCAAATCTCCCTCCATTGCAGACACCTCCCAGCAGCTTCGCTTTCCCCAAACTTGCTAGCAGAGACACATTTATTGCCAATTATTTTTCTTTTGTATAAATATATATATAGAAAAGAATTAAAAAAAAAAGAAATAGGAGAAACTCCTGGCAACTCTTCTCTCTCTCAAGCTGGCTGAAACAAATCTATGCAGATGGAGCCCCAGCTCTGCAGAGCCTTTGAACTTTAAGCACAGCTCTTTGCTCGGCTTTGAACTCTCAGCAGGGCCCGTGATCTTTCAGAGCCACACGCTCCGTCTTCGAAAGCTTCAAATATAGGAGGAAAAAAGCACGGTTAGGGAAAAAAAACCTGCAGAAGACTTTTTTTTTTTTAATAGTGCTTGATGCTTCTGGAAATAATAATAATTAAAAAAAAGAAAAAAACAAAAAAAGCACAGAACTGAGTGGTATCTGAAGAAGTGTATTCGGCACTCAAGTGTTTCCCTAATTAATTGTTTAGATGAGTGCTAAAATAAATGCGGCAGCAGCGAAGATAAACAAACCACTTTAGTAATAAAGCCATATATTTGTGCAGACGCACAGAAATAAATGGCGGTGCCTAATGAGCGCAGACAAGGGAAGGGGGCGGGCGACTTTGGCGGGCGGGAGCTGCGCGGAAGCATCTTGGTCCACGCAAACTAAGGGCAAAAAAGAAAAGTGACCGTTCGTATTTCACCCTGCCCAGGCAGCCTAACAAACAGGAGCAAGAAAATCAGAGCGGCAGCAAACTTGGTTTATTATTGTTTTTAAATTTTTGTCCACTGATAACCAAGGTGAAAAGGGTGAAGACGCCAGATACATGAGTAGTACCCATGCTTCTAAAAGGAGAGAGGAAAGCTGAGATAATTCAGATGTTCTTCTCCTTGGGTCTAGGAACTGAACTAATAAAACACAGATACGAAGGGAAAGTGTTATTACAAACATAGCAAAAGTTACAATTACTGGAGAACTGGGAGAGGAAGGAAAAAGTGATTTTAGTAGAACTGGAAGACTAGGAGACAGAGAAAAATTAATCTAAGCTCACCTCTCCTCAAGATGGCTAGATTAGGCTTCCACATCTGATCCTTCCAACTTTTATCTCATCCTATCAGGGTATTTCCTAGTATCAATATCCCCACAAGCATCCCCATAAAGCTATCTCACTAACATTAATTTTAAAGACACTATTCATGGTAAATACCTTTAGCTCTGCTTAATCTCACCTTGCTATTCCTTCTCTGAACTTCTTAAACAACACTGACAACCTTGCAATTTTTATTTAAATGACCTGCTAAGCAGAACTACATTGTAAAAAAAATCCAGGTATCATATGAATAAATGTACTATTTCTACCAGAAGTCATTATATTATTACTTCTTTCTTGCAGCAGGCAACCACATACGATCTGGAATGCTGATTAAAGATACCTATTCATATCTATTAAGGAAAAGGAGCTTTGAGAGCATGGTGGTGACCCAAGGGACACAGGCCCTCTGACTACTACCATGTCACAGCAGTCCAAACAAGAGAGTGCCAAGACATACAGACCTGATGGCTCTCCAAAGATCTCTATCGTAGATGTGGCATTTAATCAGCCCCGAGATTTAAAACAAATCTCCTGCAGGCTGTTTCTAAGTGGTGACGAGCTTGAAATGCTTGGCTGGAGAGGTAAAGGCTGCATGAAATGACTGGCAACCTATCAAGGCAAAAAGAGAAAGGAGCCGGATGACTGGCAACTTAATCAGTGCAGAAGGAAAAATAGAGCAGAGGAACAAAAAGAGCACCCAAGCATCCCTGGGTTGGCTCCTGCAGTTGTCGGAGGTGGCCTGGAGCAGCCTGTGGCAGTAGGGCTCAGACTGAAGCTGATTTGAAGAGGAGATGAAACCATTCAGTGTCTCCTGGCATCGACGGCGTGCAGCTAATCACGTTGGCTGCAGCCCGACTTCACCCTGGAAAAATTCAAATTCTGTCCTTGCATGGTGTTCTCTTGCTCAGCCTCTGCTCCTCCCTGGACAAAGGCTCGGTCTTCTCATCACTGTTTCTTGCTCATGAAGAGCAGCCTGCACTTTTGCAGCATTTTGGTGGCAACATCTTTTATTTAGTGCTAGTGTGCCTCTGTCTACAGTGAGGAAAGTCAGCCTGCTAGGATCTCTGGATAACAGCTATGTAAAGCCAAAAACCGCACAAGACAGACTGGAAACTGGGGCTTTGCAGCCACTAGGTCTTACCAGGATCAAGTATTACGTGCTGTCTTAAAAAAAAAAAAAAGAGAGAAAAAAAAGAAACTCACAAACTATCTTGCTGTCCACTAACAAGAGATAACCTGTCCATAGCCATAGATTTCAATGAATCAACAGAGAAACCACAAAGTGCATCCTAGAAATCAGTTTTCTTATATTGAACAAGATGGGAGACAGGGCACTAAGGATTTACTTGGCAAGAGGCTCCTGGTAAAATTGGGGCTGATTTCTTTTATCATTTCAGTTCCTGATAAGGCTCATTAAGGCAAAGTTGAAGATATTCCCAAGCAATTCCAAATCCTCTCTCGGACTGCAGCATTACCCTCTATTGCATTTGGTATGCAAAGCAAAGCTTAATGTACAGCAAAATTACTTCTGAACCTGCACATTGCACACTTTCATCATAATGCATATCACAAGCTTTGACATTGAGATAACTAAGAGATTTCGCGTCAACCTCCCCTTATTGCATCAGTCTTGAAAGAAAGGCTAAAGCCTGCTTTTCATGTGCAACAGCAGGGCTTCAGATTAGTCCTGCAGAGTTCTCAAAAATGTGGAACTAAATATCAGACAAGCCCAATTTGTAATGATGAAACACTTTGGGTTCTAAAACAATTAGGCTGATTTACAACACACGGCCTGATACCCTGTAGGTTAGCATCCCTCTTTGCTTGCTGAAAGGGGAGGCATTTTTACATGCTAGTCATAAATTAATACAATCCTTTTTTTCTTTTCTTAAATAATATTCAAGAGCAACTCTTACACCTCCTAAAGACACTTGTAAAGGATTCCTAATTTGCTTTGAAAGACACAAAGTGAGTTAGAAACCCAGGACAGGCCAACCACGACGCACAGCATGTTACACTGCAGCCAGCTCTACCGGCTGGCAACCAGCAGCTGAGGAACAGCATCATCTCCTTCTCCTGTGGCTTCCCACTAATGATACCTGCTGTAAATCCACCAGGTTTCCATTGCTGCTGCCCTCATTTCTGCTCCAAGTGAAGGATCCTGGGATGCCAAGAGGACTGATCACATGAGGCTTGCAGCCTCCCTCTACTTTTCTTGGTGGTTGCTCCCAGAAAACATGCCTTGAGTGTGTCTGATCCCATTGGGACTCAGGCAAACCCGGGCACTATCAGTGAAACTCTGAGTGAGAAGGACACTAAAGCGTCTAGAGTCACCATGGTTCAATAGCCTCTTGAGAATTAGAGGTATTTTAAAAGAAACAGAAAAGTGACAAAACTCTACTTTCTGTTACAACAATATGATGATCATGATGGAAGTAAAATTGCCCTGGATTCACTCAGAGGAATATTTCGGCCCCTTCACTAGAGAATATTATTACATTACAGAGAATTACAATTAAAAAAAGAGATACAATGCACTTGCCACCCTTTTTTTGAGGCCTTCGCTTATGCAACACATGTGCAAAGAATTTTTAAATGAAAGTTCTTTTTCTCTATACTTAAGAGTATTAATATTTTAGTATGACTGCATCTGTGAATGAAGACATTCAAAAAGCCATTATGTTTTCAACTTTGGTTAATAATAAGGCTATTTTTCCACCACTCTCTGGCACAGCTGTAATGTCCTTGGCCTCAAGTGGGAGGCAATGTGGAACAAGGATTAGCAAGATGGATGGTATACAACATACAGTGCCAGTTCACATAAAATATTACTAGATTGGAAATGACTGTTTACTGTTTCAGTGATTACATGACCACTTTTTTTCCTTCCAAAGAACATAGAATATGTGGAGCTCCTCAATGCCAATAAAGCTTAGTGCATAGCACCTGGGTAATGACAAATTAATTTCTGAGCTAAGCCTGATGAGGGGGTCAGCCAAAATCTTCAGCAGAGTTTATCCCCAGAACTATTTTACATGACAGAAAGCGCATCCCTCACATTCATCAGCATTAGCATGGAGCAGTGATTATAAAACAGCCAACAGAAAGTAAACAAAGTAGGGGGATCGAAATGCCAAAAAATGATGTGTTTTTGCAGGACAATAATAAAACACTTAATCTTCCAGGAAAAAAATAAAAAAGGTGGAAACGGCATCCCATGGTCCACTTCCAAATAAAACTGGACAAAACATTCGGGAATGCACTAACTGGAACAGTCAAGGCTTTGGCAGATCACAGGATGGATGAACTAGAAGGTCTTGTTTCAATTAAGGCAGATTTCTGAACCTGGAATCCTTGTGTCTTGCCTGACCTAGAAACCCAGCTCTCTGACCGAGGCTGTAGTGGCCCCGGCACGAGTGGCAACGGGCAGGATGGACCTCCTAAGGACAGCCTGCTAAGGACCTTCTCCCAGTCATATGCAGAATCCAGAAAACCACACAGATGTGGTTACCACAAAACAAACACTTCTCTTACTGAAACTCACCCTAATCAGGACCACTTCACTAAAGCTGAGCTTGATGGACACCTCCAAATTTTACATCCTACCAGTAGCTCTTCTTTTATCCTGAAGTCAACCCAAGGTGCTTACACTATGAACGCTCAATAGCTCATAACTTTGTTGGACAAAGTTACTACCCAAATATTAGCATTACTTCCTACCTTGATTTTTTTTTCTCTAATAATTTTAGTGAGAGAGTACTAGGATGGAAAAGAGCAACAGAAGAACACTTACTCAAAACGATAAAATACTCACTTCTCTGAGCAGAGCTCCTCTGAAACAATCGACTGCAGAAACTAGACACTTCCTTCTTCATGTAAATCGATTTAATAAAACATATAAGCAGGCTTACAGCATTATTATGCTATCTGTAGGTGATCAACATTAACTGACTGATCTATTCCTGCAAGTATAGTTTGTCTGAAACAAATCTCAGTGTTCACTCCCCTTTCTCTCATACGCTAAAATCTAGGCTAGGCATCTGGAGAAAGGGTGCATGTTAGGTCCTTCAGTAAATGAGACAAGCAATACTTGTTTTTTGTAGCACTGAAAACAGAGTGTAAGTGGATGAGCTCTTTACATGTCCTGGATGATGAAAGACATTAAGTATTGGAATTTCCATGCTTTGAATCACCCAGAAAAAAAAAAAAAAAAAAAAAAAGGAACCAAGTTTTAAGCCTCCCCTTTGTTGTCCTTAGCAGACAGTCAGAGTTTCCATGATGAGTGTGTCCTAGCACTGCACTCCACAGCCCTTTTTCAAGGAGTTGTGGTAATGCTGTGTTCAACGACCCCAAGTTTGGAAATTGCCTCCCCTGACATGCCGGGTTTGGCATCCATACGAGAGACGCTGGTAGATGACAAAAAGAGAGGCTGATGTAGGCACATTCCCTTCTCCTACTCACTCTCTAATGCTCTTTGTGCTCTTTTCTTCTAAATCTTATTTAAAGTTTCAGGCTTTTACAGTCAGAACAGATCTTTGCTTCAGTGAAGACGTACAAAGCCCTTCTTGTTGAGGACCCAGGTCCAAAACTCAAGTGTCTGCACTCCGTGGCATCGTGGCAAGCACGCTCCCGGGCCACTGCGGTCATTGGTGCTGGTGGCGGTGGGGACAGAGATCACATTAACTACCTGTTTATACGGCGTCTTGTACCGTCTGAGCAGCGCGTGTGTAAAACCAACCGCGAGGGATGCAAAGAGCACGCGGACAAGACTGCAAGAGCAGATTTTGGGCTCCTCTGGCACACAAACGCAACCCAGCAGGGTTGATTGCATCTCTGATCCACTGCAGGATGGGAAGTCTGTGCAAAACCCAAGTGTTGAAAATTCCCCACAAAATAACAAAGAAGTGGCCTGTCTCAAGGGAGTTTTTATGTAATTTAAAGCCAGTGCAAAAGAATGGGAGTAAGATGCCAGATAACTTTTGCGATATTGTTCTTAAATACAAAAACAAACATGAAGCTGGGGAGAAAGAGAAATAGCACATGCTGGCTGCAACCGAATGCATGTTCAGGCATAAATGCTACATGCAAATGTATGAAAAAAAGCTTCTCTCCTCTCTCTTCCAGGCAGTTTGTTCCCCAAAATCACAGCTGACCATAACCCTATTAGTGCTCCTCATCCTTTTGAAGTATTTATCGAGTTGCTTGTTTTGTTCTAAGAGAGCGGGCAGTTCTGACATTTGACGCACTCAGCATTGACCTTTCCCTGCCTGCAGCACAGACCCTTATTCTCCTGCTTTACAAGGTGGTTTCTCTTTTGTGAACCGAGGCCTTCAATATATTGTGGAGGGAAGGAGGAGGGGGATATCACTTTTTTTTTTTTTTTAAGATAGCTGAACAATTTCCTGTAATGAACATCAGTTGACATGGTAATGAACATCAGTTGACATGGGCAGTTACTCCTCCTTTTTTTTTTTTTCAGAAAAACAGAGACACAAAAACAAAGCAGAGTCTGTAACTCCTTCCAAAGGCATGTGCTTTACTGGGTGCAGGAAAATGTCAACTGCGCAGCAACCCAGACTTGGGAAGCTCAGGAGTGAATGTGGATCATTAAAATGTTGGGTGCGTAGGCTAATAAAATCTTCAGCTTGCTTTGGCCAACAATAAAGAAAGTTGCTTTAGAAACTTATTCCATTCCTTCTCAATTTGCATAAAAGAGCTTTGCAAAGCTTTTTCTTTTTGTTTTGGTTGTTTCAGTGAATGAAGAATAACAAAGATTTTTTTTTGGTCATATTTCATGCATTTTCTATTTTTTTCAAGAATGCATTTGAAAGAGAAAATAATATCAAACATAAAGAGAACTCATACTTGAATGACATTTTTGACATTAGAAAGCATTCTGTGAAAACATCCAAAAGAAACACGTTTTCTTCTTATGGTTAAAAACTAGAGAAGGAGCAGGGAAAGCCACGGGTATCTTCATCACTGGCTCAAAGCTTCTCTCCGGCTCTGTTGCTGCCTTCTCATGCACCTGAGTTCTCGGTTTAGCTGATGTGAATACGTTAACATAACTTATTTGCACTTCAGCTTTTATACAGACAGACACCCAAACCACCCTTCTGGATCCCATCCTGGTGCCTCCGTATGATGCGAGCAGGTGGTCTGTGCGTTAAGAGCAGCACTGGAAATAACACTGGGATCGGGGAGCAGGATCCCTCCGTCACCGTGATGGGTTGCGGACGGGCTTGCAGCCGGGCTCACACTAGCACTGATGCTTACTCAAGCCAAAATCCACCTTCCTTGGGTACCTGGAAGTCCCCTGTAATGGGAATCTCCATAAAAAATGCTCCTAAAGGGGTTTGGGAATTACATGTTACTTATTTACGTGACTACTTGTGCTTAGCTCCATCTCTGCTCGGCAAAGTCGTTAAGGACATCCTTTAATTTTAATCATTTGATGAAGTCATTGGGACCATATGCTTAAATGAATGGGGTCTTTACGAGCCCAATATTATTCTTGGTAATAAGGAGACTTGGCAATACACTAGATGGAGCATTTGATAGCAAGTAACATTAATTCAATTAAATGCTCTTACAGCACACGCTCTCCAGCTAATGTGGTTTACAGAGAAATTTTCTCCTGCACTCATTTAAATATAATTGCTGCACTTATCTTGTCATGAGGAAATTTCTGAAGGTTACTTGTGCTGTGCATGTACAAACCTCCAAGCTAAGCTGACCTTTAGTTGCCAGGAGCTTTTTTTTGAACTACTAAAGCTGTAGCAACTAAAATAATAATAATAATAATAATAATAATTTCCTACTTTAACGTGGCACCTTTTAACTGGTGGCCTTAGTCCTCTGAAAAACACCTTGAGACCTGTTGCATTCACCTGCTTCTTATCGTCCTACCTGAAATTGCAGCGTGCCACCTTGAGCTACTAGGACACATTCAATATTGTTTGAAACATAAATTTGCCCAGTTCAGTTAGGCAAATAAGCGGTGCTGTTTATTATGAAAGATCTTTCACATTTTTACAGCTCATCTTCTTCTAAATGGATGCATGACTCAGGCAGAGCAGTAATTTTAAATTAAAATCACAAGGCAGCAGACACTGAAGTTTTTCCCTCCCTAAACAAGGACAAATTTATGCACTGCAGAGTTGTACCTGCAGAGGGAAAGTCTAGCATCCTATTTAAAACAGCAGATGCATGGGCATAGATCAGGCAGGAATTAAGTTCAGCAAAAATATGTGCTGGATGCATTCAAATTTAACTTATTCGCCAGCTTTTCTGAGTGTTTTTTGTAAGGAATTAGGAAGACACACTGTCTTGGAAATGCCTTCTTCATTGAGAAGCATTTAGCTCAAGCTAGAAGATTGGTTGCTCTTCTTCTGCAACAGGCTGATGGCTACAGCACCATGAAGTGGGCAGAAGTGTGCAAAAAAGGGAATAAAACAGTCGGTATATCTCATGCTTTCCTGTACCATGGGAGCCCTCCACCAAACCTACTGTTATATCTGGTATTTGGCTCCAGCAGAGCTCCTCGCTGGTCTCACCCTGCAGACAAAGAGCATGGCAAGGCCCAGCTCAGCGGAGATGATAGAAATAAGAAACCAGGATTTAATTTACCCTGAAAGTGCTGCCTAGCTATGTGTTTTGTAACACAATTCGGAATAATGAAGAATAACACACACCCGCTCAGGACTTTCCTGACATTTGAAATTCATGTCAAGAACTATGTAAACTGATGGCATATTTATGCTATTACTTTTTGCGTGGTCTTTAGCTTTTACTGTGATCCTCCCGGGTAATATTTAAGTTATTTAAGGGTCTTTCACATCATGTCAACTGTGACAGAGAAATCCTTAGAGTCTGCAGCCCTCTTGTTCTAGCTTTCAGGAGCAAAACTTCTCCCACTGTGGCTTTTATATTTTAGGTTTCTTATTTATGTGCACATATGTGCACGCACCACATGTGTGCATGATTTTGGCAGGGTGAGCAGCAGAATACAGAAAGCAGTAAAATGCTATTTGTGGGGTGGAAATGGAAGCCCAAAGACATGCCTATAAAATCACTGCACAATTGCACTTTACTTTTGATGCCGCTCAGTGGTCAAACCTTTTCTTTCTTTGAGCTCCATGGCAAAGTGTATGAAGGTTTCGGGCTGGTCCTCAAACCCTTTGCAAAACCTCCCACTGTGTTATGAGACAATAACTCAAACATTAGCATAGCACAGAATTAGAAACACAATATAATAAAGGGGTTTTGGAGAAGCTATTGCTCTGCAGCACAGACGTGCATCGCGGTTTACGCGATAAGCAGATAAATATTGTATGTTTATTCATTTAATAGAAAATTGGAAGAGGAAAGGATTTGAGCACCACAACACTGTCATAAAAAGATTGAAACTCACTGATGGGAGCTTTAATATGCAGCTGAAGAAATTGGATGCCATAAATCTCAAGCTGACATTATCCTGCATTATTATGGGGGGATATTTCCTAAATGTAGGCACCAATCTTGAGAGTACTTAAACATGTATGTAATTTCATGTCTAAGCATTATATCCATTGATTATATCCTGTGTGCAAATGCTTGCATGACTCGACTTAAATTTTTCATTGGGTTACATTTTTTGCCTCGGAGATCATATATTTGAGAGATTTGACATATTATTCAGATTCAACAATGAAATTTGATTAGCTGGGTGGTTTTTTTTTTTGCACTTTTATTGAACATTCAGGCTGTTTTAACTGCCTTTCTATGCCCTCCTTCTGATGCAATGCCGACATTACAAAAAACAAATTACCCATTTACACTTGAACAAAATTTGAGTTTTTTTTTCTTTGTAAAGTTCTAAGATATTCAATATGTAAATGCTGGCTGGCATACTGAGGAAGTCAGCACTATGGCAAAGATTTGCTTGCCTTTTTCAACTAGTGTGCAATATGTTCTTTTCCAGCACCGCCTCCAACTCAAAGACACTATTGTTTAAGCCCCTTAATTCTCATTCTTAGCCTTCAAAGGAATTTTAAAGAATTTTTTAAAAAAGGAAGAGGCACATATGCCTTGCTTTTTGCATTTCTTGCTTATGTTAGTAGCAGGAAAATTGAATCCCATTTTTCACCTTTGTTCCTGAGGCGGTTGAAGGTACCTATAAAGAAGCTGGATTTATGTCATTCCCAAATTTAGAGCTTGGGCATTCTTTCGCATAACTGACCTTTTCCCCAAGTGTTTATTGGCCATCAACATTAGGGATCTATTATGAAAACCACAGTCTGAGTAAAAAGCCCTTCTCGTCTAATAGCTGGTCTGCATATGAGTTTTCTACTCAGATAATTAAACCAATTCACATAGTCGAAGTTTATGCATTTCTTTAACATTGATATAGCTGACAATGAGCCCATATCATAGCTTAATTCTGAAAATTCATATACAGTTGTAAAACGCAGTTAAGCTGCTACAAAAGTCTGTAAGAGCCAAGGCCCTGCGCGATCTGCTGCAGTCCCTTAGAGAGGGGCTGTTATTTGTACAGTTCCTCCCAGCAGCAGCGCCCGGAATCCCCACTTCTGAGCAGCATCCCCCTGCGATCAACGTGGTAGAAAGACACAGAGCAAAATGATGCCTAAAATAACCCCAAAACTCAGTTCTCTTGCAGCTCCCGTCATTCATAGAGTTCTGCCATAAACAAGAGCTTTGGAAACATATCCGAGGAACGTTTGAGCTCTGGAAACATGTCTGAGGAAGGTTTTTTCATCTCCCACTTAAAATATCAGTACCAAAAACTGCTCTCTATCCCATCTCCTCCAAATTCCTCTAATAGTTTTGGCAATCATCTTTGAAAAACCGCTCTGGTCACGGCATCTTCCCAAAGACCTTGCTGGACAGTCAGGCGATACGTTTCCTTATAAAAGTGTCCCTCTCCCTCGCCGTGGTTGCCGAAGGGGATCCTCAGCGAGGTTGATTTATGTGGACAACAGGTTTGGGCGGTCGGGTGCGCCGGGAGCTGCCACCCTCAGCTGCTCCCTCCCTTCAAAGCGATGCACAAATATCAGGGGTCAGGAGAAACCTCAGCTCCCCGTCGAGGCGGCCGCGGGTGCGCAGCCGTGCCCGGCGTCCCGTCCTGTGCAGAAGCCGCCTTAGGTGCCTTTCCCCCTGCCCCTTATCCCTGTGTATCCCTATATGCCACACTGGAGCAGCAACTTGCTTTGGGAACTTTTCTTCCTTCTCTTTCTGCAAGAACATTTCCCATTCTGCTTGAGAAGGAAGAAAAAGGGACTTAAGAAGGTTCCCCTCCCCGCCCCCCCCCCCCTTTTTTTTTAGCCTACTGTTGCTTTATCTTGAGCCTATTCTGTGCGGTCCGTGGGTTTAATATTAATTGAAAGAGCCTATCTGTTCCTGTCTCCGGCACACACTTGGACACACTGCAGAAACTTCAATCACAGCCCCTTACACCTTGTTCCTTTCCAAACCCAGGCACAGTCCTGTATTCTTCCACAGCAATTCCCCTTTTTTGCTTTCTTGCAAGCTGGTGCTTCAAGCCCTTCACAAGCTCACCTTCTTAGACCTCTTCCCATAGCTTAACCCTCCCTGGCTCTGTACAAAACATGCTGCTCTTCTCCGGACCTCTGCCCTTTTGCTGCAGAATGGTGCTAAATATTGGCAACTGGCGTTTAAACATGATCAAAAAAAAAAAAAAAAAAAAAAAAAGAAGGCCTCCTTTAAGTGCGACAATGTTTCCTTGAAAGCTATATTCAATATTCCCATTTACAGTGCTCTGCGTTTTCGGTGCCTTTTTGCCCACACGGATACAAAACACCCTGTTAGTCCTTTGATGAGACGTGCACGCTCCAAATCTGCTCCCGCGGGTTTGCAAAATCCGCTCATTCAGCACCTACAAGACTTGGATTGACTCCTTTGGCTCCCGGTTCTCTCTGCCCAGCCACATTGCCCTATATCACATTGTTTTCTCCAAGTTATCAAGGTGGCTTTTTGCCCCTTCAGTCCCTTCAGCAGGTTCCAAAAGAATGTGGATAATGAGCCAGGGATTCTTTCTGTCAAATCCATTTACACAGACAGTGAAAGAATATCGATCTCCTGGGGAAACCTAAGGTGGCAATAGGCATCATTTCCCATCTTGAAGCAACCCTGCAAGATTTGCCACCTAAGAATTACCCGTCACCAACCACCAGAGCAGGATGCCAGGGCTGGCATTTTGGTGCTCATTTTGGGGACCACCAACCCTGTGGGATTTAACAGGGAGCTAAGCGGGGGCCAGGGGCCAAAAAGACCTTGTGGATCTGGCCCAGGATGGTCCTACAGGTCCAAAGGTCTGCAGAGTCCCTGGCTGTTTGTTCCAGCTCTTGGAGTCGGCAGGGAATTTGTGATGGGTTAACAGAGCACCCAGGACAAGGAGAAATGCAGGTGGTTCTTCCTATGGCCTCTGCATGCAGTGGCTAGCAGGGTATTGCAGCCACTCTCGCTAGCAACAGTTCCAAAAAAGTCACCTCTCCATCCATAATAAATGATATAAAGGGAACAAAGCAGACCAGGAACAGAGCTGGCCGATCCACCTGGATTTTGAATTCCCTCGGCCCCCACAAGTTGAAAGTGCCATTTTATTTCAGTGTTACTGGATTTACTGTGATATTTTTTTCCTTTCATGTAGTTTACTTAATCCCCTGGATTTCTGCTGCTGCAGAAAGAGGGATAGGTCTTACAAAAACAACAGGGGACAGATCTCGCAAGCCAAATGACTTTGCTGAGCTCCTTCACACGTGCAGAAAACCCTTCAGAAGTGCATGCTCTTGAAAGCACGATGAGATTTCTGCTTACAGAGAGCAGCCCGGCCACTGCTCGTGGAAACACAGCGTCTTCTGGGTGCAAAACCCAGAGCTGCAAGTGCCTGAGCGCACAGGGAGGAGAGCAGGGATCTGTGCACGCGGAGCACCCCCAAGCCAAGCTCGGCATTCCCACTAGCGGCGCAATCACCATGGAGGTCCTATGGAAATGGCTCCTTGGGTGGGTAATGAGAGAGCAGCAGGGGACTGTAGGGGAAGAATTCTTTCCCCAAAGGAGCAAAACTTGGCTTTCCAATCGCCTGTCTTCCTCCAAGCTCTGCAGAGCTGCTGGTTAATGAAAATAAGTGAGATGATAACTGAACGTGGCCGTTCACAGCTGGAGAGAGTGCCGGGAGGTCACAGCTAGCCCAGGGATACTTGAGCCAGAACTCCATGTGAAAGCACTTGGGCTTCACAAACAGCTCGTTGGGAAAAGTTTTGCCCAAATTGGAGGGACCCCTTTAGCTGAGCAATTCCCTAATAAGAGAGATTCGTGATGAAGGTATGGAAGAAGAATTCGTAAGGAAAGTTCAGTATGAGACCTCACCATCTAAGCAAGAGCAAAGCCCAGCTTTGATAATAAATCCTGTATCTTTGCTCATAAATCCCATTTTGAGAGCACTCCTTGGTCATCTGTGATGACAACAAGACCACTGCACATTCATCAGGACAATTTTCTTTTGCTTTCTTGCTCATATCAGATGCCTAAAAATCACTTGCATGGAGATTTCTTTGTGCTCTTGGATTAAGAAAGTAAAGATTGCACCTAGTCAGGGGAAAACTCCAGAGGTTTCTATATCTGGCAACCAGGCTGGGCCAGAATGAAGGGGAGGGCAAGCGTGGAGATACGCTCGTCCGAGCTTTCCAAGAGAAAAGCTGACCAAGGGAGGAGCTCGCTGCTGCGTCAGGGAAATATAAGTCTGAAGGTTGCACTGGCTGCCTGAAGGATTAATTTCATTTACTCATTAAAACATATTAAGGCTGGAGTGACATAAAAGCATCATCTGTGCATGGCTGAAAAAAGTCCACGCCAAAAACAAATAAACAAGCAAACAAACAAAAACCCCAACAGCAACCCCAAAACGCCAAACAAAAAACAATCTGCAAAAGAATATTGAACATGGGGACTACAAGCCTTTGTAATTAGCCAATAATGATTTGCACGACCTGGATTTAATCCTCATGCCTTTGAGCTGCTGGGCAGCCAGGTAGAGCAGGTATAGCATATTGGAAAACACGACAGGAACGGGAATCAATGAGTTTCCTCTGTCTAACCACAATATCATTCTCACTTCATTTGCTGCTTAGTGGGAAGGCATTTCTGTGGCCCAGGAATCAGCTCTTTCTAAATGGATGAGCCTCAAGGTTCAGCATTTTGGAGGTTTAAATGGACGAGGAGTTTGCTCATCCATAGCAGCCTAGGTTGCAGAAAATCCCATGCCTGACCTTTTAATACCATCTCCTCTCCAGCTTGAAAAGGAGAAGTCACATGGTGGGAGCACTGGAGTAGAGGTCTACACGCTAACATACATCATCTCGGGCTGGAAGCACAGCTGAAAAAGTGCCAGAAAAAAATACCTTTGGTTTCCTAAGTACCAATGGGAGAGAGCAGTCTAGTACGGGGATATGATCAGCAGGAGGGAACGGTGATATGAACCCTTCCCAGATGTCAAATAAAAGATTAAAGGATTCTTTTTTATCTTTTTTTTTTTTTTTTTTGACATGGAGGAATTTGGGTAGGCAAACAAAAAAGAACTAACATGATGCAAAGCGAAAAATAAATAAATAGAGATTAAATTGGGGCAGCAAAGAAGAGGCCACTGAGAGGATCCTGGACACCAGAAAGGGAAGGAAATTCTGAGCATTGGCAGCGTTTGGCACCAAGCCAGAGGAGCACCTGAAGTTGTGCAATGTGACTTAAGGATAGAATCACCTCACTGGGCACTGGAACGCTCAGGACACACAGAGCTGTATGGCACTATTAGTCGGCTGCTGGCCCCCAAAATCTTTTAGTGCCATTCACCGTAGCGTGGGCGCTTTAAGGGGTTTTAGAAGCAGCAGTGGGAGTGGACGAGGAGGAATAAATATCTAGTAGCCAGGCGCACATGTGCATCCAGCTGTGCCTCAGAGGTGCCTCTTTATTTGCAACACTAGCAACGATTTAATATACAGCTCCTGAAGACGGGAGAGCATAAATGAAAATACACAACTATCTCAGGGGAAAAAAAGAGAGCATTTTGTGGAGCAAAATCTTCACTTTAAATCTACATAGACGCATACATTAAACCTTTGTCCTATAATGCATAATATTCTAAAATACGCACATAGATATATAGTTAAACAAAGCAATATAGATCAGGATAAACATTCAACATACATTGAATAATGTGGGGGGAAGGGGAGGGAGGAACCTCTCTTTTAGAAAAATATCAATGCCAAAAAATATTCCTTAATGTGACAACAAATGGAAATCTGATTTTGGGGAAAAAGGCAGGGCCTTTTTTGCTTTTTTAAATTTTGTACTGCCTCTGGAGCAAAGATGTAGCAAGAGCCCAGCACTATCCTTCCTCCCTGCCTGTACCCTGAAAATCATTCCCACCTGCGGGGCAGAGAGAGGAAACGAAAGGAAGTCGAAAATTATGTTTTTCATGAGCTAATCCCAGGAAAGTGACCGCTCAGGTTTCCGCGTCTCTTGGCAATAATAATTTAAACAAGGACGGCAATCTTTTGTTATTTTTTGCACAGTTGGACTGCTCGCTTCCAGATAGCAAGCACTGAAATGGCAATTTCGAGGGAAGAGCACGGCAGCAATCGATGGGTGTTCGGGGGGTCCCTGCTCTGCATAGCTCAGCACCGGCTGCTCCAAACACACAGCCTGGGCACAAACCTCTTTGGAAATCCCGAAGCAAGCAAGACCGTCGAGCCAAAACAAAGCAAAAAGGAAAAAAGAAGATCACAACTACTGTACCTTTACTTTGGGGAGGGTTCTGACTTCTGTCTCGGAGAACATTAATCTGGTAGACAGCTCCATAAGGCTCAAAAAGTTCTTTTAACTCTTTTTCCGACCACGAACGGGGAATCTGTCCAACAAACATCTTAATGGCATCTGGGTCTGGTTGGTCTGAATGATCCAAAGCTCCATTCATCTTGTTAGCTGTGCCGTTACTAGAGAGTGGGAAGGAGACGAAAAGAGAAGGCAAGTTAAGAGCCCGCACAGTTCCAACGTGCGCCAGATGCAGAAGATGATCTCAGTGGGCACAAAGCAGGAAAAAAAAATCGGCTTTTAATTAATAGCATAAGTACTAGGAATAAAACAAAAAAGAAAAACAGCACAATTACATTTTTCATCGAGTCCGTTTTTCTGTGCAGGCTGCTGCTTAGTGGCATTATATAAGAAGAGATCTGCACACCACAAATCGGTACGTTTGCATCTTAGGGGCAGTTGCAAATAAGTGAAGATTTCTCTCCATGGTTGCTGTAAACAGAACCGCAGTGAATTCTCCCTAAACTGGCTCCTGGCAGAAATAAGGCAGCGCTGGGGTGTGCGCGCGCGTGTGTTTTGTAATAAAGTCACATGAAAGGAATATGAAACACTTGGCAATCTGTCAGATGACTAATGCAAGATGCCAGCGATGAATTTGCAGATTGTGTGAAGCATCCATGTGTGCATCAAATTAGCCTGATATTGCCTAGAATGGAAAACACTCCGGCTATGCGGCTGGCCGCTGCTGATTTGTTGCCTACGCTCTAGCAAAAGAAAAAGCAGGCTCCAGTTTAAAGCACCTTGTTTTTTTGCAATAGGGCACCAAAAGCACAATTCCAGAAGAGAAGGCAGCAGCACATTTGTGCACTTTGAGCACAAAACACAGCTTCAAAAAGTTTTGCTCCATGTAGAGGATATCAAATGCTTCAGAGCTTTCACACCCCATAAATTGTTGCCCTGTCTCATCTCCAGATGTATATTTAAGTTTAAGGCAACTCTCCTCTTTGGCAGTACTTAGAGACAAAAAATAACCTGCTCTGGGAGAAAAACTGCATATTATGATTAAGGAAGAGTTGTGCTCTTGTGAGAGTTACACTCTTGTAAGAAAAATAATTCACTTAAGGACCAAAAAAAGGAAAAAAGGGGAAAAAAAAAAAACAACTCATGTCACTACTGATAATTTAGGGCACTCATTTCCACTAATTATTTGGCTAAGGATTCCATAAATCATGATTATTTTTGGATGCTTCAGTTTTGAGCAAGAACAAAGCACAACCATTTGAATGTTCTCTCAGACTGCAGCCATACAACAACGAGAGGCAGAGAAGAAAAAATGCAAGGAAATGAGAAACCCAATAAGCCTGATCCTCAAGGCTGCCTCATGTAGACAACCCCCAAGGAGACTCTTGGCTCTCATGAACCTCCACGTGGTGTGAAAGTTCCCCATCTAAAGCTCCCTTCCAGCTAGGGGAAGCAGAAGTATCACTAAGTGTTCACCCACCACCACGATTCCTCCTGGCCTTAACAACTGCACATCCCATCCATACACACCACTTAAAAAAAATCTAAAGCAAAACAAGAAAGTCTCCAAAACAAGTGACTTGAAGAACGATCCTCAACAGGAGCAATTTTCACAACTGTAGCAGGCATCTACATAACCTCTGTACCTCTAGGAAGCCACCCTATTTCTTTCATAATCTCCTATTTCTTTATATAAAACCCAGTGCATTAAAAAACCTCACCAGCAGCAAAACCAAAATAGACGTATTCCAACCATAGCTTAACATAAGCAAGGGAAATGCTCACACTCTATTTTGGATCTGCAAAGAGAAGGATGGTAGAAATGTAGCTGTGTATCCACTGGCTTTTTCCTGTACTCTTTCGGCTTTTTTCCTTTAGGAATCAGCTTGGCTTCTCCTTTCCTGTATTCTCTACTTTGTTTACATTAAAAAATGAATTCTGAGCTCATTTTTAAATTATGCCCTTCATCACTTCCCTCCCTTGAATCCCTAGTTTAACATATCCACACACAATTAGTACATTAGCCCCAAATGACTGCAAAGATCATATTTAATAGCAAATTGCAAGTCTATTCCTTGGCTTTTCTTCTTGACCTGAGCCACCTTTCCTGCCAGGTGTGCCAAGAGCACCACAATTTCCATTGCTAACAAGGCCATTTTGGGGAAGCCACAAAACCTAACGCATCTAACTGTTTGCTCAGATTAATTACGCAGCTACTATTAAGTTCCTGTTTTAAGTGAGGGGTTTAGGAGTGGGCCGAGAGCTACTCTAATGCAATGAAAATACTTAACCGCTTTCTTCCCTGCAGCGGAACTGGAGTGGCAATAAATTGCTCTTATTCTTCAGATGCTTTTTTGGCCAGAGATGGTGCAATGCTCTGTGTGCTGCGATGCAAGGGCCAGGAGGACGTGTTTTGTAACTTGCTGCTTACATGGGTTTGAGCAAAGCATCAAAACTTGCCCAGAGTAACCCACCATTCACTGGCTGCTCTCTGAACCCCTAACTCCTCGGATTTGCAAAAAAAGCAACCAACCAAACAAACAAAAATCCAATAACAACAACAACAAAACAAGAATAATTTAAGTTTTTCCTTAAACCCTTTCCCACCACTTGCATAGGGTTTTCTTCTGGTCTGCCAGTGTTTTGGGAGCGGGAACAGGCAGGTTTGGACCTTGGAGGTGGCCCTGTTTTGCTGATCACAGCTGGCAAGGGTTGAACTGCCTCCTTTCAACACCCATTTCTGAACCCAGATGTAAAACAACAGGGAGAAAAAAAGGAATGAAAAAAAGTGTTGCATGTTCTGTTAACCTGCTCCCTGAAGTGCTCTCTACAGCCCACTGCCTTACGATTTAGCTACTGCACAGCTTGCTCAGGTCAACGAAAAAGCCAGACTCTTATTTCGACCCCTGCTGAAGATGACTTCCCTTCCCCTCTCCTAACCTTAAGCTTCACTTGCTGGAAGGTGTCGTGCTATAGTCAGACCTAGGAGTTGCCACGTGCAGTAAGATTTTTTGGTGCTCGTCTCTGCTAGACCCTGGAGTCCCCTGGGAAGAGGTTCCTTCCTTCCCCTCTCACTTTGGCCAGCAAATGATAAGGCAGAAAAAAATCCCAAATCCAAACCCAAACAAGCCCTATGTGCAAAACTTTCCAAGGTGGAGGCAAAGCAATACCTTAAGACTGTTTCTTGGAAGCAAGAGTGTGCTTTGATAGTGGTGCTGAGGGGACACTATGGAGAGTACGATGCCCTGGCATATGCCAGCACCCACACGGTGACATATCTTAAAAAAATAAATGAGATTACATAGCTCTGCACTGCTGCAACCCTTCCCTCTCCGGCCAGGTTAGCCCTTTGGACTGGTGGGTGACCCAGCACATCCCCTTCATGGACTGGGTGTCTCCTCCATCTCCTCAATGTCCTCCATGGCCCCGGGGGGGCACGAGCCAGCAGGCAAATCCCCACCCTGCAGAAGCTGAATTGCTGCTTCATGATCAAACTGCATCTGGGAAGGCCCAAAAGGACTTTCTGAACTCACTGTTTGGCTACGAACGACTTCATCGGGAGGTGACAGCAGCAGCTGTTTAATGACACGGAGCGTCATCTCGCTGCCACCGGAGCCAGGACGGGGAGAACAAAACCATTCCCAACAGGAAGCCACCGGGCTGGAATTTACAGGCATGCAATGTAATTACCTTTGCTGGAGCCATGCCAGCAAAATGTGGGCCAGAGAAAGAAACACAAGCATATTTTTAAGCCGTAAATGACCAGGTCTCCATCTTTAGGAATAGAAAACAAAACAAAACAAAACAAAACTCCTGAAGCTTTTTGTCCCATCAGTGTTTTCACAGCTCCGAGTTTCTTACAGAGAAGGTGATGTTTTATGGAGCATGAGCTGCTCCTACTGCACTGCTGGGGACAGAACCATGAAACGCTCATTTCTAACAGCGATGCTCCTCAGGGTAGTCACTGAGAAACAAGTAACACAAGAGCAGCCGCTGCGCGGGTCCTACACGGGGCCCGGCTCAGCCCGCAGCGCATGGTGGCACTTTGGTGCCAGCTCGCAAGGCTGGTGCTGCACATCGTGTGGAGACCAGCTAGGGTTTGAGGAGGGATCCTTAACCCTGAGCACCCCAAGCCCTCTCTCCTACCCCTAAATCACCCGCTGAGACAGTCCCAAAGAGCTGAGCAATTCTGCAGCCATCCAGCAGAGAGCAACAGCACCAACCCCGCGAGCAGCTCCGAGGGCTTCTGCAACCTGACAGCCGATGCTGAGGTTTTCCTCTTGCTAATAAATGCTGATTTAAGCTAAATGCAAGAAGAGTTTTTCTCCTGTACTGCAGAAACTGTGAGACAGTGGGTCTGTGAAAACCCACTGCTGCTTCAAGGCGAGGGAGTCACTTCCCATGCTCAGAGAAAAAACTCAAAAACCCTGGGTGTTTTTCTGGTGAGTCGGTCTCTATCTGCTCGGGCTTGGCTGATTCTGCCTGTATTACACTGTGCAAATCAAGATGAAGCATTGCTGCAAGAGGGAATGGTGTGTTTCTGGACTCATTCCCAATTTAGTACATGTGCTCACTTTTAAGACCTTAAATGCAAGTTTTAAGTAGGGTAAGGAAGTAGCATCCTGTCACAGGGGAGGAAACTCTCAGAAAAATTATTTTCCCTACCTTGAAAAAAAAAATTGTTGGGTAATAAATTGGGATGAGGTGATGGCGAAGTGGAGGGAAGAGGTCAGGAAAAGGAGACACGGAGCCCAGCATGACCTGGGAAAAGCGCTGAGCAAAACCCAGTATTAAACCCTTCGGCAGAGCACACCTGACATGAAAGCCCTTTATTCTCGAGAGATCTCCATGCAGATTCCTCATTAGGATTACAGGAAGAAATCAAGGGTACAAAAGGAAATCACAAGAACAGCTATGTTAAAATGCAATTACCTTTTCAGCCCGTGGTGTGCAGATTAGAGTACAGAGTACCGCTTTGCACGCTGGCTTCTCACCTTCCTAAAATGAACCCCATGCAGCCAGAAGGGGCTCGTCTTGAGGGTGCTGTGTCCCCTCCAGCCCCCTTTGCACACCAGCTCATTAGAGTCCAGGAATTCACACTCGATTCCTCATGCATACGGGCTCAAAACCACCCAGTGACTTTATTTTAATGCCTTTGGCACAAACTCTGCTCAGGGCTGCACATGCAAGCAAAGGTAACTCTGCAAAAGCTTTGTGTATCTGCTGCACAGTGTCTTTAGAAAATCCTTACATTCAAATAAATCTTCAAAAATAAATCTAGCAATAGCCAGTGTGGTGGCTTCAAACTCTTTGCAACTTTGCAACTATTTCTTAGGGAAATTTTTCTTTAAGATGTTTGGTAATGATGTATCCATGCTGTACACACCATATATAATCTTGTATTTATTCCTTTTATAAACACCCTTGCTATACAAATAAACCAGAGAAAGACTGTGTGCACACAGCGAATGCAAACAGAGGGAGAGGTTTCATTTAAAGCCCTCTATTTTGAAAACCAATTAAAATATCATTGCTAGTTCATCCAGTAGTGGAAGCAAACAATTAAACAGACCATCTGCACAGGTCTGAATTGAGCACTATATTTCTGTTTATGCTGAGAAAACTTATAATGATCTATTTTCAATATCTTTAAGGATTTGCCTACCCTATATCCTTTTAAAATGCTGGCCTGTAGATTTTACTGCACTGAAAATAATAAGGG
Organism: Tinamus guttatus; assembly: GCF_059628265.1. Classification (NCBI taxonomy): domain Eukaryota; kingdom Metazoa; phylum Chordata; class Aves; order Tinamiformes; family Tinamidae; genus Tinamus; species Tinamus guttatus. Next base: position 978,244 of record NW_028288779.1, read on the forward strand.
CCGAATAGTGCCAGAGACGTGTCCTGAAGAGTTGAAAAAAGAGGAATCTGCCCCCAATCCTTCCTTTCTTGGGTTTGATCCCTTTCTTGTTCAAGTGAGGATGGCGATCATGGATTTGTGAGGGTAGAAGACATGAATGGTTAAAAGAAGAGCTTGGAAATCTGCACTGAGAGGCTGTGTATGGACCTAGTGTTGCTCCTCTAGGCTCTCCTGGAGACTTTGGGTCCTAGTTGGATCAAGGCTAGATCTTGGCAACCACCCTGGAAGGATCCATCATTTTGCTGAGTTGTACATCAAACTCTCCTGGGGTCTGTATGTCCCCAGGTATAAAATAGGCTCATAGCTAACTCTAATTCACACTAGAGGTTAGACACTATCACTAAATGCCGAAGTCAGGATTTTTAGATAGTCCTTTCCTGCAGGACAGCTCACCCATGGGTGTCTGTCCATCTGGTTTGGACCTGGAATATTGAGCACTCACAAAGGCTTCTTATTTATCATTTGTTTTAATTTCTAAACTCATCTTACGGCAAGAAGAGAGCCTTGACAGGTCGCTGACCTAGCAAGTGAGCAATTCACAGCTCAGGATTTTCTCCTGGCCCCCTTTTCCTATGGGGCTTGCCAAGTGTCTGGGGCAGAGGGTGTCCTTGTCCTTGAGCTTCAAAGGGACTTTTCAGCATCCCTGCAAGGTGGGATGCGAGAGGGCTCCTGAACCTGCCCAACTACATGAGAGCTTGGGAGTCTTGACAGACCTCATTTTGCACACAAAGAAGCAGCTCAGCATTAATGCAGATTATTAATGCCTTGCTTTACTGATTGCACACATCTGCATTGAAGCTAACTTCCTTCTCTGTGGCAGGAAACATTTTTCGGTATTACCTTAAAAAAAAAAAAAAGTATTTGATTACACCCAAATACTCACAGAGTTGTGCCATGTCAACAACTGAATTAGAATAGTACCAGGCTTTTAAAATTCAAGTCACGTAGGACCATCTGTTTTCTTGTCAACAACCTCAGTCTCTCTCTCCCCACTCAAAACACTTAGCGCTAAAATTTACTAAGTTGTTACTCAATTCCCTTCTTCCAATGCTGTAAAAAACTTCAAAGCCAGACAAGACGGCTTAAAAATGTATTTTTTTAAATGGCCTCATTAAGGATGGAGCCGTTTCTGCCAGTTTTGCGTCCAGGCTGGCATTTAACTTGCATGTTCCTCTCTGAGGATTGCTGGGGTTTTTTTTGCAGGAAGGACTCTACAAACCCAATCTATTACAAGAGTAGCACCAAGGTGTACGTGCACATAAGCTCGTGCCAGCGCATGATGCTACTTCAGCAGGGTCCACGAGTGAGTGCCCAAAGAGGGGGCTGCTGACAGCCCACATGCAGCTGATCCTGCCCCGTTCGTATGGGCCATGCAGAGGCAACTGCACGTAGCTGCGTTTCCTTATGTGGAATCTGAAATAGATCATTAAAGCAGGTTGCGACATTCGATTTCCTTGCATAAAAGAAAAAAAAGTCCCATCAGGCTCCCTCTTTTGCAAACCTGAACAGGACAGAGGACTGTTGTGCACAGGACAGTGCAACTGCAATTTTAAGAACCTGAGCATCATTACAACAAAATACCCCTCAGCTGATATTTTTTTTTAGCCATTTCTTTGTTTTTTTGACACCACATCTGGCTTGTAGAATACAGATGATCATTTGTTTATATATCTGTCTAAATGCCTTTTCCAAACACAGCCAGATGGAGCCTTTCAAAATCAAATTAATTTCAGATTAATTCACTCTGGACCCACTCCAGTTTCATGACTCTATGCTTTGAGGCACCAGCTAAATTGATTTAGAGTCATGAACTTAAAGAGCTCAAGACCTTAGGTAGAGAAAGAAACCCAACATCTTTCCTGCATACTGAAAGAGTCAGCAAACCAAAAGGCATCAGCAATCCCCAATTTTCGTTGTTTCAGACAATCCTCCAAATCAAGGTAAGAGCACAGCAATGCATATATTGTCAAAATAATCTCTTAAAAACTTCACGTTTTGTCCAAAAGAAAGAAAATCACACAAGAATCTACATCTTTAATGCTCTAACTGCTCCCAAGGAGACCAATAAAATTTATTGCTCTAATTAAAAAGCAAAATAATAACAAAAAGGGTTGTTTAAAACCTTGCAACAGCAGCAGTCACAGAAAGACAGGGGACAGGTAATAAAACCTTTTGCTGCAACAGATTTATCTAAGGACCTATAAACAAATGCAGCCTGCAAACACTGTGGGCTTGCACTGTCAATCCTCCACGGATGCCTTTATTATCTCACTTGTTTCAATTGCAATTTGGGTTTCCATGGAGATGTAACAGTCAACTCTGGGAAATTATAAGATAAATGTCAGGCAGTGATAACGGTGTTAATGAAGCTTCATTGACAAGCAGAACTACGCTTCAAATAATAGGCATATTTCTATTAGCATATGTATAATCTGTCCAGAAAAAGAAGAAAAAGAAATTCTGACAACGGGGAAAGACAATATTAAAAAATGAAAATGAATTTGTGCCTGCAGATGATGCACAATACTAATGACACGTGCTGTCCGTGTGAGACTGTGAGTTCCTGTTTCCCTTTGGCACTTGCTGAAACTCCTGGGCTCTGTTGCATGGGGTGGTCCAAGCAACTCAAAAAAGGCTTCGCTTTCGCTTGTGGGAAGCCAAGATTTACACTTCCACATCGGAGGAGATGCTGGTTGTGTGACATGTTAAATAGTGACAGCACACAACTAGTCACCAGAGAATCTCAGTCACTAAGGTGACCTGCAGTTACTGTGCAAGACTTTATTTAGCTTCTTGCGTTTGCCATAATACTGCAAGTAAGTTCTTTCGCTCTGCTAGATTACATGATTGCAATGCTGTTTTGATGCTTACAAGACAATAAACACCTCAGATTTGGGTGGCAGCATCTGCTCCTTTAAAAAGATCGCTCGAAGAAATGGAAAACCACAGAAAAACTGGTTTAAATTTCCCCAATGAACAAACCATGGTAAATCCCAACAAAACACATCTTGATGCTCTTCCAAAGTCATATGGCAATTCTGAGGACACTTTTGATGTTCAAGATAGACGTGCCATCTCCGTGGCATCTCGAGGTGCCATGCTGCTCGGTGTGAACACAGTGATCCATCCTGAGAAGTCATTTCCAAGTTGCTTGTCAAATCGACACCAGAATACATTTTGAAAAGTTGACAAAAATGGTGTATTTAAGGTCAGAGTAAATTCTCGCAGCAGAAAGAATTTAAAAAGACAAGGTAACTTGCTAATTGGACCCTTTGGACTAAAGCTTAGTGTGGTGGGCTGCTGCTTCCCGTGGAGTGTTTATTCCCCCCGAGAAAGCAGTCAGGTCCCAGCGGACAGGGTGGCAGCTTTCTAGAAGAAATCTGAAAGATAGGGGAGAAATGGGAATACCATCTGCATCTCTTTGATCATCACATGAAGTCTGAAGCTGATTAAGTGAAATAACCTCTTGCAACTCAATAAAAGTTTATTTGTGGGTATTTTTAAGCTCCTGGTACGTCTCAGGTTTGGCTGGCTGTTAACGCCAGCGTGAGCCTCAGCATGATTTATAGAAATCTCTGTCATCACACCACAGGGTTAATTTCTTCCTGTCTTTTTTCTATTTCCCTCCTCCCCCTGAAAGTGGAAAACTCTTATTTGCGATGACAAGTTTTTGGAAAGCTGGTGCATTAGTAACACCATGTGGCTCCTCTAAGATCTCCATCCCTCTTCCAGTTGCTTTTCTGTATAATTCTTCGTTGTACGGTCACCGGCATCTTCACTGAGAGGGGAAAAGAAACCTGTGCCAAGGTCCTCACGGACCAGGGCAGGGCCAATAAAAAACACCTATCTGAAAACACCTGTCTGGAGCTCTTGTCCTCAGTTGCTTGACAGAGGACACGTAATCCTACACATGGACAATTCTTCTAATGACTTGAGGCTTCAGCCTGCTGGGCTCATTGCTGTACACAAGAGATACGGGGAAATAAAGAGATGAAAGAGCTTGGATGGAATCAGCCTGCCGGGATGAGACCTAAGAGGTGGCCAAAGTGAGGAGGTACAAGCAGAGGATTGGGAAACCAAGAAGCTGTTTTTTACCTGCACATGAGACTCTTCCCTTTGCTGTGCTTATTCCCTTTGCTTTTTGACTCAGCATATTGCGTTCCCATCTCAACATTCACAGGAAAGCGCTATGTAAATGTTGAACTGTTATATTATTAAAGGTCCCAAAGCTTTCATGTTACACTTTTTCTTTTAAGTGCGTGCAGTTCTAATTTATCTTTTAAGAGCAGAGTTGGAAATTTGAGCGATGCTGCAGGAGCGAAGTGCTTTCCAACACCACTATTCCTGTTTGCCTTGCAAGAGCATCTCCGAGGCCCCAGACAATTCTGGCTGCTTTCTACGCAGCAGACATCATTTTATTAGCAAACCCAGATGTTTTCCTACTATATTCATCTGGTAGGAAACATGCTGCCCTCCCAGACTATTTTTAAAGGTGGTTAATGCAGGCGCTAAAAAAGAGGCAGGAGGGGGAAGGAAGTTAGATCTACGTTCACTAATGCCACTAATTCTGCACCTCCTTTGCGACGTTTCGTTATTTAAATGAGTGCTGCATTAGTCTGTGATGCTAATTAATGCCACCTTGAAACACGAGCATCTACATTGTGCTTGACTAGTATAAGAAAAGTAGCTTGGATACGAAAATTAATACTAGTTTATACACAGAACAAATCATTACTTAATAAATTCTAATTGCCCAGGGCATTCTCATGAACAACAGGGATTAGCAAACATAATGTATGCAATATACTTGTATATTTAGCAGATGGAGAAATCAGCCCTGACAGTGCACTTCTGACTACTTTGGAGCCGATATAAGCAAGAGGGAACGAATTGCAGCAAGTTTTCCTGCAGAGCACCAGGGAGCCGACAAGGGCATCCCGCCTCCGAGTGCCGCATCCACGAGGATGGCCCCATGGCTGAGCCATCGCGTCGGGTCATCGCACAGCGTGGCTGTATTTAAAAAAAAAAATCTCTTTTTTTTCCTCTTTCCTTCCTTTCCAAGGCCACCACGTTATTGCTGTGTTTGAGAGAGCTGGAGCCACGTTTTCTCCCACACAGCCCCGAGAGCAGGATGGTGGCGTAGCCCAACTCATAAACCCAGGGAGGGAAAGATTTTCACTCCGTTAATGATTTGAGCTGATTCCTCCCCCTGCTTTTCCTCTAAGGTCATGGATCACATGTGACCCACTTTCCCTGAGTGCTTTCCCACCATCTATTTTTCCCGTCGGAGTCGCAATCCAGTTGCTAAGGGCATATTGCAAAGCAGCCACTGAAGCTCTCCCTCCTACAAACCCACACGCGTTTCCTCTCCCCATCTCTATGATATTTTCTCCGTTCTACCCTCAGCAAGACCCTGCTTTCCACGCAGGCAAGCCCACGGCCCAACTGCCAGTAAGGCCGAGAATAGGATTTTCTAATGACTACAGAGCCTCCCGGGGCCCTTCAGATTTGAAAAAATAGAAAGGCAGCAGCCTCAGTTTTTAATTACTCCTAATGCTAAATCTCCTGGCCTTCAACACAAAAGCTCTTTCAACGGCGGATAAAAAAGCACGACGCTAATCAGCACGAGAGTCCCCGGTGCGAGCGACAAGCCCGCCGGCGGCTCCGCGGCGTTTGCACCGCTCTCATTCCTCAAGGTTGACCAGTGAGTCAGCAAAGCCGAGACGGCTCCCAAGTATTCATTCAGGCAACTCAAATGGCTTTTCCAGGCTGGGTGGGAGGCAATTAGCCAGGGCAATTGGCGCAGGGGAGATACTGTGAGTGCAGTGAGTGGGGAATGGAGGAAGAGCGTTGGTGTGGGAGCTCCGGATGGTCTGGAGCTTGGGGTGGAGTGTGGCCTCTCTGCCCGAGCAGGTGATGAGTGCCATTAAAACGCATTACCCTTGAGCTGCAGCTCAACAGAACCTCAGCGAAGAGCTGATTCATCCGCCCTACTTCCCGCACCGTAGCCTGCTCATGTTCCTCCTCAGTGCACCCATCTGCGAAGCAGGAGACGTGGCGTTCAGCAGCGCTTCCTATCAAAATCACTTTCCTTGGCACTTGTAAAAAAAAAGGATGTCATCTGCGTGTCCCATCTCCAACTTAAACACGAGCATTGACATTGCAGCTGCTTGGAAGTCCCTGGCTGCTTAAGCTTCCCATGTCATGCTGGACTTTCTAGCATCCCTGCGCAATCTTCCTTTTGGTGCCCTCTGTTCCCCTAGCAATATACATATAATACAGATTCATATTTAAATTGCAGTTGCCAACAGATAAGATGGAGAATTTAGTCACCAGTTGTATCTCTGTCTCTCTCCATCCCTTTTCTTTTCTGCAGCACATCCAGAATTTTACACACACTGGTGCAGAGAGCAGAAACTGCAACTGCCAAGGGGATTAGGCCGTTAGCAGGACACTGAACCGGCATTTCAGAGCTGAATCCCACCCATGACATTACAAAAACATCCAAGTCACTCAAAAAAAATGAGCCATAAATACAATTACAGTCCAGTAAGTAATTAAGAGGACCGGTCCACTGACACATACACTGAGAGCGATGAAGGGGTCCCTGCACTCAAGTCAAGGGCCTCACTTGCCCATTAAGACATGTTATTAAAGACTGTTCTTAGCCGTGGGCTTTAACTGGAAGGAGATTAAGGAGAAAAAAAGGAAAAACAAAGGGGGAAGGAAAGGAGCAGGGAAAGCCTGAAAAGCTGAACTGAAGGAAGGGTATGGAGCCAGTAGCACTAGTTTCTTTGAATGAGGTTGGTCAAGGCGAAGGCTTTGGAAAGCATAGCAGGGGCTGGGGACCTGCCCGCACCCTCAACTTCCTTTTGCAATGTGGATGAAGGGAGATAACAGGAAAAGGCAGCCAAACCTAGGTGGACACTGGAGTAACTCGCTATAATTTTGACCAAGTTCTTCTCTGCTTTATGCTGTTTCCATCCCGCCACTTCCCTGGTACTCACGCTGTTTCTCCTGCTATTGCTCTCTTTGTTTGCCCATAACACACCTTTTCTTTAGGTTTGACTTACTCCCTCTTGAGTAAACTCATTACTTCACCAAAAATACACCCAACATCATACACAAATTAAAAAAGCACCCAAAGTAGTTGGCTGCTGTTACTGGTTTATTCCCAAATTCTTTCCAGCTCTTGGCGAATCACCTCTTTTGACTCCATACTATAAGAGGAGACACACAAGTGTGGGTGTGTTTGGTTTCTGCTCCCTTGAGGAACTGCAGAAGAGCCTCCACGTCCATCTCCCCCAGTGCCCCACAGCTGCCCAGATCCCTATAGAGCTGCTCTGCAAACTGCAGCAAAACCACCTATATATCCATTTTCACACTCTTATATTCTGGAAAAGACAAAAAAACCAGAAGCCAGACAGTTGCAGTCAGCTGCTCTGTTTTGGTATTTAGCACTTTGCATCGTCATTTGGACGTGATCAGGAGACCGTGGAGATTTACACCGGAAGATTTTCTTCAAATCCCCGTGGGTTTTGCAGCATTTGCAAGCAGCTACTGCTTCCAAAGGCATGCATGGGGAGCCACGGTAACATGCTGCAAAGAAGACCCATTCTTGTAAATTAAAATCTTTAAACAAATCACCGACAGTGAAATAATCTCTGCTTCAATTATATGGTTAGCTAGCACATCAAGTCTTTTCTTGCTTCAGCCAGAAATACTGAAGATCGATCTAATCTGTAATCATGTTGTTTATTTCAAATTAGAGATAATATAAAAGGCATAACAATGTCTATGTATATACTCATGGTACAATTACAGGCAGCCAAAAGGAACTCTGTTTTATCTCCAACACTTTGCATTTTTGCCTCGTTTCTTCCCCTTTACAGGATACGGTAAATACAATATTTGCTTTTAGAGTTCTGACTCTCCAGGGATTGTAAAGGAAAAGTACTTAACACAGAGATTATGTTGCTGGTGCTGCACTATAGGAATGAAAATTGTTACATTAATGGGAGTATATAGTCATATTCAAACACCATTAAGTACCTCTCCAGAAAACATAAGGCACAAGAGCGAGGAGCAGCAGCATAGCTGTGCTTGGATTTGCGAGGACATTTGTGTTCCCCCACTTTCCCCATGCAAAAGATGCTCTGGAAAAGACTTTCCAGGCTTTTCTTCTCTTCAATAAACACTTTCTAACCTGTGCTGTGAGTAACGGGGGAGGCTGCTACAAAGCACGGGAGGAGGCAGGGATGTGTCCAGCACGTGGGTCTGTGAATTCGCAAAGTCTTCCCAATCAGGACACGATCTCACGGTGAAATCCTGCCCTGCTGAAGCCAGGTATGGTGCTACCGGCTCAAATCGGGACCAGCTTGCACACCTACAAGCCCCGATCCAGCACGCCATCAGCTTTGGGTCTGCTATTGAGGAGATCAAGACTCACCATGTCTTTCCCTCTCCCGTTTGTCTTCCTTCCTGGCTTTCGGATTTATTTTTAGCTCATTGAAATCAGTACAGTTCAGATGTGTATCTGCTAATGAGCATTGGTAATTAAGGTTTCAGACAACACAGCAGTAACCCAAAGCTTTCATGTTGCCAATCCCCTCTAAATTTGTGTATGTTTTCAGAGCAATTTTTAAGAGTCCTGTTTGATTTAATTCCATTATGTTCTTCAAGGCAGTAACTACTGGCAAGAGTTCAGAGTGTCAGTAAACACAGACTTTTCATGTCACGCTTTTTGGTTCATTTTATTCCTTGAAAACTTCTGCAATAGTACTGCTCATCCGTGTTCCACATATCATTAACTTCACTTAACGTTAGGAACATATATCTCAAGACACAGGAATATATATCTTTACAGACTTTTGTATTTTGGCATGTGTAAAAGATGAAGAACGTAAAAGCACATAAATTGTTTTCATTGTTTGGGTATTTAAAAACACTAGAGCAAGCACATTTACGTGTGCTGAAAAGACTTCATAAGAAAACTTGGCAAAACCTATTTTTCTAATCCTAGTTAACTGCAGGGTAACATTTGGGGAAAAACTCAGCATATCTCAGCTTTCCACCTTATATATTGGATATGTCCCTCTATGTTTGTCAGGTACTTTAAAAATAGCATGTGAAAAGCTGGGAGTGCTATAGTATAGAAAATATGAAGAAATGTCTTCTTTCCCATAGATTTCAGTTTATGGAGCTCCTAGGAACTGGACAGGTCTCTGTAATGTGTCCTGTTCAGAGATAATCTCATTTGTATGTGTCTGCTCCTTCCTGCACAGTGTAGAAAATAAAGAAGAGAGGAAAAAGGAAACCTCAGCGTGATCCTGAAATTAATTTTCATGATAGGAGCAATTGAGTCCATCTACTGAGGTACTTATAATTACATTACACTATTACTTGGAAGAACGGCCAACTATATTCTAAGAAAATATTAACCCCATCAGCCCAATCACAAATTACCACATTTAATGTATCCTTCCTTTTATTAACACTCACAAGGTGCCCATTAGAGGCACTTTCACTGCTCCCCTAAATCACTTCTAATTATGAGACCAGTAAAAGCAAGGAGGAAATCTTATTTCACAATGTCTTCCAAGGAAAGCTGCTTTGATGTCCAAAAGACATGTCAGCACTGGATGATTCAACCCGTGATTTTGTTTACAGCCTTCAACTTTCATTAGTGTTAAAAGCCATAAGATTGTTTTCCCCTGACTGCTGAGAGATCTTAGGAGCAGGGAAAGAACCTACGATACTGAGCTCTCCTCTCCTGGTGCTCGGACCGGTGCAATCACCCACACTTTTTGCTTTTCCAAGTTGCCTTATTGCAGAGCTCACTTTCTAGGAAGGAAAAAGAAAAAAAAAAAAAAAGAAGAAGAAAAAAAGGCAAAGCACAGAAACTGCACCAATTGTGCACAGAGATGAACACGTCTCATCCTGCACATCCTCTCACCTGTCTCCCAGTCCTCATTCAGTTGGGATTCACGTTTCCACGTTTATCCCACATTCCTTTCATCCCATATTCCTGCCATTCCCCAGCAAAATGTGAACACCCTAAATGACTGAAGAGGCTACTCGACCTCTGCTGAGTCATCTCAATGAGACTTTGAGGTTATTTGGGGTTCTTTATTAAAAAAATGAAATCCAACGCTTTATAAAACTTTAGCAAAACACTCACTAATCATTTTCTTATTTTAGCTCTAAGATTTTCCAAAGCTTTCCAAAAATACTGGGAGCATTTCACAAGGTTGCAACCTTCTAGCTAAAGAAAACAACTATTTCCTAAAATTCAAGTCATCAGCAGGTTTATATAAGCTTAATCCTGTTCAGATACATGCTAATATACTCTCAAACTGCAACAAAAGAGTGAAGTATGACAATAACATATGGCTAAGAACAAGGAATTAAAATGTTCACGCTTGTTTCATTCTCGCATTTGGTGCCCAAGGGGATGAGAGGTCCTGAGCAAGCTGACCCAGCTGGGTCGGTTCCAGCTGGACCTACTGGAGCTGGGGCTGGGACGGACCAGCTCCAGGGTGGCCCAAAGGGGCAGTGTGCTACAATTATGTGATCTAGGAAAGAGTCCCCAGGAGAAAATTGTCTGGAACCAGAGGCTTTAGGAAGCCAAATGCCTCTCCTCTGAGAAATCTCCGAAATAGCAAGCCAGGAGAGGTCCCCAAACTCTTTTTAGTAGAACATGATACAAATCCTTCCCAGTGGAATCATTTGCTCCATAGAGGTGGCATAAGTGAGGCCTGACTCTATAAGCCACGAAAGGGGGAACAGAGGACCTTCCCCAGCCCAGCGTGAACGTCGGGAACCTCCACCACTTTGCACTGCGGCTCTGTGACCACTGCCCAGGGCTCATGTAGGATGATTCACCACTGACCACTGCACCCAGGATCCAAACATTAGAAACAAGAGCTGGAATTTCTTGGGTTGGCAATAATAATTTTCTCTGGTTGACTCCTTTCCTTCCTGCCTTCCTGCCTTCCTCCCTTCAATCCATCCATGTATCTCATAGATGCAGCACAAACCTTCCGTGTAGACACTCTGTCTTATTTGGATTTGTAGATAGATAAGCAATGATACAAACTTATTATACAGCAATTCCACTCTGCTGTTATGTTTTACTAGTGGAAATGCAGACGTTATTCTGCTCTAAACTTCTCTGTGCTGTTCTGCAATGTCGTTATTAACATGCACACACAACAATAAAAACTTATGAGCATTCACAGCCAGTTGTTATATCATTTATGAAACAATGATAATGCTGTACACTATAATCCTGACTTGTCAAAAAGGAAAAAAAGGGTACAAATTAAACTAAAATCAATGATTTAAACTACGACAAAGTATCAAAGGACAAGTAGTTTGCTATTAAAATGATGCAATCAAATAGATGCACAAGGAAATCCTGCAGCTCAAACACCAAAGTTGAGACCATCAATCTCCTTAACCAATGCAGAAGGAATGATTAAAAGGTTATATATGAGCTTTCTGATGTACTGCAAAACCAAGCACATGATAAAATGTTCTCCTGCTTGCATCTCCCAATGCCCTGAAATTCGTGGGTCACACAAAAATGAAATTCAGATCCCAAACATCTCACATGCTGATTGCAAACCAAAAATGTGCCTTCCTCAATTTCCCTTTAGATCATTTGTCAATACTTCACAAGAAATGATGAATGATTTCTAGACTGAAATCCCTCCTTGAAGCCAGCAAGTAACAAACGCTTCCATTTATTAACCCCCTTTCACCTCCTTTGCTCCAGGGCTGGCCTTAAGCAGGAGAATCACAAGGTGCCAGAGTGTCTACTCTTCTGCAGCCTGTGCACAACCTCCTGGGCTCTGCAGTGCACAGGCCAGCCCATGTTTCAGGCCAGAAACAGGACCATAAGGCAACACATTCCCTGTCCCAACCTCCTGTTCGAGCAGCTTGGGAGCCAGGAAAACCATCATCCTGACTCTATTTCTCCTGCCTACCAAGGAAACAGATACCTCTTAGGTATATACAGACAAAAGAAGGGTTTACAAAAACTAAATGCTGAAATCACTTTGGAATCTGTTTGCATTTCACATACACACTACAGACCTAATGGGGAAGGACACATTCATTTTTTATTTTTTTAAGAAAGGCAGTGACAAGGTATTTGCTTTTAATCTCGTGTAAACTGCAGTATGTTTTAGAAACTTTGTGGGCATGATGCCAAATATATATTTATTGCTGTAGGAATCCTTCCTCTCACTACTGGTGCGACTATATACCCAACCCCTACCTCATTCACAAAGATTTAAACTATACATGAGAATCTCAGCAAAGTTTACCTTGCATTAAAGCAAAGCCCAATACAATTATGTCCCAAATGAACAACAGGCTAATGCAGTTCACTTTAAAAATAGCGTGTTCCTGGTTTCTGAAACAATATTTGCACCCTGATTGTCCTTTGCCAAACGCAACATGTATATATAAGAAATAAAAATTTTAAAAAAACTCAGTGACAACTACCGAGCAATCAAACAGGCAACCCAACGCTGTACGAGCGGGCAGATGAACACCGAAGTTGCATTTAGCAGCTTGCTTTTACTGTCTCTTTGCTTTTGGGAAAATGCACTAGTGGCTTCTGAATATTAATTGAACAAGGAGCCGTGCAAAATCCAGCTGTTGCCCAGGCGATTTAGCCTGGAAGACGGGTGTTTGCTCAGCCCTTGGTCTCGGTTCTGGAGTTGCACATATGTAGCCCTGCAAGTTGCACAATTTAATTCTGCAGCCCATCTGCGAAACTCCATCTTCGCTGACTCCAGCGGCACATCAACGTTACGGAAACCGTAACTAGGGCAAGAGCCCTATTTAACTCGGCTCTTGTCCACATGCTGCCGTTCCGTAAAGCACTAAAGGGACCGGGTTGCTAAAAGACAAACTCCTGTCTTGCAGGAATATGTCTAACCAAGTCCAAAGGCTGTGAAGCAGGTTTACATGCGCCCTCCGAGCCCTGGTGGTTTTGCTACCAGCTGTGTAATTATACCCTGGAGCACAGCTCGTCGCTGCGGATGGCAGCTCCGCTTGCCCAACCCATTCCTGGGATCGGTGAGGTCCTGCTTGAAGGTTCACCCAGGAGGAGCGGGAAGGACATGATGCTCCTCACACCTGGAGAGCACCAAAACCCGTGGAAAGGCCCCCAGTGATCACCCGCGACAGCTCGCATGTGTCAGCCTTGAGCAAGCATGAATCTGGAGGAGGTCTTCACCAGCCATTTAATGGGGAAAAAGGGCTCCTTTTAGGTATCCCATGCTGAGTCCACCCATCACTCACCAGTTCTGACCATAAAGTACATGTGGAAGTATCAATAAGTGCAATCAGGGAGGTCTTTAGAAAGATTTTTTAAATGACTAAGATCTTTATCCTGTCACATTTTCTGGGCACTAGTACAATTTAATTTGATTTTAAACTGTACTGTTTGATGAAATGTCCTGTTCTTTCGTTCACTGAAGTCAAGACACAATAAATGGATTTTTAATGGACGAAAGTTCAATTTCTCTGGCAGCAGTGGCACAGGAGAAGAAGAGACACAATGTACAAATGATGCACTCCGTGCCGACTTTCGACCTCAGCCGTTTCATGACAGGTATAAAAATGAAATGCTGGAGCAAGGGGAGAGGAAAGATGGAAAAGGAGAGAACGGTGGAAAAGGAGAGACCGCCTGGAACGGTGGGGATGCTAATTCCCAGCTGCATCCAAATAGCTTGGAAGGAAAGATTGGTCTTGGGTTGCAACAAGGTACAGCTGCATGGTCCAAAATCCCCGAAAGTCACTGAAGATGCACTGGATGCTGCTTGACCTGCAAGGTGAATTCAGCAAACGGCAAGTGCAGAAAAGGCTGCTAAATAACAGCGGGGCATTTCAGTCAGAGCATGTCCAGCTTGGATGTGCGGGACAACAGGCGCTTGCCTAAAATGATCTTTATTCTCTTTTTTTTTTCTATTAGCTGCTGTGCTCTCAGCAGCTGCTCCTCTGTTCAACATCTGACGTGCTACTGCAGCACACGCTGCTCACTAAAGTCATGTCAGGTGTTGGTGGAAGGGGAAAACGTGATGATAATCTCTGTATTATGTGAAGGAATCCTTAGTAGAACGCGTGCAAATAATGCTAGTCTCAAGCATGTTTATTCAGCAGGAAATGAGTTTACTGCTAAAGACACAGTTCAAAACAGGACTGAGGAAATGCTGCCCGAGAAATGATTCAGGAAACAAAGATAGATATGATGGTGCACATATTTATCAGGGCTTGTCGGAGCAACATTAATTAAATAATGATTCTTTAATTGAAAATATGATGCGCTGTGTCTAAAGCTCTGAAAGACCGCTGCCATCTATTCGGGAGCTCCGAAAATACTTCGGAAATCAATTAAATGATATTAAATACAACACAGACCTTCACGCTGCCTTGCCTTCTCCGAAACCACGTAGCAGTATTTACCTCCCAGCTTCACCCAGCGAGAGACGCTGGCCAGTTCTATAGCTCCTTTTGATTTCATTGACTGTGGGTGGCACTTTTAAACATTACTTGGAATCTCCATCCAGCTTAGCGGCTCTGTGTGTCATCGGTGCCATCTATTTCCCTTGAAGGAGGCTAATTTGTTCTCTGTAAATGAGACAGCTGGCATACCCAGCTTCATAGCAGATGACCCCAGGTTCCTGTTTTGGTCTCTCTTTGGTGAGGCCACGAGAGACACTGGTGTCTCTTCCTCTCACTCGTGGATGCTGATGGCTTTTAATGCAGGATTTCATCAAAGCTTCATGATGGGGGAGCAAATTCGCTGCTGTCAGAGCACATTATGGAGAGCAGATCTGGAATAAGCCGCAGCTTTCTACAGGGAACATTTCCAGCGTAAAGACAACTGTGGAGGGGGAGGTCTTCTCCTTGCATGTTATGAGAATATATATATTGCACATTAATATGTACATCTAAAAATACAATATATAGAGATAGAATATAATATACATATATAATGCACACATGACTTAACCATTGACTACCAATGAGCCTCACTGTTCAAGAGCTCTGGCTTCATATGCCCCTGCAGCAATACCCCAATTCTTGAATGCTTCATATTTGTTCAGGGGTCTGTTTTCATCTATTTTCACTGGTTGATTCGATTACAAGGTTTACAGGTTTTTCCGCACCAGAAAAACCTTCGCATCCCTCTCGCCAACTCCTTCAAATACATATGCTACTAGAATCTAGCATATCCATAAACACAATGCTTTGTTTTTTCAGGCATTCATTTGCATTACACGTTAAATGGCTTATAATGGAGCCATATCATTTAAATGTTAACTGAACATTTCATTTTTTATTGATCTCCTAGCTTTATACATTTTTCAGGTCACCTCTCTCCTATTATGAGATGTAATCCAAGTGTCCTGATTTTATTTATAACCAACAAGGTACAGAAAAGCAGAGCATAATCTGTGTCAACACTTTTATGAAGCTTGTTGCCTCCCCTTAGAGAAATAGCTGATGCTCTTCTAATGTTTACAACTACTTTCTTCACAGAAACAGTAATGTCTTTTCCCCTGCAGGCACAGCAGACAGCAACCTTTAAAATCCACCTTTAAACCTTTAGGACATCTTGAGGCTGGATAAACATCCTGTAGACGGTGCGCAGAGCTGCCCTCCTTACAATATATTCGTATATGCCAGTCCCAAGGAGCTTGATCCTGAATTCCTGCAAACATATTACTCCAGAGGCTCTCTGAACCTCGAGGCTAAAAATAGGTATTGATCGTGTAAAATGCACCTAGCAGGTCCCCAGACGGGGTGCAGGGAGGGTCTGCAGCAAGGACAGCTTCCAGAGATGCTCCCGCAGCGTTTCAGCCTCTCCGCTTCCAGGCAGAAGGGGTATGTTACACATAGCAAAACAACACGAATCCTCAGCCTAAACTACGTGGCAGCTCCAAGGACAGTTGTAGCCAGGATCCCACAGACCCACCACATGTCATTTGAGTAACTAGAAGGAATAAATGTGCAGGAAGTGAGATAACCGATCACCTAGTGATAGACAAATCTCTTTCATTCTGCTTCCCTACAGCAGTAGTTCTGGTGAGCTCTTTTTCAGTAAAATAAAGTAAAATCATGTACTTTACTTCAGCAAAGTAAAAATCATGGACTCTGATAAGGAGCCCAAAACTTCTCCAAAAAACATCATTCTCCACTGCAGCCCCCAAGGAGAAGATCAGCAAGGAGAAACACTGAGTAGCTCCCCCAAATCTGCACTTTCTTGCTTATTCGGCTTAGAATAGGACCGTAATAAAGTCTTGCTTCATTACTACTCTGCCATTTCAGCTGAAAGATGAAGGGCAGCCGTAGCACTTAGTTTAGAAAGGGAAAAAGCCTAATGCTACGCACTAAATATTTCATGCCTCTTAAAAATAGATCGATGAAAAAAAATCCTGCACCTCATTATGCTGGGCTTAAATAAGAAACAATTCTTGAAAAGCTTTAAACATGTTCTATAATGCTGTTATGTCTAGCTTGATTTCTTACAATTTCCAACTGTGAGAGGCGTGCAGGAATTGTATATCCAGGAAAACACTATTGAAAGGAATAATGTACATAAATTCCAGAATGGGAGTCAGTCCTTCCTGTCTCTGTGAGGCTCTGCTTAACATTAGCAAAAATGACTGATTCTGCAGCAATTCTGCCAATGAGTAAATCTCCCTCACCAACCACCCCCCACCCCCGCCAAGGAAAAAGGAAATATTGATGAAGCCAAAGTGTATTTTTCCTCCAGTTAAAGGTCACAAACATTCAGCTCTTTAACACCAGCATTTCTCAAAAGATTTAATTTTCTGGGGGCTGCCAGATTTGGGTTGCAGATGTTGCACCATGTAAACCGTTCAAAGCACAGCATTACATTCTGCTCCCAAATCTAGGCAAATTTTAACCAAAAAGCATTTGATGTGCCTAACTGAATGCATAATCTCAATACCAGCCCTGATTGTCTTCTGAGTGACCAGCCTTCTCATTGAGGGCAAAATACTGACAAAAATTAATCTTGGGATTTCAGTCCAGATTCATCCCATACGTTGCTAGATAGAGCTGACTACTGGAGGATCTATCCAAGGCAGGAAATTAAATAGAGACATCTGCTCCAAAGCCGAAGCTCAGTGCCTACCCTAAATCCAATCCATGTCTGAATTTTGCCCAGTTGTCTTACCCTGAGCCTTGACACTTAATCCCTAGAGGTGGCTGCGTTAGAATCCCCCTTGCCCAGATACTACATCTTAGAGGAGGAGCTGACCGTCTTCCATGCATGAAAAGTACTAAATGTTTTAGCTCCAGAGATGATGCATGGAGCTTCTCAGAGGTTGGGAAAACCAGCTTTGCAGCTGCTACCAGGAGGCTGATGGAAAAGCAGGTCCACATGGCAACCTCTTTACCAAATCAAGACAGGGAAGATGATGATTGAGGACTGCCTTCCTCCTGCACAGCTCCTGCCAACAACTTCCTGAGACTGGGAGGTTGTTGGAAAGGAATTTAGAGAGGAATTGCTTTCTGGCGTCATCTTGAATTAATAAATAATAGATGTTTTTCTGAGATAGATGTTTTAGAGCAGCATACAGCTGGATGAGAACTAGCACTATGGTCCAATTTATTTACCATTAGTTTCTTTCTCTCTCTCCCGTTCTCTTTTTTAAACTCTAACAGACGATTTCAGACTACTGTGAAAGCCTCCTTAATTTGCCTCTGTATTGTGCAAAGCAGATGTCCTGCCTTCCCAAACTGATTAGTAAGTGGTTTATATTATTCCAGTGGTTGTCATCATTATTGCAGATATATCGAGGGAGGCTGCTCCAGGCTGCCTTTGGAAATGTGTAGAATGACAGTCTGTCTGATGCACAAGTGACACAGGTGTGCCAGAACACCATTTTTTTACAGAATTCAGGCCAAAATAATATTCCTCTAAGCAGCACATCATGTTCAGGCAGTGGAGTATCTTAAGGATGATGGTAGATATAGTATAAAAATCACACTTGCACTGGACCATGACGCAGAAGCCCTGGGTCTTATCCCAGTCCCTAGCACTGTATGAGAAATTCCATCTTTGACAAGTCCTTTTGCCAGGATAAATCCCTGATTTATCATCTCAGTAGCACCTTAAATGTTGGAGGCAATTTTCAGCAGGAGCCAGGCTGTATCTACAGGCTGCAAAACGACTGAGGTGGATGAACGCTTAATTTTAAGACAGCTGCAATTAAGTGAGGTGGATCCTGTCATGGGTCTCACAGGAGGCTTAACATTTAAATTATTATTTTTTTTTTGTTGGAGAGGGTGAGGCAAAGTCTATATCACTTGCATGTTTGCTCACCTAGCAACTGACCTTGATTGAGCTCTCTGAACACTACCGCAATAAAAATTAATGCTAATTATAGCTTTAAAGGATTAGATAAGTTAATTCTGCTTCTACATGTCCTAGCAGCCTTAAAAGCAGAAAAAGTGATGCATGCTCAGTTGATTTTGCAGCCATCCTTTATTCCCAGAAAAAGTCCGATGGAAAGACATGAAAGACGAGCTAAGGTCCGGCGGAAAGACAAATTCCCAGACAAAGTCCGGTGGGAAGCCCTGAGCACACACCAGCTTGGGCAGCCTGTGCCATCGCTGCGGGAATCAAAGCCAACACAGCAGGGGCAACCACAGGGCTCTACAACGGGACCAAGGGCAGAAGGTGCCAAGTAAAGTGTGGTATCCTATACCAAAGCCCTACAACACTGAGAGACAAATCTGGAAACATTTTTACAATCCCAAACTGCACCCCTACACACACAACCTAAGTATTTTGTCTCCAATCTGATGCAGACATACAAAGGCTAAAATATTCTTTTTTTCATTCATAAACTTTTTTTTTTCCAAGATAAAGCGAAAGACATTGCCCAGGTCTTACACAAACGTAATTCTGATCCACTCTCAATCTTCGTGGACTTTCAAAACACAAGCCTGAATCCAAGTCCAGTTTTTACAATGAAACACTCACATTCAACAAACAATTTACACATTTTTTATCTTCTGAGCATTCTCAAAAGGATCTTAAGGAAAAAAAAAAAAAAAAACAAAAAGTACTTTCTAAAATACGACCACAGAAATTTTTATTGTGGGACTCTGAGAAAGCTTTACAACATAAAACCTCAAATTGTCTAGTTCAACAGACAGATTTATTCCCCATGTTAAACATGGGGGAATACAAACAAAACACAAATAAGTTGCTAAATCAACTTGCCTTTCAATATGACCCAAGAAAATAAACTTCTAAGTGTGCCAAAGCAGGCCAGAAAGATTCCTCCTGCTAAGCACCGGAAAACTCAAGAGTTGCTTATTGACTTCAGATTATTAATTTTCTTTAGAAAAATCTTTTTTTATTTTTTAATGACAGTTTGAGACTGTCCGTCCATGAGTGAATCAAATAATCATAAACATCCAGTTCTAAATATTTGTTTCAACTGAAATATTAACGTCTATTCTTTTGTACTTTGAGGAACATTAGCAAATTAAAGAAGGGAACCATTTCTGGTTTCTATTTCTGCTAGTAGCAGTTTATCAAGCCTCAGGGTTAAAAAAAAAAAGAAAATAATAATAATAAACAGAAAGAACAGAAAGAAATAGCTGCATTTAAAATGTTTCCTATACTTTTTTTAAGTCTGATTTGTTTTAAGATCCCTCTCTCTGCAGGTCCTCATAGGTGGGTGAGCATCCATGCTATAAAGCACAACACCCTTGCAAGCAACCATTTACACAAAGAGCACAAATGCCTTCTCAGCAACCAAAATTCTCAACCAGTTAATACTCCCCAGCTTTTTTGCATTTTTTTTTCCTAGACATCCTTTCACCTTTAAACATCACAGCTTTAAAACCAAAAAATAAAAAAATAAAGACTGCTTATAAAATCTCACTGTTTTCATTACTCTTTTGTTTCCAAAAAAACCCACTAGTACCGAGACCAGACACTTCAGCGCAGCCATTAAAGCCGAATGCCTTTTGAGGCAGAATTCCGTGAATGCACTCGGGCTTATAAAAAATGTATTAGATGATAGCTCTGAAAAAGGCTCTGAGGCGTAACATGGTCTATCATGTTGTGCATGCATGAGTTAGCTTTTACAAGATCAGAACCAAAAGCTAAGATGAATGCTACGCGCTGCCAGCCCGGAGCCTTGGAAGTGCAATATCGCATCGCTCGGGGGTCACTACCAGAGCTATTCACAAAAGGACATTCTTGAAGAGAATCGTCTCTTTTTTATTATTATTTTTTTAAGCATTCGACAAACGTGCCCAGCCTCAGTTCTCCATCCCACAGACACCAAGCACTGCGGCCTGCCTTGCCCCGCTCAACCAGCCCAGCTGCCCTTCCACCGACCACACGAGCGAGAGGCTCCACGTCCCTGGCAACGGCTTTGAAAAAAGTCAAGTATCACTTAATGAAAAAAAAACAGTGACTTTACAACGGGTGTAAAAAAGGAGCAATTCTGGCAAGGCCTCGTCCACTTAGTGTCAGAGAAAATTACACACAATTTCCTATGCTGACAATCCAGAGTGCGGCCTTGGTGTAATTAGGATTTGGAGGTCTTAAGGAGAAGCCATTCCAATGGACATTAAGCTAAATGGCTTTTTTTTTTTTTTTGGATGAAATAATGGTAAATAAGCACACGGGTGACTTTGGCTGTTTACAAAACAGCTTATTTGCTGTCAGCTGCCTATAGCATTTTGAAAATACCCCCACACTCAGGACAGCCCCATCTTTGAATGCTGGATAGTTTATGTTAGACGGTTTACACAGCTAATGAATCCTCCTTATTGCCTATATACTCCCTCCTATTTGAAGACACTCCTGAGAAATATGCATAGAATTGGGAGAAAATAGAAATCTTGGGAATCCCAGAGTGGTCAAGGTTGAGGTTGGAGGGATCTGGTCCAAATCCCTGGCTCAAGCAGGGTCACCTAGAGCACCTTGCCCAGGACCAACACTTCCCTCTGCCATTGTCTGCAGATTTCAAGCAAGCCAATGCCAAGGCTGACAAGGGGCCCGGCTTGGCAGGGACCCTAAAAATGTATTTTTAGCAAATGCTCCTTGTGGGTTTTGCCTCCGGAGCCACTGCTTCGGCACCAGCTCCACGCGTCGGCCGTGACTGTGCGAGCCGCTCCGAGCCGCAGCGGCAGCCCGCGCTCGGTGCAGGCAGAAATTCCCTATCTTTGCCTCCTCTAAAAATACCACGGGCTGCCACCAGCGCCAATCAGCAGTGACGAATAGCTGAAGGGACAAGCGGCTCTCTAAATTTCCTTCATATCTGACAGCCCTTCGGCAGATACGGGTAATGGATCCTGCTTGCTCGGGACTGCTGCAAGGCGCTTTCCCACCGCGCACACACAGACATTCACTACGGGCTTCTTAATGACCTAGGGCGTCTCTTTTTCCTTTTTTTTTTTTTTTTTTTCCCTCCTTTTTTTTCTTACCCATTAAGCCAAGCTGATTACACATAT
Source organism: Tinamus guttatus (assembly GCF_059628265.1). Lineage (NCBI taxonomy): Eukaryota > Metazoa > Chordata > Aves > Tinamiformes > Tinamidae > Tinamus > Tinamus guttatus. The sequence goes on from NW_028288779.1 coordinate 999,817, forward strand.
AGAGCATTACAGAACCTGATTTCCTGAAGGTCATTTGATGGCTTTCGGCTATTTTGGGGGTGTGTGTGCATTTTTAATACAACATTTTTGGAATCCAGGCCAAAGAGCATCTGATGAGGCGAAGGGTATTTACTGCATCCCCAGGGCTCCCCAAAAAGGCAATTATCTCATCATTGTTTTTAAATTCTAATAAAAAAAGGAAAGATAAAAGAAGAAAAGGGGGTGGAGCAGGGAGATAAGCACTAATTAAGTCACAGGAATGGTTTGTGTGGGGGTGGGGAGCAAATTGCATTTGTGCTCACTTTTTGTTGCTCACAATATCAGTTTTATTGAATTAGCTGTAATTCTTCGCACATAGATTTTTTCTTCAGCCACTGGAACAAGTGGCTGGTGGGCAAACTTCTCCAGAGCTGTGACTCCGAAGAGCTGCAGGATATACCAAAAAGCAGCAGATGAGATGATATGTTTGTATGGATGTGTGTGTGCAGCCTCATCTGTGCAGCTTCCAATTGTTCATATCTTTAGGACTTCTCCAATGGAAATAGCACTCTTCAAGCCCTAAGTTTTCCTTTATGTCACTCCCCTTCAGTGCTCCTGTCCTTGAAACACTAGCACACAACACATTTATCTTGACGCTCCTCACAAAGACAGGCGAGCTCAGTCCTCCCTCTACACAGCAAGTGACCCAACGAAGGCAACAACATCGTTCTGTGGCAGAAAGGATCCAAACTGGGTCCATTGGGTCCCCTAAGAGCGACGCAGCCACCAAACACGTTGTTCCTTTGCACTGCAACTCACCCAAAGTGCACACTGAGCTGGCTTTTGGCTGCGCTGTGCTCTGCTCTGCAAACAAAAAGCAGCAATCCAATCTTTAAAACAGAAAACACCTTTCCTCCCTTTCCCTCAAAAAACATTGGGAATATTTTTTAAAGATACATGCATGCCTAAAATGTTTATATGAAGATTTTGCAATTTTGCAATAATTCGATTGCTTTGCTTCCCATTTGGTGACAAAGGCATGAGGCCAAGTTCTGCTCTCCTCTAAGCCCAGGGGAACGGATAATATATATCCCTGCTGATTTCGGAGGCTTTGACCCATATTCAGCTAGGCGAGAGGGAGGAGAGGCCGGCACGGCTGGCGCTGCTGCAGGTGGACGAGCTCTGCCCTGGCAGTTTTGGAAATCTAGAGAGCCAAAGCCCGTGCCAGAAAGAGCTCCTCAGACAGGGGCTTATTGCAAGCGACACCTTTAAGGATGGGGCTCTTTACAGCTTGCGAGCCCAGGACAAATGCTGGATCCCCCGGCAGTCGTGTGCGCTCAGCATCGCTTAACACGTAAAGAGGCAGCCCAGAGGCTCGCTGGGCACGGTGATGCGGCTACCAACAAGCTTCACTTGGAAATAGAGACCCTAGGATGGGTTTGCAGTGGTGAGGAGCACACTCGGAGCCAGATTATCCAACTTGCTCAGCTCCCAATTAGCCACCTGAAGGACGCAGGCATTTGAGCTGCAGCGTTTGTGGCAAACGGTCCCGACGAGATCAATCGGGATCTGCAAGACAGGGTTGCTTAGTTAGGCGCTGAAACACAAGCTAGGAAATGACAGGCTCTTTGAAGTCAACCCCTTTAAGTCACGCTTCCTAGCCCTTAAAGAAAGCAACGGTTTGACATATCTTTAGTCATAACAAGGCATCGCGAGATGCAGAGAGTAAATTCATGAATGTTTCCGTGCTCTAAATACCTCGAGGGCTGATTTGCACAGTTATTGCCAACTATCAAACCTCGATGTAAAGCTTCTGCTGCTCTCTCAAATTCACATGCTGGAAATACTCCTCAGATTTCCGAACCAGCAAATGTCTGGTTGTTTCTTTGGACATGTTTCTTTTTTTGGACATGTTTCTTTTTTTGGACATGTTTTTTTTTTTGGACATGTTTCTTTGGCCAGCAAAACCTCAGGAGATGGTGCTGCAAACACTCCTGACCCAATCGGTGGGATGCACAAAACGGGGCTTTGCAAGGAAGAACTACTGCAACAAGGGATAGTTAGAGAATAGCTGCAAAATAGGGCAATAAGTCAGAGCTACAGCAGTGTGAATGAGCAAAGGCTTTTTGCTACACTCTAATACACACACATAATTTGACGAGCTGTATTAGAGTCTTTTGAAATCACGACCCTTCTCATATGAGGCAGCGTTGCTTGGGAAGCAACACAGACAAGAGCCCAATATCAAGCGAGCACACTCACATATCCCTCCACAACGGCAAATAATTTCTCATTTTACTCAGCTTAATGATTTTTCCAAGTGCCTAGGAGGATTGAAAATATGGGTTCAGAACTCAAAAAGGACAGATACAGAGCACTCTACATATAAATACTTATATATTTCTGTATTACACATGCACATACACTATATGTGTATTATATTGTGTGTGTATGTATGTACGTATTTGCATCATGACCCAGGTTCTAATTGACGGCAATGCAATTCATCATCTGAGATGACAACGATCAAAATATAACAAAAGTACATAAAAAAACAAGACCTACCCCCCAACTCCTCCTCCCAGAATCACAGGAAACAAGAAATCTCCTGGTAGGAGAAAAACTTGTTAGTTTTAGTCTACCTTTGAAACTGCAAACAGTCCTGAATGCCTCCAAAGAATGAATGATCCTACTGTTTTTGGAACAATTAATAAAGCACTGAGGTTTAAATGGGGCTGGTAGCATGATGGTGATGAGGCAGACAGTCACGGCTGGCACAGCTCACAGAACATCAAAACAGAGTGGAATGGGAAGAGAACGGAGCCCGTAACCACCTATGTTAATATTTGCTTTGGCTTTTTTGAGCAGGCTAACGAAAACGTTGATACAGATCATTAAAGCTCTTAAATTGTCATCATGCTAATGTCAGTAGTGCCGCACGAGCTTGTTTGATCGTATCATCATAAGCTGCTAGCAGAGCGCGCTGCAGCTTTCTTCTTTACGGGCACCTGGTTTTGCACATTCTGGACAATCTCTCCTCTTTTTGCAAATCGTGACAAAAGTGCCTCGAGGGAGAATGGCAGAAATAAAGGCCAAAGGCTCATAGGCTGCATTGTGTCCAAGATGTTGAAGACAATATTCTCCTCAGGAAAATGATGGGAAAATGATGACCAAACCAAAGCTCTGTGAGACCTCCTTGACCTCCATTTCTTTCTCTGGAAACATAACGTGTTTCCTAAAGACCGTCTCATTTGGTAACTGGTCCCTGATCGTGAAAAACGCTCAGAATCTCACCCACAAGGAGGGATAGGAAGCGTCAAGTCAAGGGGTGGTCGCTGGCTGTGGGTCCTTGAGGTCAAGCTGTGGCTGGAATGAGAACCCCGGGCACATTCGGAGATCAAAGAGGCCGATTCCTCGCATACAAACGTGGGCAGTGTCTGCAGTGTTCCAAATCACTGTTCCCTGGCCAAGAGGTCCCCTGGAGCAAAGCAGCACCAGCAGGAGGAATATCCCTGCTCCGGGAACAGCCAAGTGGGTGGCAGGAGCGTCAGCTGTGGCAACAAAATACTAAGTTGTTTAATTCATATTCAAATAAAACATGACCTTTTAATATAAAATCTAAAGTTCTGGAGGAGCTTGCTTTAAGGGGACAACCAGCCGATCCTGATTGACTCGGGCTTATGTCACAGAGATGTTAACACAGTACTGCACTCACTAAGTGTCTCTTGACTGCCATCAGCAGATGTATTTCACAGGTGTTTGGTTTTGCTCACCCCTATCTGAGCAATTTTGTGATTTAAAATCAAAGGTATTTGACTGAAACAAAAAGTTTGAAAAGGTCTCATTTTTCAAGCTTACTGCAGAAAAATGTCTTGTCTTTTAGGAAGCAACTAGTGATATGCATAAATGATTTCCTCGTTTCAGGGAAAAGAGACACCTTGAAGTGCTAAGAATTGCTTTTGATGATCTAAGAGACAGACGTCCCTTCAAATTCCATATTTGTCTGCAACTTTAACGCCTTAATGAGTAAAGCGCCATAATTCCCAGTTCTAACCTTCTCAGCAACATCCCCAACGTGGGAATGCATAGAGGACATGTCCTTTGGTTTATCCTAGGTTTATCTATGTCTAAGAACAGTTCTTCTCTACAGTATGCTTTACCACATTTCATAACCATGTTCATTTGTGTTTGTACTAAAAGGTGGTCACAATATCTTGATTAATCCTAGGAAAATCTGTATTCACTCAGATGCCATTACAATCTAATCAGATACTGTACACTCGTGTGTCAGCTGTGGTTCCTCACTCTGGTTGAACAAAATATTCCTGAGCTTATTTTAATGTCATTCCTATACTTTTAGCACTTTCAGAGTCTCTAGAATTTACATGTACATTTGCCATAACCACTGCAGTTTGAAAACAGGCAAATAACAGACCTAGATTCAAAGTTTCCATCAGAGACACAATCATAAGTCAAAAAAAACAGGTAGTCTTTGAATGCAGCCCAGTGGGTGGGAGGTATCATAAAAGTCACTACTAGTGATGGCACTACCTGGTATTCAGACAGCAAAAAGTTTTATGGAATCAAGAAGACAAAATCTGAGGCACTGAGGTGGCAGAAACAACATTACATTATTGATTTGGGAATTAAAGTTTCTTTCTAACTGACTGTAGAGAAACAAATGAAACGGGCTGGCTGGCAGCTCACTGTTTCATCACTAGCAGTAGCTGCAGTGGAATCAGAAGAAGTGATCTCACATTATCATATACTTCTGCTACAGAATTTTTGCATGCAAACACGTTGGCTTCAATGTTATATTCCACCATGGGCCACCATGTCTCTTAGGACAACCATCCTTCTTAAAACCCTAGGTTATTTTCCAGTTTGCTCCTGATATCGCTTGCAGGTCTCCTGCCTCTAAATCAATTACTCATTCCTGCGATGTTTCCTCTGCTAGCGAGGATTATCCTGGAGAGTTATTTAGCTATAAGAAAGCAGCTAAACTTGGATGAGAGGTCAGAGGATAACGCCGACACCAGCTGTCTTGGGGAAATGACAGATCTCAATTTTATCAAGCTAAATCTTTCTCCAGAAGTATTCGGTGCATTGATAGAGCCACCTCCTCCACCCCAACAGTCCACGTCAGACCAGGGAACACTATTCCCTCAAGGCAATCAGGGAACGTGTTGCTTGGGACCTACTTTCCCTCTCTTGGAGAGCAGACTCTCCTCAAGATTTTTCAGAAAGAAAAAAAAAAGAAAAAAAAAAGTTAGGTCTGCTAGCTATGACAACCACGTAGGATCTTGTAGGTATGACCAACCATAGGAAAAAAGAACCAGAAATTACAATTCTGTGGATGATGTTCTAAGAAAAGCTCAGAAATGGTTTGATTTGGAATGAGCTACCATCCATGTTGCTACTAGATAGCTCCTTCTTGGCTCTTTAAAGCAGCCAACGAATAACCCATAACATGCAAAAGCTCCTACCTGCCATGGAGCAAGTGTTTGATCCTGCTCTAGCCAAGTGGCCAAAGCAGTTTGCTGAATTTTGTGCAAGGTTTCACTCGGGAGGCACCAGCCTTCCGTCCTCTCTGCCTCCCATTCACAAGGGCCAGGTGCCCATCCCGGGCTTGCCAACCGAGCACACAATTCTCAGAGCATTTCTGTCACAAATTGCTGAATTTTGAATGAAGCTCTTGTGCATACATGATTTTCCATTTGAATTAATTAAAACCGAATTTCGGTAGAAATAATAAAAAAAAGAGGTATCAGAAAAATAAAACACCCAAAATTTTGATGCCTGTCTCTTACTAAGCATGTTTTGCTGCAATGCCATTTTCCAAGAGACAAAGTCAACTCCTCCAACTCTCCCAAACTGACACAACGAATAATAGCTTTGCTCCTAAAGATCTATTCTTTAACCTGTTTACTTGATACCTTCTACGGACTCAGGCACAGCGTTCCCACTGTTGAGAGGCAAAGCACAAGCTTACCATGTAGTTGTTTACCATGCACCATTTCTCCGTGGCAGAAAGGGAAACCTTGGGATTTTAGGAGTCGGTGCAGATTACAGCATGTCATCTGCTTTCTGACTGATTGGCAGAAGATTATAACGGCTCATAGCACTATAAAAGATGCAATCAGATAAATGAGGAAAGGATGCCAGGATTAACCCCTTGCACACCTTGAGCTTCTGGCCGTGATTCGTGAAACACAGAACTCGGCGCTAACTGAGCACAGCCACAGCCTCAGTGTATTCGGCTGGCAGTGACAGGCCAGATCAATACTGGAGACCAAATGCCAACAGTAAAAGGGTATGTCAGTCAGTATTTCACTGACTAACTGCCCTTATCTGAAGCTCTCATGCTTCACTGGGTGAAAATACAGCCATTGATCTTAGTGTCACAACTCAAACTCTTCATATATCACCTAGTTGTGTTTTGTTTTTTTCCCCCTCTTTTCAGCTGAATTTCTGGGCCACTATTTATTTTTATGATCAATACTTCTATCACCCTCACATGAACTATACTTTTATTATATTAACCTTTAAGTACAATTTTTAACATATCTGTTTGGCGTAAAGTCACATTTTTTAACTCAACATCTCTTTCAACGGAGTGTCAAAGCTGCAGCTGAAGTGCAGGTTTTTGAAAGCCGTTATGGCAAAACTGCTCTGCTTTGCAGACAGATCTACGCAAAGCAGCGCTCCCAAGGAGTTTTCCAGAGCTGTGGCTAGCTGCACTTTCAAGGATTCAAATTCCCTTTCCAGGAATCTGCTGTTCAGCTGTGAGCATTTTTCTCAGTTTATGCTCACAATTGCTCGGCCCGCTTTATCTTAAAGAAGTTAAACATTAGAAATTAGCATTGCAAAAAAAAATCCCTCTATGCAAATAGTCCTGTGTTTGTGATCGGAAGAGGTTGGCTGCCGTATTAAACAAAACGGAGCGCTCAGAGAGGGCTTAATGTTTATGGCACGTCTGGCTTATGTTCCTGACTTGTTTTATGGCCCTGGCTGAGGCACTGTGGCACTCTGGATTTGCAGCTTTTTTCCTGTTTGCAGAATGGAAATGTGAAGCACAAGTTACTTTCATTAGGTCCCTTGGATCTACAAATGAATGAAACGATATTCCATAAGCCACAAGGGTAATTGACTGGTCCATATTAAGTGATCTGCGAGGCTATTCATTAATAAAATAACCGAAGCTAAATGTTCTGAGATCTTTAAATAAAAACCATTAGATGGACAATAAAAAAAATCTACAGACATTATAAAACATATTAATATTGTGGGGGAAAAAGCTTTAAAGTAAAAATCTGAGGGAATATATTAAAAAAATAATAAAGTTCTCTCTCTCTCATTCAAATAATGTAAATGTGTCTTACCAAGCTTGGCTTTGTAAAGATCCTAGGAAAACTGTTAGTCATGTTATTAATGTCCATCTTGAAAGGAATATAAACAAGGTAATTCCTTGACCCTTTGACTAGCAGAGGCAGAATTCTGCCGCTATCTGATTTTTCCTGATTCAGAGCAATTTTCAATCTTGCTAGAAATATTACCAGAAACTAAAAAAATCAGTAAGAGATGCAGTCAAAGACTTTAGCTTTTTTAAGTATTATTCTTTAAAATTTTCCAGTATTACATTTTGGGCTCCAACTTTAATACAAAAGTTCATGTCTCCCAGAGGAAATTGTTCTCCACCAAAGTGTTCCATCAATTATTGTGCCGCTCCATCATTATCCAAATTGTCGGAGCAATTTCATTATAAATCCCACATAAAGTAGCACTAAGGGGTAACGGCAAAGTGGCTTTGGTCCCTGTAGGACCATCTCCAGAAAAATCATTTCAGGCAAAGAGAAAACAATGTTTTGCTCCTGTGCCGGGGGAGGCAACTTTGTCTTTCTCGTCTATGTCTCCACGAGAGAGGAAACCCACAGGAGTGGGGCCGGCTCAACCGGGAAAACAGCGTTATATGCCAAAGTCAGTCCCTTGAAAGAGTTAAGGGGGGCCAGATGTGCCAACATCCCTGCATTTCCCAGCTGTAGATGTGAAGAATATACTGGGAGGGTAAAATATGGGTGGTAAGAGGGGCATGTACATACGCAGCCTCTCAATGCTGGCCAAACTTCTTCTCCGGTAAAGTTCTTCCCCTTCTATATAAGAAATTTACATTTATATATTTAGAATATAAACAGCATATTTAGCATGAGCAGGTCCCAGACAGCAACAAGCAGCCTACTTTTTTCAATGGGGTGATGAGAAGTTACAGGTTAGAGGACTTCCTTCCTAGGAAGGAGAAGCCATTTCAATGCTCTCTTAAGGGTTCCTGTTTTTGAATGAATATTACCAAATTAAAATGCTACTTCCGCAGCATTCTTGCAAAGAGGACAAAGCATTCAGACTTGATTTATTTTTATGAATTTCTTGGTGGAAAGAAAGATGAAAAAGGGGAGAAGTGAAAAAGGAAACATAAGTGTATGAAGATGGGAGGCGGCTCTCTACAGCCCCACAAATAACCCGAGCCAGATAATACATCCCTAGACAGCAAACAGTTTAGAAGAAACTTGTAACACTGAGAATACACAGAGGCAATAAGCAATCCTGTTTAACTGATGAGCACGGCGAGAAGCAGGAACAGGCTTGGTAGCTGGGGAAATCCGGGTTCCCTTTCTGGCTCCTGCAGAAGGAAAATTACTTCCCTTCTCTGGGCCACAAGAGAAGAATGTGAAAAGTGACTACAGAATTGCATGAGGGAATTTTTGAGGTTTGTTCAATATTTAATGAAGGCTTGAGTGTCTTGTGTGAACAATAGCAACAAGCATTATTATAGGAGGATTAAAGCTAATTAAGGCACAATTTTTATGCAACTGAACTATGAATTGCATGCAGCTATAGTCACTATTGCTTATCCCAAAGATGTTTATATTTACAATTTACTCCGGTTCACTCTTTTAAAATGTAAGGATCTTTTAAAATGCACTAATTCAATTTGCCAGATTTTAGATTTTAGGCCATTATTGTCAGTTACATGAAGCTTCTAAAAACTCATTTTATGGCAATATTCCATGCTGCAGGAAGCCTCAAGATAAAATGAAATTTAAAATGACTGGATCAATGAACACTAGATTCTTAAATGTGTTCTGCATTTCTGAAATATCAGCACCTCATCCGAGTCTCCCTTTGCTGCATTCGAATCCCACAGTGCTATCGCAGGGCTTCAACATAAGATTATGAATAACACTGTATTCTAGATGCAAAAATACATTATTAGTGGCCCTACTAGGCCATCTCCTCAGCAATTATTACAGAAATGGCAAAAATTAGTCTCTGTAAATGGATTAGCTAGGAAAATCAGTCTGATTTTTTTTTCCTTTTATACAAAAGGAACTTCCTATTATACTGTGGAGAGTAAAATAGAGAACAGTCTTATTTGAGCAACAAAGGCTATATATATATATTTATATTTTCTATTCTCTTGCCCAACATTTGATGCCAGGGAGAGGAACCATCAGGCTCCTGATCACAGTGGATGCCCTGCAGCCCCTGGCATCTGCTGAAGGTAGGATCAGCCTGATGCAAAGAGGCACCCGAAAGCTCCTGTGGAGTCAAGGAAAGCATGTCTGAACCTTCAAGAGGCTGAGGGTGAAAGACCCAGAGGGAGGTTTTCATTTTCCAGCCAAGGAAGACAGAGATTTCATTTAGGAGCAGAGACAGATCAAAAGAAGACAACCCAGATGCCTCTTTGCCCTAGTTTCGGAGCCCAGGGCAAGGACCCCATAGCATCACGTGTTGAGATGAGCCTCCGTGCAGCCTCCCCCTGCTCACAAGCTGCTCTTCCTGTTTACCGAGAGCGAGTCCAAAACTGAGCCCTAGACCCACATCTGCGTGGACCGGGGTGACGGCGGCGTGTTCACCGTTTTACATATCCGCTTTGCTCTCGGTGCCGTTAGGACTTCCCCTGACAGTGCAAGGGGGCTCAGGGCTTGCTCGGGCCAGCTCGGAAGAGGAAAACCAAGATGCATGGTACACCCCGAGGCTTCCTGCATGTACAAGTTCCTTGTATGCCATGGAGGATCAACTGTGCGCCTGCTTCCCCTCCAAATAACCGCCGTTTCCTACATGGCTATGGCAGAACCTCTCCAAATATCCTCTCCGCCCATTGCTTTGGAGCAATTCGAACACCAGCCATTGAGTTTTGCATCATTTACAAAGTGCAGAGAGCTCCCCGGCGAACACGGTTAAAAACCCAGCTCCACTGAGAGAGAGAAAGCGAGAAAAATCTATAACTAATTGACATTGTTCATCAAGATTCTTCACCTGATCCTGAAGAGCACAAATTCAAATGAAAACGCAACACATGTAGGCAATTAGATACCAAGTACCATGGGGCAGGTTAGAACTGGGAATGGATTGAAGCCAACCACAGGAGGGAAAGGGAAGGCAAATTACAAGTTGTCAATAAAAGTGAAATGACGGGTCTGTATTGATGGCATTCGCTCTCTCGGCCCAGCCACAGCAGCAGCAGGAACACCCGATATTCCCCGCGGGCACTTGCTGCATGAAGCGGCTAGTTTGCCCGTCTCTTCCGATGGGGAAAGGCAGCGGTGGAGACAACACGGGCGAGAGGCACCTTGCATTGATGACATTCAAGTTGCAAAGTGATGGTGGATGTAGCAGCTACTCTGAAAAAAATGAAAAAAATGATGAACTGTTGGAATTCCTGCAATATGGAAAGGCAGCCTGTGGAAGGAGGAAGCAGAAATGCCTTTAATTTGCGTTTCAGGGACTCTCTTCTCCACCTCCTGTAGAAGCTCTATTTTTTCTCCAGAAAATTACTCTTAACCAACCTGTTGCTGTGCAGAACAGCAACCTGCAGAAGCACAGGAGGGCGAGCTGAGCGCTGGGCCACAACCGGCCCCCGAGCCGGCTCGTTCCAGCCGCGCGGGACCTCCCCGTTCGCAAACAGGAAACCTGCGGCCGCGCTGCGCGAGCTGCTCTCAAAGCAGCAGCCTCCAAAGCAGGCACGGCAGCTCTGCAGAAGCTGCTCACCACCTGCAAGCCCGGCCAACAAGGGCAAAAAAGGAGATATTGAGAAGCTGCCTGTCCCCCGAGCATCCTCACCCGCAAAACCCATTAAACTGGTACTCAATCAAGCTACAGAATGAGAGTATTTCAGCAGAAATACAGAAAAATAGTATAGAAAAAAATAGTGTTTCGGTAAGAAGAAAGCCATCTGTAGCCAAAATTGTGAATTCTACGAAGGAAAATCCATTTTTCCTGTTAGTTAGCACACGTTCAAGCTTAACAGAACAGCAGCTACAGAATTACCACACACCAGCAGCACAAAGGGAACCTTATGGTGTCCCAAGGCTCCCAAAAAATGCACCGGTGCTTTCATTATCTTCCAATACAAGTGGCAAATCCAACACTGGCAGCATGAAAATAAATAAATAAATAAAAAGGAATATCAGAGATATTCCACATTTAAATTGTCCAGATTGTCCAGATTTAAATTTATCACAGAATCACGAACAAACACCGTACGACTTCCACAGCAAAATTTGTTGGGATGCTACATTCTATTCTCTCTTTTATCTAGCATTTACTGTAGAAATGTCTCTCTCTCAGATTGAATCCAAACTAGTGTCTTGGCCCTGCTTTACAATCTCGTTAAATGTGCATGGTCTCCTAGTAGTGCAGTTTTAATGGCACTACTTAGCAGCAGCCAAGGGTGCAGAGTATGACTTTGGAGGCTGAGCAGCCTATTTGAATGCATAATAAAGAAGCAGCTGAAGTTTGACTGGGTTTATTAAATTGTTTATGGATAGTTCAATAGTGGCTGTTAAATTAACCATCCTCAAAGAAAGAGAAAAGAATGGCTAATACCAGCTATTATCACCATCTTCGTATGAGACTAGCAGTAATTTTATGCTTCAGTTTGAAAGCTCTGGTTCTTGAAGTCATATTGATATGGACATCGGGGCTGTGGTTTTTCATTTTAAATGCCCGTTGAATGAAGCCTGGAGACACAGCTCTTCAGGATTCAGAAATCAATAGGTAACTAGAAAGGATGAACCTTTTTTTTTAAAAAAAAAAAAAACACAATTTTTAAGCTGCTCAAACCCAGAGAAGGCTGACTCAGAATGTGCCGAGCGGCGATGCTGACCTCACCACTTCAAAGCCTTCTTTTTCACCATACATCTAGATGAGAAAAATTAATTTCCTGAACCTCGTGAGCTGTTTCATTTAATAATTTCCAAAGACAAACAATCCCGAGAGCCCTTCCAGTGCCCCATTGCTGCAGTAAAATCGTGCCGATAAACGAGGCAACTCTCAGGGCACGGGGGAAGGAGAGGCTCAAAGCACCGTCCACATGGGCTTGTTAAAAACACCACGTGGTTTTTTTTTTTTTTTTTTTTCCCCCCCCAAGAAAACCAAAGTGACATAAACTGGAAACATTTCTTAAAAACTTCTCATCTCCAGCTAATTGCTGATGTTGAAGATTAACATTCTGTGGTACTTCAGCTTCAGTTACTTTCCTTAATTAATGTCATATTTGCAAAGATCTATAAAAACACTGTTTAGGTAAATGATGTGTGTTCATTAACTGTTTAAAACCGAGTCTGCTTTTTTTTTCTAAGTATTTGCAACCTTGCAATTCCTAACTATCAACCTGTAACATCTCAAAGGATCTGTAAGCAAAAGGCCAGTATTTCCATAATTATCAGGGCAAAACGGGCTATAGTACCAGGGAACCCCCAGAATACATATATATGTAATGCATGTAGAAAATACTTAAGGGAGCATGGGAGGCAGCAGCATGACCTCAGCTGCTATTAATAATTATTAATAATTACTATTTCAGCTCTGCATGGTCTCCATGCTCTGCGTGGGCAGACTAACCTTTCCTGATACTTGTTGCCTTTAATGCAGATTAGAGCCCATAAACTAAAGGCATCTCTGTTGAATGTACAACACGGAGCAAAGTATTTTGTGATAGGAGTTTCTCTTAAACAAAGCTGCCACTGCAATGGAATAAGATGCATTTTTTAAGTCCACCTTCCAAACGACAGTCCTAGGGCAGGCTTGGCAGGGCAGTTTAGCACATGTTGATGTCAGATAACCACCTGAGTTCTTGTCTAGCCCTACTAAACTTGTAGCTATAAAATCAACGTGCAAAAACACTTGAATAAATACTCTGCTTGAGAGGGTAAGAAGCCGGTCTCACGATAGTCTCATCAAGTCTCTTCAATATCATAAGTTATCTTGGGCTTGTCATAGCAAGCCCATCCTTTTGTGAGCCTACTTGGTGCAGAGATGTGTTTTCATCCCAGACAGTGCTGCTTGAACAGGAGGGGATGTGCAAAGGGGATAACTGCGCTGGCGCGGGAATGCACACACCAGCTGGGAAAGGGGCCTTCAGGCAGGTTGAGTCTGCAGACTACGGTGGTGTTACCACATGGAGAGCCACCATGGGGCTCCAGACCCACGTGCTGGGTCCTGTGGTGGGACATGGGGGTCTGCCTTGTCCCCAGGGTCTCCTTGTTCCCCTCCACCCACCTCCAGTCATTGCACTGGGCTAAAGAGCAAACAAGCAAGAACTTTAAGGATAAAATTTTAGGGCCAGATCCTCAGTCTAGATAGACTTAGGTTCACTCCTTCTGCTCCCACCAAAGAGACCACCACGAGATTAAAGAATTCCATAATCCTCCCTACATAGATTAGAAATGTTTTTTTTTCTTCTGATAGCTTGAGAAATAGGCCATAGCTAAAAATGAAAGGGAATTAGTGAAAAATATGAACTAATATGTGTGTTTAATTAAGAACAAGCACGCTGTTGTGATTTGCAATCTTGAGAATAAGTGAAAAAGTCTGTGGAAAATGGGACAATTTAGCACATCATTTGCAATCTTAAATGCTTTCCTAAATAGAAACAAAGGAACAAAAAAATACTCTGAAGGGACTTTTAAATCAAGCAGAGACACAAGAGAGTAAGAGACCCACAGACTGTTATTCCAAGTGAGTATAATGACAGAAAAAAAAATCATAAATGATAGATTCAATGAATAGCTTGAAAGATCAAAACCAGATCGAATTCAGTTATTACTTTTGCAGAAACACCGCAGCATCATTACACTGTTTTCACGTACAGTTATACGCCATTCCATGCAATTGAAATGGACACAATTACTAAATAAATCGCATCCAGTTAAAATAGAAGCAGGGGCACCCTGTTCTTGTCCACAACTGCTGCTAAACTGTTGCAGCACTTTCCACATCCTCACTTATCATTTGTAGCTTGACTCTATTAACTTTGAGTTAAGCACAAAGAATTGTATTATTTGCAGCAATTATAAAAGCAGATCATATAAACAGATTGAACCATCCAGGCAGATACGATCAAGGTATGCTGCAAAAATGCAAGTGCAATGGTACAATGTCGTACAGAGCAAAAAAAGCTCTTCTCTTCAACACTGTTTAACCAGGGTGTCCACTTGTTTTCTTTTTCCTTCTTCTTTCCTTCCATCCCTGCCACTGAAGCCCTCAGCCCAGCACATGAACACAACGGTTTTAGTGTTGTGCATTGAGCAATTAATCCGTTAATGCAAGGATGGCACGACCAGGGACTGTCCCACATGTACCCACGGAGGAGGCTTCAGAGAGCTGGCAACCCCACCACGGCCTTCTGCTGGCACCCTCCCAGTAAGCTATGGAAATCAAACACATCCGAGGAAAAAGCAGCACGTTTACAAATAGGAGAAAGAAAGCTTAAAAAAAATCGCAAATTTACTGCATCCATCGGAATCCTCTATGGTCCAGAAGCCTCTCCCAGTACCGTAATCATTGTTTTCTTTAACAACAACATTGAAAGGTCAGTTTGACAGATGCAAATACACTATCATTTCCTAAAATGACTCACAAAAAAAAAGGGGGGGAAAGAAAAAAGTTAAACCAACTCTATCTAAACTCCTTGCAAATCTCTAAATACATTTTATTCTGCTTATTGGTTCTACTTTCAAAAATCCCATTCTACTTTTTACATTACAATAACGCTCTCTTCTTGCCATTAATATTGTGTTCAGTGAAATGCTAATATTTTTCAGCTCACTGTCAGAGGGAACTAAATCTACAGCAAGCTAATCTGCCATAAAGTCATGTTTTATACACATGACTACAAATTGAGTTTTACACTCCATGGAAAGCAATCTTCCATCTTTAAGGGTATCATGAGACACAGAATTAGATCTATTCTTCTGGCATTACTAAATCATAAGATGAAATATAATTTGACGTGCAAATGATATTGTAAACCCAAGGCAATGAAGCGCTGAAAATGTTTTTAGTACTAACTTACTTGTTTTTGAAGTATTAAGCGTCTTTTTGAGAAAATTAGTCTCCATTTATAATGGAAACAGCATTACATGAACTTTTTTTTTTTTTTCTTTCATAAGACAGGTACTAGCCTGGAAATTGAGAGACCATGTATATTTATTTCCGAATTGTACAGCTAAATTTAACCCTGTGTTTCTCTATTTTCAGACTCAACGGGTGAACACCAGAACTCTACCACAACTGCAAACTCTGTGTTGGGCACTCAGAAGCTGAACGTCACTTAGCGCTGCTGGCACTTGTCAAGTTTCCAAACAATGTGAAAATAAACCAGATAATGTATTTTTTTGATTTACACAGTGGGTTTGGGGTTACTTTAGCTTGCAGAGGAAAGCCTGGGAGCACCGAGTCACTACTTCTGTAGGTATTTTCAAGGTAAAACAGGAATTCCCCAGGTAGTGGTGTTAAGTGCTGCCTCCTTGCAATGGTAGATGATCTTTTGGAAGACGGACATGATCACGCCAGCTCTGCCCTGGCCATTCGTTTTCCTGTATTTATAGCCCCGTCTCTGCAAGACCTGGAGCTCTCCTGATTTCACCTTGTAACTTTTTGTGTGCTTGAACCCAGAATGCCTTCATGTTTTCTTGTGGGGCTCTCTGCTCCCTCCACATCACCACTTCCAAAGACACAAACATCTCACAACATGCTCATCCCGGTCTTGCTTAACTGTAGTCCTAATCAATTTAAACCCAGTTATCCCTTTTTAAACCAAAGGGTCAGCCTCACCTTTTGTACCACTACCCGTATCACTGCCACACATGTATCACTGTTGTTTTTTCTGGACTTATGCTGTCCAAGGGATCTTGGCAGCCCTCCTTGATGCTTCTCTTTCCAACCAAGAGGAGGTTCAAGTTACATCAAGGCACCATCTTCTCCAGTCTTCTCACCTACCCCTACCTCTCCCACACTCATGAAAAAGTGTCTGTGGTGGATACAGCAAAGTCCACTGCCCAAAGGTAGCACTAATGGCCCCAGTAGGACAAACACTGCGCTGCCAACGCATTTTCAGCTGGCCTCCTCATTGGCCTCGCACTAACTTCCATGAGCAGAGCAACCTTTCATTGGACCCATGTTCCACTACTTCTTCTTTGGACCGTTCCTCCACCTCTTCTTCCATCTCTCTCATCAAAACCTACTTCTTTGGAAAAGTCATTTACCCAAAATTAGCTGCACTGAGTAAAAGCAGGACTTTGCTGCTAATGAGTGTCTGAGGAAAAAAAGGACCAAGTTCTTGCAGCTCTTCTGGAACAAGCTTTCTGGAATGACAGAGTGGCATTATCTAAAGATGGGACCAAGAGTGAAAACTAGCCAGAAACCTTCCTGGATTGCAGTGCGAACAGGGAAACTGAAGTTTACCTCTAGCATGAACCACTTGCTCTTTCGAAGAGCCAGCCCCCCAACCCAGCAAAGCAGCAGATCAATCACAAGCGGTGGCACATCACTGTGTACCCACCAGCATGTGTGTTTCCACGCTGAGTAGGAAATTATGTCTGATGCCAACCACTACACTTGGTTCAGCTACACACGTTGGCAGAGCTGTATCACGTGGGTTCCAAACCACCAAGCTCGTTCCTCTTAACGGAGAAGCGAAAGAGAAAATAACATTGAGCTCTGAGACACGGAAGCACCTTCTGGCAGACGAACGTTGGGTACCAACCACGCTTTGATGTTTATATAATGTGCTTCTGCAAGAATAGGCAAGTTCTTTCTTTCATTAAGAGCAACACTTTGAACTTAAAATAATTCCTTTCATCAAAAGCCCATGGAATACTTTACGAACGTGGCAACATATTATTAGCATAGTTTTACAGAGGGGAGAAAGTGAGGCCAAGGCAGATTAAGGGAGTTGTTACCTGATTTTTTGTCTGTGGCTGGTAAGCTAAGAACAGAACTCAGGCTCCAAAACTGTTCTTCAAACTACTGGGCTGTGCTGATAACAAAGAAAACCAAAACACACTATCACTTGACACTAAGAAAGTCCTTTGCAACAATCTTAAGAATGAGAGGATCTAAATACAAATGCCAAATCTTCAATTATTTTTTTCTCTCCTCTTTTTAATACTCATTCTTCACTTCTATGCTGCATTGCATTTTGCTTGTGGATATTATTAATGTGAATGCATTGATGTGCACGGGAGACAGAGGCACAGAACTGCAGTGTGAGGTAGTGTGTTAGAGGATTGTGCAACGATGGGGACATGCACTGAATTTGTTTGCAAACTGAAGAAGCAGAGTGGCTCAAGCAACGTGCAAAAAAGGTCCCTGAAAAAACAACAGAAAAAAAAAGAGTGGATCCAAAGTTCAGGTTGTTCCTGTTCCAACTGTATAAGATGACACACTTGTTCTCTTTTCTACTAGATTTTAAGGAAAAATACTTCCTAAATACTTGTTACAAAGAAGGGATGAAAATGAAGAGCAAACACTCCCTCTAGCAATTCATTTGTTGCTCTCTTAAATCCTTTCCACTCGCACAAAATTGCTGTTTTGATGCCCCAGGTCACAGAGCAAAATCCTGAGGTTTTGAAAGTGTAGGGACACATGGGGGAGGAAGAAGCACGTAGGGAGAACAGGGATGCAGGCGAGGATCAGGGTAATCAAATCTCGGACTTCACAGTGTGTAAGAGGCAGGATCACTGCCATTCCCAGCTCCACGTCTCCGAGACTTCAAGTGGCACCAATTAAGCATCAGATTCACCAAGACTAGGAAGGTATAAAAGATGCTGATCTGCTGCTAGAAAAAAACAGTGCTTCTGGTTTCCTTTCCCTCATGCCTTGTTTGCCCTTCTTAGCATACTGACTCCATTCGAGACAGGGTATTTTACACATGTTTTACAGTTAAGGTCTTAACACGTATACGCCTTCTCTTTGCACTGTTAGTTTTAAGACATTCAAGGTATTTCAACCAGGAAGCTGACGCCTAGTTTGCAATAAAGTGCCAGTCATGAGTATTAGAGAACCTTTATGCTCTAATGACAGAATTATATAGAGTTTTTTTGCAAAGATCTTTCACAGATCTGTTTTAATGCACTAGCATGTTTAAGTTGCAGTGGAGAACCCCTGATAGACAGATCACAACTCTGCTTCCCATTGCTGACTTTAGCTCCTTCAGAGAAAGACCTTGGGAAGGGTATAAGAAAAGTTGCAGTAGCATATATGAGAAATATTAAATTGTTTGGAATCCAGGATATTTCTCAGCTGCTCCTACTTCCCCCTGCCTGCACTGCTTAAACAGCATACATGAAGACTGCAGCTGCAGCCTCCTTTATCTCTCTGTCCAAAACCCTCGGAAAAAAAAATCCCATCTACTTCAGGCTATAAATAAATGCATTCCTTGATTCAAATAGAGACATCATAACGCTGCAAAAAATATGGAAAAGATGCCACCTTCTTTCCAAAACCATTCCTGCTCCGCTCATTTCTGTCCACTTCATTGCTATTCTGACCCACCCCTTTTCCATAAATATTTGTCTTGCATTTGTCAAGACTTATATTTAAAAATGAAATTTTATTTGGCGTCTTACAGTATGGGAGGCTATTATATATACATTATCCTTATGTGCATGATTGGGGAGAATAGATGATTTGTGAAGTTATCTATTATGGGGAATAATCAAGATTAATGAGCCCTATGGCACTTGCTGAATGCCTCCAGAGATTTATTACTCAGGTTGTTCGTTTTTCTTGTTATGTTGGTGCTGTCAAGAGTCCTATAACAAATGCAAACACAGACGTGTATTAATTGCAAATGTGGAACAAGGCTACTGTGATGTTACTAACTACTTACAACAGCATCTTCACTGGCTGTAAGATTTCTTATCTGACGGGTTTTTGATCAACTCACTATTTATTTTGGTATATAATGTAATTTTTAAAGGCTTAGAAATATATAGATGGGGGAATTAAAGAAGGAAGGGAATTCTGTGCTCATCTTATTTTTAATAACACAAGCCGTGGACAGAATTGATTGACAGTTTCCTGAGCTTTTCCAGCTTTTTCAAGTGCAGGCAACTCTGAAAATCTAATTTTATCATACGTTCATTTCAAAACAAAGTAAAAAAACCCCACCAACAATTGTGGCATAAAATATTTTTACTATGAAACAAGCGAGCTCTATTTTACTTGTAAACCTGTTTAAAGCTGCCACTCTAACGTGCACCTGGCAAGAGGATAACGCTGCTTTCCTGGGCTGACATTCCTGTTTTTCCACAGTGGTGCCAGCAGACTCAACGGTATCAACAGGAGGATCACAGTGACCCATGAGGCTATTAAGTTATTTATTAAAAGCTCAAGGTGCTCTGGGAATTTTAGGTAGTCATGCTTCCTCAAACGGAAAAAAAAAAGGAAAAAAAAAAAAAAAAAAAGAAAAGGATTCCTCATTTTAAGCAATCTTTTCCCTGTACTGTCTCTCTTCATTAACGCCTCCATACTGAGTACTGCTTGAGAGGCATCACACTTAGCGTGTACCATTCATGCTAAGGGCATTACATTGAATTATTTCAAAATTTCTAAAAAAAAGCCATCTTCTGGTTCCCAGCCACTGGCCTACACAGGTCTTTTTCCCATTCCCTGGTGTGACTTCAAATGGGAAGCTGCAGAGTTTTCATGTTCACGCATTTATACATAAAAACACATTTCTACCTTCCAGGCAGATGTTTTTCTGATTCACCATGCTGGCACAAACACAGAATGTGTGGGATGATATAATAGTTCTGAACTATTAATATACAAGAGGGTATAATAATGATAATAAAGTAGCAGCTTACAGTGATACCATCACAATATATTGAGATTTCCTGTCCCGAAATACCACTGCTGGAACCTTCAAGAAACCACTAAAAACTTCCTTCATAGAAAATAAATCCAACAAAACCTATTATTTAACACAAATATGGGAGCACAACTTCAAGCTCAGGAAGTTCCCTGCTACAAAGACAAAATCCCCAAGGATCTATGGAAAAAGCAGCATCTTTCAACACTTCCACCATTCTTTTGTGTCTTGTCCTTTTGCATTTTCTGCAGACTTCTGCCAAAGACAGGGTACTGGGTTTGGTGGACATTCATTCTGGTCCCACAAGGCTATTATGTTTTTACATAGCTAATCTTGATTTCTTTACAAGTTTTACGTACAAACAAACAAAAACAACAAAACAACAACAACAAAACTACATGTAATCTCCTTTTTCACCAATATTCTAAATTAAAAAGGCCCCTAGTCTGTCTGCTCAACACTGCTCCTGCTATTCCTCTGGAGCTGAACAAGAGCAAGGGCCTTCAGATCTCAGTGTCCCTGTGGCCTTATTTTGTTCCTCAAAAATCTGGACTGGCACTGTATTAAAGCTCACATTAAATGTCAAAAAATTACAAAGAGGTTTTGCAGGAAGAGCTGGGGTGAAGTACTCCAAGAGCAGAATAGATTTGTATCTGTCAGTATTAGTTAAAAATTTAGAAGCAAAGATAATATACAGAAATACTGAAAGTGCCAGAAACCACCAAATACTTACTAACTTCTAGAATAAACTCTCTCTTATCCAGACAATAACTTTTCAGCATAAAGAGCTAAATCCCCCTCCTTAATACCCCACTTCCTGCTTTCCCAAATCTCTGAACTTTTTGAGTGAGAAGACCTTGTTCCACTTTTGTGAGGTCTGCAAACATAATTCTGAGACACTGTAGTATCATAAACTATAGTAAAGACAACCCAAAATTAGAAAAATGGGTTATTGCAATGCTAAGTTAAAAGGACTGGAAAGGATGTTCTTTTCATTAAATAACTACACGCACCAGTTCTTCCTCCAAACACAAACTAAATTAGAGGGAACAGGGTCTTGCAAGGTTTAGAAATCCAAATTAGGGATTCATCCCTGACTAGCAATCTACTTGGATTTCCCTCTTAACACTATGAAAAGAAAGGCAAAAATCCAGAGAAATACAACCGGAAATAATATCATAGTCCTGAGTGCTTTTTAAAACCTACACAAACAGGTGTGTATTTCTTGGTAGACTGTTTTTTTTAGAAAAGCAAATGTGCTATTGAACAAGCAGAGAACACTGATGCAATTCTTTGCCTTTGGGTGCTACTCTGCCTTACAACAAAACAAGTTTTTGTATAGCTGCTACCCAAACTGATATGTGCTGTCTTAGGAACAAACACTTTCCTCATTTCCTTAAGTGTAACCATTTGTAACAGCAATTCATGTAACTTCAGGCAGTCAGGTAACATGAGAAAGTTGTGATATCCCTGCTAAAGCATGGCTAAGTGGTAGCAATTGAGAAAAAAACAACAAAACAAAAGACTACAAGGAGGACGACAGTCCCTGAAGTTCACACTTGTGGCCAACTGGCACCAACTATTCTACTTTTCTTTCAAACATTCTCTTCCAAAGTTTTTTCAAAGAGTCAAAAACATTAGATATTTCCAGACTAACCTTCTATATAACCTCCCCATAGGCCTGGGAGGCTTCCCTTCAGGGCAACCCCTGAAGTCATCTATTCTCCAGGCTGAACAAAGCCAGTTCTCATGCATGCTGCAAATGCAGGGAGATGACGAGCAACAAAACATAAGTTAAAATTAAAGTATCTTGCTTAGTAGAAGAAAAATTTGGCCATGAGGACAGTCAAGCAGTGGAACAGGTTGCCTAAGAGGCTGGGCAGTCCCTGTCTTTGGAGGTTTTCAAGTCCTGATCTGATCCACTGCTGAAAAGACCTTCCTGGTGTGGTCTCATGGCTGACCTTGCTTGAAGCAAGAGGTTGGACTAGACACCTCGCGTGGTCCATTCCATCCAGTTATCCTATGATCCTTTTACTGCTAGCAGGAGCACTTAGCAACTCTTTACGAAAATGAAAAGTGACTATGGAAAGCCAATACATCATCTAGAGAAGAAACTAATATATCAGAGAGTATGAAAAATGTGAACTCTTCTTCAGGGAGCAGCATTAACCTTATCGTGTGTACCACAACAGCAGCTCAGTCTTATGTAACAGGACAGAAAGCACCAAAGTCTCTTGTTTTTCAATAAACTGTGAAGCACCTACCAGTTAGCAAAGAATAAATTTCTCATGTCTCATGAAGACAAAATATCACCACAATAGCTGAGATTTCATTCGTAAGACCTGTCCCACACTTCACTAGTAACAGCAGCAAAGAGGGATTGAGATTTTGCTCTTTGCGTATGACAACATAGTGGATATGGAAATGAGTGATGGATATTTCATAATGCCTATCCTTAAGATATAAGTCAAAAACCTGATACTCCAGACATCCCCCAAAAGTAGGTATTTGACTTCACTGAACCTGATGACAGAAGGAAAGACTATACCCAGGTTATACCAGCTTGCAATCCCAGACCATACTTTAGACAGATACAAGTTACTTTTGTGTTTTTCGTGAGAGCTGATATAATAAACATATGACAAAACAATAATAATAAAAAAAAACCTTAAAACAAGCTACCACATATTTGTAAAGCTACCATACAACAGGAAGCCCTCCACCATCTAAGATACACAATTAAACACTCAAGTCTGAGGCAGAAGGCATTCAGAGCTTCATGTACTGGTGGTGAAGTAACAAGGAATTTTTCTACTGCCTCCAGAAGAAGTCCTGTAAGAATAATGTGGGGTTCAGCATAGGATTTGTGAGCACCACAGAAGGCCTCTTCACTGACCTTTTAGTTTTACTTCCACAAAGGAAATTAATGTAGACAGGGAAAGAAAAAAGCTCATGACTGAATGCTAAATCTGTAGTGTGGAACCACTTCAAGCCCAAATAACCCGAATAACAGAAATCAAGCTATAAACAAGCTGGAACAAAAGCTGCTAATTAGTAGCTGACATCAGCTCAACCAGTTAAACCACAAAGGTTAAAATCCAATTTGCAAAACCTTAAAAAACAGGTAAGATGATTGAAACACCACCAGATTATCCAGATAACAATGTGCTTCAAGATTCAAGAACCAACAGTGAATATCTTAAACTTACAAATCACTTCTGCATGAATCGATAGAGCTAAAAAGAAATAAGCAAGCATCACTTTTGATTTGCTCAGAGAGATCTTTCCCAAATCAAATCACTACATCTCTTATCTTTTTGACTATTCTAATCACTACAATACATAGGCTGTCACAGGGTCATGCAGCTGCCAAAACGGACATAGGAAAATGTAAAACACGTGGCACTGAAAACATAAAAGGTGTCAGGAGGGAGTTTTGTGCCATTCCGAGAAAGACAAATGGATGACATGATAATGTGGATTATTCAGGCAGGCTTCAACATATTTTATGCAAAGCTCTCAAGTTCTGAAATTTGACATTTGTTCTAAGGTTTGCAAGAACAAGCAGCAGTGTGGGCAGACGAGCAGTCGCGGTGCAGTCCCAGCCGCCGGTTCTGCGGGTTGTACCAACCACCGACGCCTGCTGACCCTTCAGCGGTGCCTGTTGAAGCCACACACAGGTATTTTTATTGTACAGGATACAATGCAGTTTACATGCATTTTACAGACGTGAGAGCTAAAGACAGAGAGCATAGCCAGGAAGCAGATGCAGATGGACTTCACACAGAACCATAACTGCTTGCAAATATTCACATCACAGGCAAAGATCCCTCACCTTTGCTGTGCACATTAAAATGGCACTAAAGGCACTATTGCACAAAGTAATATGGCTCAGAGACATCTGGTACTAATTTTTTCTTTTTCTTTTCTTTTTTTTGTGCTGTGCTTTCATTCCATATATGTCCCAAAATTACAGTTTTCAGAGCAAACATCAAGTTGATTGGAATATCACCTTATCTTTCAACTTTGCCTTCTGTCTCAAAGCATTTCAAGCACTAAAGCAGTGAGAATCTTGCTTTCACCATGAGACACAGCCTACAGATGGGCAAATTAAGGCACTGAAGCTCAGACTGATTTCACTGAGGTGCAGTGGCCTCAGTAAGTCCTGCCTTAGTAACTCAGCCACCCGCTCTTCTTTCTATGAGCAGGGAGAAGTGGAAAACTGCCCCACCAGGGATGTCTACCTCTCCCTTGACATGAGCAGGATTTTGGGGTAAGCAACTTGGTTTCTGTGCAGCATGGAGGGCATTAATCCTCTGTATTCTAAGTGCTTCAATGTCTCTATGGAGAGAGGTAGTATCACCCACAAAGTTCTCCCCCTACCTAAAATTTGGCACCTGCAGGACTTTCCCCACCACTGACATAGCCTTTGAGAGCGATGGGGAGCAAAGAGAGCAAGGTCACTAGCAGATACAGGAATAAAAGCAGGACTCGCCTCTGTTTCAACAGCCAGTTCATGTATTTTTTAAATCCTCTTTAGCTCCTATATTCATCTTCATGCCAAATGGTACAGTCTGACTGACATTTCTGACCTTTTCTGTATAGAAAGGGCTGCAGAGAGAAATGATGGGGACAGTCATTTCAGTACACATTAAACTCCTAGTCTGGAATATTTAGGCCAGAATTAAAATCCAACATTCACACGAAGCCAGATGAATAAGATTTTCAACAAGAGAACAAAGACCTAACTAACATCTGTTGAAAATCAGGCCTTTCCTTTCACTTGTTGGGAGCCCAGATATCCCTATCTGATTTAGGCTATTTTGAACTTGAAGGAGGTAAAAATAATTCTCAGTTTTCTCAGTGGAATTCATGGACTCTCTCACAACGTCGACGAAAGTGCTTTCTTCTGTCTTCCTGGTGGCTCGATAAGATGAAGAAGAAAAATTCATAAAAAATGCCTATCTACTACTGAGAGACTAAAAAAAAAAAAGGCGGGGGGGCAATGCAGACAAAAAAAGAACACGGTAAAAGTGCTCTGCGGTCCTCAAAGGCCAGCTGAAAATTGGGAGCCAAGAGCTCTGAGCCCGTCAGCACCCTCAGGACTTAGCGGGTATTTCTGGGGAGCTGGAGGAGCTGCACGACCAGACTGCCCTCAGCCCTGGCCCTTGCATTGGAGAGAAGGCAGAAAAATGTTTTCCTCAAAACCGTTTCCTCTTTCTGCACTTGCTGAAACACAGAATGGAAGCGGGTTGCTGCGGCAGCCGGCAAATAACTCTGGTTCCTCCTGCACTACAAAATTGGCTAAAAGCATTAGTAAATACCAGTGTTTTGGGATGCTTCTTTTTTCTTCTTCTTCTTTAGTTTTTCTTTATTTTTGCCCGTAAGCATAAATTTTTACCCATGCCTCAAAACCATAAACTTTCACAGCTTTTATTCATGTCAAGGTTTGGATTCTTTGCAAGGCAAAATAGGGGGGGAAGAAGATAGCATGGTCACTGCTAGCCACGTGCCTGTCGGACTGGGCTTGCAATGAAGCACACAGCAACACATGCAGAAACAGGGCAGCTCTGAGGCATATTTTTTAAGCAAATTGGGATAGAGCATCTGCATAAAGCCATTTATTGTGGTCTTCCCTTTCTTCCCATCCATTAAACACCTGCAGGTCAATTTTTTCCACATTCTGAACTCTGCAGAGAGAGGACTTGCAGTTGTCATCTATGGTGTCCAACACAACAGGACCTTGATCCATCCTTGGAGCCCCTTAGAGCTGCTGTGAAACAGCACCAGCTTCAATCTGTTTTATCCAGTCTTAGTGAATGAAGCTTTCGAGGGTATTTTTTTGCCGGCTCTGCCAACTAGATACTTCATAAAGCGAAACAGAAGCTCGGCTTCCTTCAGGGCACCTGCTTTCAATTACAGGAAACATACGGCACCTTCAGATTTTCCGCTTTCAACATCTGTGCTTTGCAGGTACAATTTGTTGCATTCAAATTACTGCTAAACCCTGCAGGATGGTGCCTGGCTTTCGGAGCTGTGCGTCAAGGGATGCTCGAGATGGACACAGAGAAGGGCTGGAGATGGACAGAAAGCCGGGGCATCTGAAAGCACTTTCTAGTGACTGACGAATGGCTCTTCTGAACAAAATCCTTTAAGTTATTTAGAGACCTTTCCCCACTCCTCTTGGAAGTCTGTCCAGCACCAGCTTGAGTAGGGAAATCTGCTTTACTGTGCAGTGAATGGATATTCTGATGGTGCCATCCAGCCAAACCTCGCACCCTGTAGCTTTTCCTAGCAAGTGATAGCTATTGTACTCCTTAGTGTAGACATTGTTTATTTTAGTGTCATATTCTTTAGAATTACCTTATATTATTTAGAATTTGCTCAGAGAGGTTGTCCTTCTGCTTACCATAAGAAAGTGAATTGAGTCTGGGGGAATTTCACTGAACTGACTTAAAATCCCAGAAGATCACTGGACATCCTACTAGGAAGGAATCTCCACTGTGTGTTCCCCCCTCTCCTGTCCTCGTGGTCCTCTTTATTACACTTTATGTCAGGGAAATTAAGAATATGGAATAAATAAATTCTTAGGCTTGGATAAATTGTAACTTAAAAGAAGAGAAAGAAGATTTTTTAGATAAAAACATATTTAGAAAAGGGAACTAGAAATCAACTTCTTTCATTTATGTAATGCCAGGAAAATGCCAAAAATGAGTGCCAACCTCAACCAGTTCCAAAGGCCATCAGTCTTCCCTCTTAAATAACACCATTTTATGCCAATTTGTATCACAATAACAAGCAGAACACTAACAATTCACACTGTTGCAATCACTAGACTGCTTCGCTGAGCTTTTTAACTTGGATTCAGCTCTGGGCTTCTGTGCCTGTCTCCTTCCGTTTTAATTCAGCAGACCGAAGCAGTAGGATTGGACCCAGATTCATCTTTGCATTCCAAGCAGTCCTGCGTTTGGTTCAGGACTTTTTCTAATTTAATTATGTTTGCACTTGGATGTAAGTTAAGTCACAGCTCAACCATTAACTGTGCTCTGCTATGGCATTCGCCAGTGTGTATTTGACTTCGCTAACTGCATAATGTTTGGCAGCGAGTTTTTGATAAGTGTGTGTTTGCAGATGTTCATGACAGACTAATAACACCAAAGGAGGCTCTAGGAATGTTTTAAGTAAATATTATGTGTATATTTTCTCAACAGTGTCTGTATACCAGTACCTTCAGAGCTGCATAATCTTATCCAGAATATGTTTGCATTAACCAGCACGGTCCATACTACTAAGCAGATTGCTATTTGACTCCTATATCTATATATAATTACAGGTCACACAGACACGAAGCTCCAAAGAGGCAGCAGTTTCTGTAAACTTCTGTTTGCCATCATTAGATATTTCTTCATCAATCATAATGAAGAATGAGAAGACAGAGGCTTTTATCGGGGCTAGGAACTTCTAAAGGTATTTTAAGAAACTCTGTTGCTTTCCTCCACTTGTTTTCTTCCCTCTCTATTATCCCTCACTATTTAGGCCTAAAATTTAAACAGGGATGGATCCCAGGGGTGTCCATCTGCAAACAGTTTGAATTTGCAAGACCTTCAGAGCAGGGATCTTCTTTTACTGTTTTAAAAGGTGACAGAACATCAGTACAATGAAGATGCTTGAGCCTGGTGGAGAGCAGATGTTAGGCCTCTTAACTTTTTTTCCTAGGAATTTATTACATTGTCATCTTTCGGCTGCCACCAGCAGATGGTTTAACAATTTGGAGTGATAGCCAAATTGAAAAGAATTTAGCAGTGCCACTGACATTGCATTACACAGAGGAGAACTGATTAGGGCATTATCCTCTCATCTAAAATATGAGGATCGAATTCCATGCTCAGCCATAGACTTCCTGTGGACATGTCTCATTTAGGGTGTAATAACAGTACACTCATAAGTACAGCAGATGCCTATACAGACCATATATGAAATAAATTTAAACTAAGCTAGTTACCAGCAACAGCTGTGAAAGCACAGACTCTGAAACTCATCTGCTATAGACAAATCTCTAATCTCTTTGGCTCAGATTTATTAAATCTATGTGTCCAAGACTTCCTATTTAGTCAGCAAAGAGAAATAAGCAACTCGGAGGGCAATTCAGATTTTTGGGGGGCTTAGGGGATAGTAGTGTCTCCATTGACTACAGAGACATCCTACAGCAACTGTGAAAAATTAGGACCTAGTTTTAGAAGATAACAGCTTTTTCACAGCAACTTTTTTGTTTTCCACTGAACTTGTTTTAAAACTTGCCACTTGTAAGTCAAGTAGTTGTGCATCTGCTCTGGAAAGGCCAAGTTTTTATTTTCTGTCTTACTAGCATAAGGTGTTGAAATGATATAAGATCATTTTGCTACCATGTTACAGATAGGTGTAACAGACCATGTTACAGATAGGAGTAAGAAGCAGTCATTCTGGGTAGAAAAATGGATTTCTGATGCTGGTGCAATGATATGGTGCACAGAAGTACGGACTTGAAGAGGGGGCATTGGGTGTAGCATGGAGGAGCAGAGGTCCAGAGTGATGCGAGATGGGGCTCAGAGGGACCCTGGGGCCCCAGGGCTAAAAACATTTGCCCACAACTGGATAAAGAAATGCAAGTCTGAGGTTTTAGGGATAAGAAGGATATTATGGAGTTACAATGCAATGCGGAAAAAGTAGAATGTAATATTATTACATATTGGAAAACATAAAAATAGTGACATGTACTTCTCAGAGAAAGGAGGAAGAAATCATTAGATCACACTGCTCCTGGGCAGCAAGAGGAAGGAGGAAACTCACCATGAACATCCTCCTCCGATGGCCTGGGGGCACTGGCTGCTTGTCAAAACAGCTCCCCAGCACCGAAAATTAAAGCCAACAGCCCCAGGACCCGCAGGGCCAGGCAAAGGCTGAGCAAAACCACAGAGAAAGGAATAAATGCTAGGAAGTGTGTGTATGGCAGTTTTAACTATTATTACAGGCTTTTTTTTTTTTTTTTCTTTCTCTTTCCTGCAAGAGTATTCTTTTCCTTCAATAAGTAGATCTGGACTAATAATAATGATTTGATTAAACTCTTAGGATTTCAATTACACTAACAATATATTTTTGCCTTCGTACAGAGGGGCTGTTTCTTTTTGCTAGTAACAAGATATGGAAGGTAACCAAGTTCAGTACTGAAACCCATTAGGTCTCCTGCCTTTGTTCCTCCTAAGAGCCAGCCAAACCAAAACCTTGCAGCTCTGACAGAAAAAGTCCATTAATTTTCAGCATGAATGTGGCTGATTTATACCCATGACTGGCTTGGGCCGTAGCTCCTCTGTAGTGTTTTGGTCCCACTGGGTATTTTTTTTTTCCCCAGTTTTCACAGTCCTTTTGGCCACTTTTTTTTTAAAATTCTCACTAAGGCAAACTCTCTTTAGCCTCATGCTATAGGGGAAATATGTTGCCAGTCTCAATTTTTCTCACTGTAGAAACCCCAGAAAGACAGATTACTCAGGAAGTTTATGGTGACCTTATCTATCAGTTAAAAAGAAAAGCACAAACATGACAATTTTTGCTAATTGCAAACATTCGAGCTTGCTGGAATAGTTTTTGAGCAGTAACAAAGCAAGAGCTAATAATATAACAATCACGATAATATGTTAATAGATTTAATTGAAGTAATTTCTGTAGACAATAAGAATTATACCCTAATGCTTTCATTAATATGCTTAAGAAATGGTACAAACATGGATATGTAAAATGATATAGCGTGATATCAAAACAGGCATGTTTTGCAGGGGATGAGGCTTCGGAGCTCTCTTTGGGGTGAGAAATACAGACATTAAGTTATGAGGCAAGGTAAACAGCTCTTTTGATTTTAGCTATAACCAACATCAACTCTGCACCCTGATTTCTGCTTAATTAAACCTCCGACTGCAACCAGTTAAAAACAAACAGCAGATAATGCGCACGCACTGAGGCCTATGTAATTCCAGGCTTATTTTACATGAAGTCTATCTAAAACACTGTTGATTCAAAAAAATTAGAATAAAAGTCTCTCTCCTTCTCTCCTCTGACAGTCTGGCTAACAGTTTCCCTGTTAACCGCGGTAGCCACAGAGGCAAAAAGCAGGAAGGATAAATAAAAAGTTCAAAAAATTTGAAAAATTAAATAAAATACCTTCCTCGTCTTGCCCGGGGAGGCACTTCCTCATTATTTGTAATGCAATTTTACAGCAAAGAAATGAAAGCAAAGATGCCCATAAGGGCATGTCCCCCCAGGCTGCTGAAGGGCAGGCGGGCAGCGACCTCATGGATGTCACCTTCCTTGCAACTGTCCAACTGTGTCGGCAAGGAGGTGAAACCCGGGCATGGCACGTGGGAAAGAAAGCAAGCAGCAGGCAACACCCAAGTGCTTCTTAAATGCATTTAAAAATTATTGCATATATATATATGGGGTCTACTTGTTAATAGAGAAGATTTTAAGAAGTGTAGGACTGTGCTTTAACTATGTTTTTAAGAGCATATAGTCACTTCTGGACAAAATGTCCCCCAGCGAGGCGCATCACTCATCTCCGGAGTAGCTTAATGCGCAAGCAACACAGGACTTGATGCGAGCGACTTCTCCTACCGCACTTCGAGGAGAAAAATAACGAAAACAGCCAAAAAAGAGGAACTTATGCCCTAAAAGACACCCGAGGCTTTTACATATTTGGGTTAAGGGACCCTTCACTAGGAGAAAAAAAAGGGTAGAAATACCTCATGGGCCCCTCGGCTGGGGAAGGGACGGCTGCCGCCTCCAGCGAAGGCTCCCGCCAGATCTGCGCGCGGGCCCCGCCGGCGCTTCCTTCCGCGGCCCGGGCGCCGCAGCAGCAGCGCGTGATGGTGGAGCTCGGCCCAGCCGCTCATTGGTTGCCTCTTTTGGGGTTTTTGGTTTTTTTGTTTTCTGTTTTTTTCAAGTTTACTGCTTTGTAAAGGTATTAGGCAAAAGTCTGGGAAAACATTCTGAAGTTCACTTCAAAAATAAACCAAACCCATGACGATCTCTAATATAAATACCCCTATTGACTTGCAGCATGGTTGGGATGTAGCTAGCTCCTGGTGGGATTTAGCTAGCTCCACCATTTTGCAGCTCTCCCTCAGAAGCAGTGAAGTCCACACGACACCTCATCAGCTTCCCGGCAGCTGGGCTACCCAAGCCCAGCTCACCTCCAGGGAAAAAAAAACACTTAATCACTCATTTTTTGATTGCCCAGTAGCTCAAGGTAATGGAGCTAAGCATTAAGCTTATTCGGGATGCTTCAAACCCAAACTACTCGAATGTTGGAAACCAAATTATAAGCAACCTGGAAACAAAGCCACTAACCTGTAGTTGCCATCACCTCAACCAGGTAAAATGGTTGAGGTTAAAACCAGCTATGAGACCACAGCAATGAGGCTCATGCAGGGCAATTCCCCAGTCACGGGAGCAGCCCACCCGGTGCCATCGACTGACTTTCATCTCCCTGCCTGCAGGCCCCGTTAGTGCACGGCTGAGGTGGTATGTAGGTCACCTACACGCGTGCTCCAGCCTCGGCATTTCCCTCCAGCTGCCGAGATGGTGGATGAGTGGCCTTTACGCAGGAGCACCAGCGTGAGGAGAGTCAAGTCCTCGCCATGAAGCAGCATCCTACCTTCCTTACTGAGGGCTTGGCAAGGAGGGTCTTGGCAAGACAGGTGCCAAAGATGCCCACCCACCTCCTCATGACAATTGACACTGCCGGTCCCTTCTGTGCATTTGGGGTTGCATCTGCCTCAAGATGACAACAGGCCCAACAGTTCCTCCGTGTCATTGGCGGCCTCCTGCACCGGACTTGAACTTAGATGTCTTAAGGAGCAAAGCCTTCCCTGTATGGTTCATAATCTGTTTATTTAACGTGGTGATGAGGTGAGGAGACCGATGGACAGATCACTTGAGCTACGGCACCTGAAACACTTGGGTAAAAAGGTGGAAGACCAACCTGAAGAAGGTCATCAAATAGGGCGAGAGCGCTGCTGCTTTTTGGATCAGGTGTTTCACTCCCTGCTCAATCCAAGCTCTAGGAGATAATTTTCACCAGCCTACAGCCCACCCTCTTCCAACCAAGGTGGGGTTTGAAAAGGTGGTCAAGTAGCTGAGAAAGCCCCACTTCACCCCTTCCCTCCAGGAGGACATTTGCCACAGGGTTGTACCCATCTTCCACCACCCATGCAGGATGACTCCTGGGAGGATGTGGACACAGTTACCAACACCCTTTAGCTACATCTCAATTTGCAGGCAAGAGGGGTCACACGCTAACTCCACCAACAGGGATGTCCAACCACACAGCCCTGTCCAACACAAATCCTTGAGTGCAAGCCAGAAGACCTGCTTTCCTTCTACTGGCTACTACCCATGTAAATACAAAAAAGGCTGTACCAGCACACCCTAGACTGCCAAACCACCAAGGCTTTTACTTTGCCAAAGTTAGGAAAATTTTCCAGAAAGTCAACACAGACATCCATAATAAAAAAAAGAGAGAAAAAAAAAAAAAGGAAAGAGAAAAAAAAAAAGAGCCAGCTATTGATGAAGAAATTGCGCAAGGCCTAATTTGCAAGGCAGAGGATTAATGTATTTTTAATGGCTGAACCAAGGGAAGGTCATTACACAGTGTTTTAATTCTAGAACATTAGCGTTGCATTTCTGCGTTAGTAGTTAATGTGATAATGTCAAAATCTCCTCTGGTTGTGACATCATTGTAAAAAAGGCCATATTAGTATACTTTTGGAGAAAGTACGAGAGGAACTCAGACCTAGCATTAAGCCCGCTTGCCCCAGCCATTTGGAAGATGCTTCTCTTGCTCCATCAGCTTGGCAAACCAGATCAAATCTATATTGGAAAGTCAAGAGATGTGAGAAACGCAAAGCTCACTCAACAATAGCAGATTTTTCTATTCTTTTTGTCTTTGCATCTTTTGGGTGCTTTCTGCCTTGAAAATGCTACGCTTACTGGAAGGCTCTAAGTCGGAAGAGTAAAAATAAGCATTAAAATGAAAAAAAAAAAACCTGAAAGTCAGCTTTAGGAAGCGGCTTCTTCAGCTTGGCTGCTAGTTTTTGATTCTTGGAAGGTCGCAAGCACTAATCTGACAATCAGCTGCTTGTTACGGCGAGTGGATGCTGCTCAGAGCCCATGGCAGGGAGCTCAGGAGCAGAATCCGAAGCGCTGGGTCTTACGTGGGGACACTGCCAATATTCATGACAGCAAAGCGCTGGATTAATATTTAGCAAAACTTCCGCAGCTCAAGGCTCATAAAAAACTCATAATACTCATAAAAATCACAGTTCTCTTTGTCAGGAGCAGGTGACATCGCAGGGTAGTGGCTCCAAAGGGCCAACACGGAGCCTAAACACTATCGTCCTTCTGAAAACTGGGCTCATGCAACGGTGCCTTGCACTATTATTCCCATTTTCAGCTGGATGCATTTGTGAATTTTACCACCATTGACCACAGGGACATTTGTTTGGCTTCACTATATGTTTTCTTTTTCCGGAAGTCCTTTTTTTTTCTTTTTTTTCTTTTTTTGTAAACAGTAAAGCAGTTGAAGTAAAATAAAAAAAAAGGAAAAAGAAAAAAACAACAAAAATATTTTATTAAAGTTTACATTAGATTTCACATGATTTGCCTGCTCCATTTCCTTTGAAAAAATGCCTTGTCTTCACTAAAGTAATTGATCATAGAAGTTTCCATCAAATACTTCTACATCACTTATCATTATTCAGTAACTACAACTTTTCTTTTTTTTTTTTTTTTTTTTCCTTTGGAAGAAAGGTGCTCCCAGATTTACAAATACTAAAATAAAGCTGGATCTGGGTTAGGAGGATTTTTGTGATAGATTTATGATGCAGCTGTCCTCTTTCAGGCACTGCACCCCTGTCCCTTAGCACACAGGCAGAGATTGCACCAAACCTCTTGTTTGAAGCAGTCTGCAGTCTTATACAAAGGAAAAAGGAAAAAAAAGAAGCACTTTGCATCAGTAAAGCAGAAGTTGATGTGGTTCCCACCGACTCTTTAGCTAAGCATGCAAATGGGCAGTGCATAGAAAGAGTCCTGCTTTAGGGGCAATTTATGCAATTATGAATATGCAAGACATGTTCTCATCTTCTGCTTTGACCTCCACTTATGGAAACGCTGACAAGGACAGCGATGTTCTGACAGAAAGCCAGGCTTTGGGTTCATATCTCTCCCCGAAAATCAACAAAAAAATTTAAAAACTAAAAAACTCCACAAATCAAGATGAAAAGTGAAAGAAGACAACCATCAGTTGATACAGTATGTGGGATTCATGGACTTCACTTAATCAAAACCAGAAAAAGTTTCTTTCCAGCCCACATGGCTATAATAAAAAAAGGAAAACAAACAAACAAACAAATAGAAACAGTACCCTAATGCTTTATAAATCACAAGTTTCTTTTTAACTTTCAAGTTCTATTACTTCATAGAAACCTCAGCATTTTTGAATCAATCCGATGTCTTTTAAAAGGCAGACTGTTTTTAATCAGCTGACTTTTGCTTTCCCACACTCTATAAGGAGTGAAAGTTTGGTGATTTCCTCACTGCAAGCTGAATACAACACCACGACAAACTACCCTAGCCCCAAGTTTGTAAAGAGGAAAGCTGGTGTTTTATATAGAAGATGTGCATGTTTTTAGCTCAGACTAGCTTTTAAGCATGCAGCTTCAAGGAAATAAAAAATATCACTCCCCTCCCACCTCCAAATAACATAACATAACATAACATAACATAACATAACATAACATAACATAACATAACATAACATAACATAACATAACATAACCCACTGAGACTGCTGCAGTGGGAGCCCCAGGACATCTAGGTGATAATCTAAGAGGCACCTGAACAACAGGATGAGCTATGCATGGGGCTGAACTGCATCATGAGGTTTCTCCGTGATAATTAAAATTATACAAAAGAAAACACCAAACTCAAGACCTGATGGGGAGGAAGAGGAGGGAAAAATGCATTCTGTGCCTCTGAGCAATTTCCTAATCCCAGTAGCCAAAATTCCTGCCTCCTCTTGCTCTAAAAGCTTCGAATCTGAGTTATTTTTTGGAACCAGAGGAAAGGCAGAGATAAGGAAGGCATGAAGGGCTTTGCAAAAGGATCGAGTTACATTGAATAAATCAAGGCAATGGTATGTGAGCAGGGCAGGTAAAGACAGTGTGCACCTTCCCCTGGCAAGGAAACTATTTTCTCTATTTTACTGTATTCATCACTTCCTAGAGCACTGGGAAAATATGTAAGTATTTTATAGAGTTAATTATGTCCCACTCCTGTTTCTCTACTATCCCAAAGACTGAGAAACGCTAAAGAAAAAGCACCAAGAAAACTACAGGAAACTAAGCCAATGAACAACAATATCCCACTGAGAAATTGTTACACGGCAAGAAGATAACTAATATGGAAAACTGGGAACTAATGCATGACAGGTCACAATTTTGGAAAGGTGACTTTGAAAAGTTTAAATGAGAGTGCAATTACATACAGACCAAATTCTGCAGGGAAAAAAAAAGAAAAAATAAACAAAAGAAAAAAAAAGAAAGAAAGAAAAAAGAGAGAGAAAAAAAAAAGATTCGGACTTAAAATTCAAAATAAAAACAGGAGGCAGCTGGAGAAATGCAAGATGATTTTTTCTTTCCCCTCAAGCCAAAAATGAAATTTCTGAATGTCATGTTAAGGACTGAAGTGGAAGCAAATAGCAGAGAGCCAGGCTTTTTAGAAGGGGTTCAGTGAGTGGTGATTATGCGACCGCTCCGTGGAGCAAAGTTGCAAAGTTGCCCAAAATGCTGAGCCTGCTCTAATTCTGCTTCGCTGACAAGACTTCAGCCTCCGCCTCCAACTTTGGACGTTGTTTCACTTTCTAAAGTGCAAAAACTGAGAAAAATGTCTCCTTTGGTATGGCCTCTTAAGAGAGTATTTAGTATTTTTAAGCACTCTGAGATGGATTTGTGAAGGACAGAGATATGAACGTATTCTGTGCAGAATGATAGTTGTAAACCTAATTACTTACAGGACACACAGAAGCAAAATATACACAAAACCTTATGGAAAATATTGTTTTTAGTATTTTTGCTTCTACTAAAAGCTTTTAAAAGCAGAACTTGAATAAAGAGAACTATAGTCTATAAAATATTCTCATTTCCAAGACCAAGACATGTGAGGATTAATAAAAAAGGGAAAACAACATTTATTCTCTTAACCAGGGTGTTCAGGCAAGTGAAATGAATACATAGCTGATAGCACATATCAAACTCACTTTTTTTCTCGGGTCTCTCCATTTTTTTTAAAGCCTATGATCTTACAGTGAAATGATTAAGCGAAAACACATTCTCACATTCTCTTTGTATTTATACATGTATATATATAAAAAAGGTTTTAAATGATGAAGCCTAGAAAGGAAAATTTACATTCATACTGTGGCTTAAATTCAAAAGCTCAAAAACATGAAAGCAATTCAATTCAGTTTGATTATATTTTTAATACCTTGTTACTAAGCCTGATGATTTTTTCTGTGCCTGGCAATTCCTGGGGTCTGACACCCGGTACGCAGCATCACTTGAATACTGAACAATGAACCTAAAGTTCGAACTCTTTGTTCTGAATTTTTGAATTTGTAAGGTTGCATTGACTAAAGGCTGCGATACTAAACCCATATTGAGGTTCGTGCTGGAGTAAAAAATGATAAAATCTTAATTGGGGATAGCTTTATCAACAGGCAAAAAAAAAAGTTGCATTTGGAATGCAAATAAGATTTGGGGGATGGGGAGAACGAAGTGATGTTTGCAAATTTTTAGGTTTCTGTGGTTTTGATGCAAAAATAAGTTGCAAGATAGAAGTCCTGTGAGAAGCAAGAATCCTCTCCAGAGAAAATCATTTTTTGGCCTTTTCACCAAGCACTGCAGACCTTGCAGGGAAGATGAGTCCAACTTAATGCAGAAGCTACACAGGGGCTTTTGATCTACTCTGCCCCAATTTCACCCTTAGCTTTGACTGTAAGTGAAGTGAGGGGATACGGGAAAGGGAAGCGGGGGAAGCTACAAGGGATTTGTTCCAAAGCTGCAGTTAGGTCTGATGCACTGGACTTCTTCAAGGTGAGGTGGTGGCAATAACTCAAACCCAAGCAGCAGGTCTGGTAGGTTGGTGGGTCCAACATGCTCCATCATCCCCATTCTCTTCATACACTCATCCTCGACTGGTGGCTGTGAAGGTCCCTTTGCATGAGAAACCTGGCTAGCTTCTGCAGTTAATATTGCCTCCTCTTAACAAACAAACAAATAAAAAAGCAGAGAAAAGAGACAAAAGAAGAGAAAAGCAGAGGGATATGCATATTTTTCTGGCCTGGCCTCCTTCAACCGTCATCAAACCCAGCTTCCAAACGCAGTTCACCAGGCAAGGCAGCAGCATTGGTGTCCCCAGCATCGCTGGGACAGATGCAGGACACCGGTGCAGCCAACTCCACAGCACTCAGCGCAGCTTAACTTCAGCCTGCCAAAACCTCCCACCCATCCACAATTAAAAAAGAGGAGTTTAATACTTAATGCCTTGTGCTTTTTTGTCCCTTGGCAAATAACAAAGTTTTGCGCTCCTGAAAAAGAGCCAGCACAACATTACTGCAGAAGGCGCAAGGGAGTAACAAGTGGTATCCGTCCAGGCAGCCCGGTAATGAGTTACACCCAGAATCCTATTTAGAAGTTAACATAATTCACAGTCTGTCTGGTTACATACGTTGGGAAGTATGACATCCAGCTGGGAAAGCTGGGCTGCTCTACTGTCCCGTGGCAGCTGGTTGCTTCATATCATCCCAATAGCAATTAAAAAGAAAGAAAGAAAAACACTTTAACGCAGCTATCTGAACTTCTTCATGCTACACTTGCAAACACACATATGCACAAAACAGGACGGGAAAAATAAAGGAGGAAAAATAAAGTTGCCTGAAACATAAACTAGGCAGCACAAGTGTAATTTCCAAGAACCCAGGAAGAGAGAACAGTGAACGAATATGCTTAAATTCCACACCCAGATATTTTATTGATGCACTTTTTCAGATAAGTGGAATTTAATCAGAATAGGCAGCCAAATAACGGGCTGGCGTCCTGGACGCCAACGTTACGGCATTTTAAAACATAAGAGAAGGATGCAGAAGTGTTACGAATATATGTGCACTTAGTAAATATGAGCAACATCAATCAGAATCAAAATGCAAATGCTCCAAAATGCCTAGATGTGTCATGTTACTCACTTCTAATCCTAATCGCTTGATTTTAATCATTGGGATTTATATATGCACCAGTATACTACTGAAGCAGTTAAAACTAAATGCATGCAATTTTTTTCCCCAAAGAAAGTAATGGACTTTTGCAGTCATGTTATTGCAACGGAAGATATTAACGTGCCATTCTGCTCCAAACTCCGGGTTACAATACAAGTGGATCAATTGATCACCCACAAAGTTTTGCTGGGTGCTGAGGGCAAATTACATCTATAAATCCCCAAGTGGGTCTTTCATTACTCTCAACAGAAACCTATTCAGTGTCTTAATATTGCAGAGCTATTTTTTTGCCATCTATTAAGCTGGATGTGTGGCACATGGAAAGTAAAACACCATTTTGCTGGTTGCAAGGAGAGCCATGCAACATGTGTAATGGATATAGTAAATGCCACCCACCAAATAAGACATGCCCAGAAGAAGCCAAAGCAGAAGATACGCAATGTACGATCTACTTATTGCTCCCACGGGATTTTTCATGCCTTATTCTCAAAGTGTATAGGAAGCGAAAGCTGAATGACCTATAATCTATAAATGGAGGAAATGAGGTTAACTAGGGTGGAAGAGAAATTATTCCATGGAAATAAAAACAGCTTCCAACACGCGTTGTATTAACAAACTAATATTGCCTTGGGGATAAGTAAAATTGATACCGAAAGGGGAAAGAAGGGGAAGTTAAATTAATTAGCGGGGGCTCCCACCATTC
This sequence comes from Tinamus guttatus, assembly GCF_059628265.1. Classification (NCBI taxonomy): domain Eukaryota; kingdom Metazoa; phylum Chordata; class Aves; order Tinamiformes; family Tinamidae; genus Tinamus; species Tinamus guttatus. Next base: position 1,039,006 of record NW_028288779.1, read on the forward strand.
ATTTAAAACACGTGTGTCCCTGATGTTTAAAATGCAGAAGGCAGTTTGCAGGGTGAAAATGGGAATTTGATTGGATGTGGGGGACACGGGCCCCATAAATCCAGTTGCATGGAACAGCTATCCGCAGAGGTGAGCCGTGGAAAAAGCATCTTGAGTCTGCGGCAGCAAACACTGTCATGCAGATGAGCAGGCTGGAAATCCCTTTTGCTATATCCTTATCTCTAACATTTTTTTTGGATAAACCAACAGTCCCTAACGGCTATGACCTTGCCCCAACACTATCTTTAAACCAGAGCAGCTGGTTTTCTGTCCCATTTGGGCTAGGGACTCACGTAAGCAAGTGGCAGGCGCGGAGCTGCAGGCAGCGCCTGCTCCTTCCCATCGTGTGTCTGCATCGCGCCTTGAAAAATTTATACATCACTTAGCTTTGCCAAGGCCAAATTCCCATGAGAACAACGGGAATTACAGCCACGCTGGCAGCGTAGGAGCAAAGACTTTGTTGGAGTTGCTGTAACAGAGTGGATCAGGAGAGAAGGGACTCCAGGGAACACTGCTGACACCCTCCCTGTGCAAGCTGCTGCACACTGCTTTCTTTGTGCTCCGCTTTTCAGGAAATAAAAGAAATTTAGTTATTTGTGCATGGGATTCTGTTCACGTGAAAGCTTTTATTATTGTTATTATTATTGCCCTCTTAGAGGACACAATCCCCAATTGCATCTAGAAAATATCCATTTAATTATTTTCCCAGCTAAGACGGGTCACTCCTGGCAGAGGAAGAAAACGCTCTATTGCTAGAAATTATCCTGCACACAGCAAGTGGCAAATTCCAAACACCAGCACACCGCTACCTGCTGGCTCCTCAGTGCTTGAGCACTTCCAGCACGTGCCTTTGGCATCACTCCCTCCTTCTCTCTGCTCATTCACTTGCCTATTTCTTCCCTGCTTTCATATTTCTTCCTCCAAACTGGTCCTTTTGGAGGGCTGCTCCTCCCTGGCAGTGTGAAAATGCCTTCCCAAAAGGCAGCTGCTGAATCTCTTGCAAGAAATTGGGACTGCGAATCTCTGCATCCGCAGGGTTATTCCCGACACCCAGAGTCCTCTATCCTGGAGCAGAGTCACTGAGGGCTCCAGCTGGGAGCAACAGTGAGGGAGATGGAAACACCTCCGGAGGCTACCTCGGAGCACCTAAGATTTAATGTAATAGACCTATTAATAATACATAAGAAAAGAATTATCCAGAGCTTTTTCGACAGAAAAATCTACAGCCCAAGTCCCATCTGAATTAAACAGGGATTTTTTTTTCCTCTGGTTCACCAGGACATGAATTAGTACCAAGTACATAACCTACATTTCCAGCTGAACGTGCAGTGTTGCATCCAGCCCTTGCTTAATGTTTCAGTTCCCTATTTCAAGCATAATCATCTCAAGCTTGCCCTAAAACGCACTTGTCATTTACCTCCCATCATGTCAACTGTCAGGGCTTTTTTTTTCATTTTTATTCTGTTATTCCCATTAACCCAGTCTCTAATCTTAGCATTTACAGTGGTAATTTCATGGATAACTTGCTTGCAGCACAAGCCCCAAGTTGCAATTGCTGGTGTCTCTCTCCACTTCTTTTTTTTAAACAATATGATCAATTCCGTGCCTTAAATGTGGAGGCAAGGGGACCCTGTATCATCCAAATTAGGCACATTGCTGAATCGGTGCTGGCACATTTGAAGCCTTAAAGCCCCCAGCTTGTTTCTAAAGCCCCATCTTTGCAGCACTGTTATTCACTTTGGAGCAAGCCAAAAGTTTCCGTCAAACACTAACTTATCTTGCTTGCTCAAACCTTGCCTAATTCGAGTGCCTAATCTGCATCTTTTTATCTTATTCGCTGCACTCCGCATGTGGAATTCACTATCTATTTGCAAAAAAAGGGAAGTAAGTACAACCGCCGTTTCCTAGACAACGGCTGAGCAAAATTAACTCTTTCCTCATCCTTCCCCAAAAGACAGGCAGGAATATTGAATTTTGCTATCTGCAGTGTATTAAACAAGATTTATGGCTAAAATAACAGCCCTTAGGAAGCCATGCATGGCAAAAATAAAGATGCATCGGTGCTCCAGGGTTGGAAATATGCAGTCTATTGGCTTTGCAGAACATTAGAGTGGGCACCAATATGCAATTACAAAGCAGTTTGCAAAAGACCTAGGTGCAAATCCACCCCAATCGCTTGCACTGCTTTTTTTTATTTTTATTATTTTTAGGCTTGCTGGCTCCCCTGCTACAGGCTGGGACGGACTCCATGTCCCATGGGATTCCTGGACCTGAGGAGCCTTTCTGTGCTCATAATTCAGAGCCAAGAATTGCCTCACACTATGCTGTTTCCTTTTAAAAGCACTGGATTGCTCCTTTTTGAGGTACAGAAGGGGACACAGATCACTATATTGCAATAATATAAACTCTTTCAACTTGTTTTCCATTTCAGCCCTTTGCAGTTAGTTTTATGGAGCCTCGAGGATACTGGGGTTCTTTCCGCAGTCGCGTTTTGCAGCCGCTTGCCTGGCCTGTGCCCATGCAATTTGAGAGCCTGCGAGCAGAGTCATTCACGAGACGCTTTAATACACAGAGATATGATCTCCGGGCATCAAACACGGTTATAACAGATTTAAAGAACAGATTTGCTTCCTGCCATGTGGAAAACTGCCAAGGCCCCGTGCGATTCCTCTGCAGGTGTGCACCACAGAACACCACAGCCCCCAAACTTGCTGCAGGATCAGAGCACAGGCCACAGAACTTTTGCTGTAAAATGTCTCTAAGATAGCAATATAGGGCATCTTGCAGAGTGACTAGAACCAGCACCGTGGGCACACTCTAAATAATCAACAAAATCTGAAATGTGCAAGTGCAGAGTGAGCAGGCAGCACATGTACTCATATACGCGGGCTCCCAGGTGCTGGTACTCCATCACGCCCAGTGCAAGGACAAGAGAGGACACATCTAGTCTTTTAATGCAGAAACATCTCTTATTTTTCCTGCTTCTCCCCAGCGTACAGCGCTGCAATCCACCATGCCTCTAAGCGTTTCTTCCCTTTGCAAAGGATGCCCTTGCTTGTGTTGAGATGGGTGAAGGAGGGAAAAACAAAGAAAAAAACCAAAGCAGACATTCAAAAGGCGAGGACGAGCCGGGGCTTCCCAATAGCTTCTTACTCATGCAGTGCTTCAAGACACGCTTGGGCACAGCACAGTCACCCACACGAATTGCATTTCCATGGCCATGCGCCCATCCGCGCGCGCTGCCTGGCCTCCTTTCCAGGCCACGCAGCTCTCCAGGCTGCCCCGCTGTCAGAGGCACTCAGGGAGAATTGCAGATAAGAATTTCTGACTTAAGAGAACAAGTCACAAAACGCATTATTTGGCTGTCAAACCAGGACTCGCTAAATTAATGAAGCATTTTAATTCCCCGATCAACAGAAGCAAAGTTAATTTTGTGAAAGTGTGCTAGATTCCAAA